>NC_080072.1:36614285-36933139 GCF_949987535.1 Balaenoptera acutorostrata | reverse complement strand
AAGCTGCCTATGAGCCAAACTGGCCCACCTGAGGTTTTGAGCAGCCATTGTTACTGTGTGACAGCTTCCTGCCAAATGTCCTACTTGTAGGCTTGAACCAATTAGTAATGGCTGTCAAATTGACATACTAGTCACTATAGCATTTTTTAGGCCTTTAAATTTGATTCCACTTAAATTACCTCATGCAGTTGAGGAACAACTGCATGGGCAACTTACATGTACATTTCCCTTTACAAAAGAGAAAAAGGGGAGCCTAGCATCCTTATACACTTTGCCTACATTTGCATCACACCCAATAGATGTCAAGCCGGCATGGGCCCTCTCTACTCTATTTTGTCATCAACCAGACATTTCGTTGGTAACACAAATGTGAATTTCTGATAATGTGAATCCTGACTGAAGCTTCTGAGACCCTTGTGTTTCTGTCTGTATTGACAAACTCCAACAAGGACTGCCAGTAGGAATAAGGAATTCCCAGAATGGAGAAGTCTAACAGTAAATCCAGGTATGATGAGCTTCTGTGTGAGAATAAAATATAATTTGTCGAGAGGTATACTACTAAACTAATAGTGAGAGTAGCACCAAGACTCAGGTTTTCTGGCTCTAGTTATCTAAATGTGTTTTCTCCCCTAGTGGCAGGGTTATTTGACTTCAGATGCAATGATAAGAGACCCCCTCATAGGTAACAGGGCTGCCTGACATTGCGTTTTCCCCAAAGCCAAGAGACATTGCCCACAGTCCATGTGCTTTGGCAAAGACTCTCGACTCCTTGAGAGTAATATTGGTAGGTCATTATGTCATTGATGCAGAGACTTCAAGTTGCATATTCATACCTGGAGAACTTGTTGCAACTGCTGATTCTGGAGCATCTACCCCAGAGATTTAGATTTAGTGGACTGTATGTGAGACCCAGGAATCTGCATTTTAAAGTGCACCCCACGCCCCCTGCGCCTAGTTTTTTTTTTTTTTTTTAACATCTTTATTGGAGTATAATTGCTTTACAATGGTGTGTTAGTTTCTGCTTTATAACAAAGTGAATCAGTTATACATATACATATGTTCCCATGTCTCTTCCCTCTTGCATCCCCCTCTCTCCCACCCTCCCTATCCCACCCCTCTAGGTGGTCACAAAGCACAGAGCTGATCTCCCTGTGCTCCCGGTTGCTTCCCACTAGCTATCTATTTTACATTTGGTAGTGTATATATGTCCATGCCACTCTCTCACGTTGTCACATCTTACCCTTCCCCCTCCCCATATCCTCAAGTCCATTCTCTAGTAGGTCTGTGTCTTTATTCCCATCTTGCCACTAGGTTCTTCATGGCTTTTTTTTTTTTTTTCCCCCTTAGATTCCATATATATATGTGTTAGCATACTGTTTTGATGTGAATTCTCTACAGTTTGAAAATGACCGCACTGAGAACTGTAACGGTTCTGGTGCTTGCAGTGTGGGAGGCACAAAGGTGTCTGCTTCTCTTATTTGATTCCCTTTTATCAAATCCCTTACTAACCCTTGAAAACTGCACAACCTCCGGCACTTTAGTCTTGTCTGAAAACTCCTGTGTGGCCCCGGAATCCCTCCATGCTTTGGCCTTTTTCAAAATGGAGGTGGGGGGGGGCTGTGGATATTTATTGAAATTGTGGTATGGATCTGACTCTGTACTATGATTTTACATATGTTGTTTGCTTAATTCATTTAATGCTCACTACAGCACTATGAAATCGATACTGCCATCTCCGTTTTACAGATCCAGAAACAAATCCATAGAAGTCATGGATTTGTCCAAGTCACCTAAATAATGAACCATAGAACTGGGAGTTAGGTCCACAACCTTCCTTGTTTGAAGCCTACGCCCTTTCCATTGCAAAGAATGTGTAACATATCAGAGTATTTACCACCTTCTTCCTTCATCCTGACCCTTATTCACCCAAAGCCATGTTATGGACTTCAAGGACATTAATGGACTCCAGGTTTAAGGAGTGGTAACATGTTATGTGGTCAACTTGAGATCTTTCTGAGATGCTAATATGAGTTACCTACAATTCGTTAGTGAACTAGTAAGGGGAGTAGTGCTAGTTTTTTTTTTTTTACAGTCCTCCTTCTCTAATAAGGATTTCGTTTTGTTCTCACAATGTTTCTTTATTTTCTTGGCCTTGTCTGAGGCCACCAATTACCAAGTATTTAATGAGACTTGATCCTCATTTTCAAAGGGTTTGCAATCTAGTTGAATAGATGAAAATAAATATGGACTCACTCAGAACTCTTCCTCCTTCCCTCTTCACTCTAAAGGAGAGTCCAAGTGATACACCAGATTATTTTAAAGGCCTTTTGCTAAGACGTTAATCAATAGTATTACCATGAAAAACACAATGAGACATTGACTTCTTTTTCAGTGATAAAGTCTCCTTATTAGTACATTTAGTTAAGTCAAAAAATCAATTTAAAGGAAAATGTTAAGTAAACGACAGTAGAGACTTTTATGGTTGTAAGGCAAAAATCAGAAGTTATCCTTGAGAGCTACCACAGGATGAGAAAGAATGACTGTGATATTATGAAATGCTGAGGAGTTGTGTTCTGACTGGGCAAGGCATAGGAAAAGGGCAGAATATCACAAGCACCTGAGGAAATTTTTTAAAACTACTCAGCATCTTCCAGACTGAGAATCACTGATTCATAGAATAATTAATTATTGTCTGGGTTCTGGCCTTCAAGGAGCATAGGTGTTTTGCACTAGTCTTGTTTATGATCAGATCATAGCTGAAGATATCTCCTTGGAAAAGTTGGTCTTGAGCTAGTTCCTGAAAACAAAATATTTTGAATATGGAAGAGGTAAAGAGAGGATATTTTAGGCCAGAGACCAGCAGAAATATAGGCATAGAGGAAGTAATGTATTTGGAGTGTTTTAAAGCAGGGGTCCCCAATACCCGGGCCATGGACCATCGCCGGTCCGCGCCTGTTAGGAACCGGGCTGCACAGCAGGCGGTGAGCGGCGGGTGAGCAAGTGAAGCTTCATCTGCCGCTCCCCATCGCTCCCATTACCGCCTGAACCATCCCCCCACCAACCCCATCTGTGGAAAAATTGTCTTCCACGAAACTGGTCCCTGGTGCCGAAAAGGTTGGGGACTGCTGTTTTAAAGTATAATGAGGGAAGGTGGTTTGATTACATTCTAGTTAGCTATTGCCACAATAATTATAGATCACAAACCACCTCAAAACTCAAAGGACCTTTGGGTTAACTGGGGTGACTTTGCTTCATGATGTAAGTCTGCTTGTGTGTGTCTCCTCTCTTCCCCCTTGGGACAGCAGGTGAGCAGAGACACGTAATTTTTATGGAAAGGAAAGTGCAAGACAAGCCCAAACATACATGCACATAAATTTTAAACCTCTGCTTACATCATGTCTGTTAACATCCACTGTCCACAGCAATTCACGTGGCTGAGACAAAAAGGCAAAGGAATACACTCTTCCTTTAGTAGTGGAGCTACAAAGTTACCAGGCCAAGGGTGTGGATACAAAGAAGTGTGAAGAATTGGGACCAATAATGCAATCTTTGATAGACTTGAACATGTGGTAGTAATGGGATATAAAATTAGAATGATGGTGAATATCTATTACAGCTAATGCTTAATAGATAACAATTGCTATATAAGTAATAATAGATGTTTGATAAGCGTTATATGAATGTGTATGGACGAAAGAACTGGAATTCAGTAATGTTAGATGTAATAAAATTAACAGCAGTTTTCAGTTTACTTTCTTGACCATAAGAGTAGCGTGAAGAAAAGAGTATTTTTGAAAAGTGAATTTGATATCCATCCATCTCATGAATTGATCAGTTCTATCGCAATCACCCAGCTGTTCTTCGTTACCTATCGCACTCTCTGAGCTCCCTCCTACCCAGCTAGTTTTGCTCTGTGTTCTACTATTATCCCTTAAGCTCCTGTAGTTCTTGTCCCAATGTATGTTTTTGGTGTTTCTGTATTCACATTTGCAAATATGCAGTTACTAAGTGCAGAATGTATCTTCTCTCAATGCATGTGTCTGTATTACGCTACAGCTCTGTCTTTGGTATTCGTGTTTTACAATTTTGCTTTTTTGTTTTTTTCCTGTCTTACTGTTTCCTTCTTCATCTCATTTGTTGAGGAATACTTCCCAAATTCTCACCCTCCTTGCCTATAAGCAGTCACCTGCTGCTCATTCCTTGTGGCTCTAAGATTTAGAAGTAAAGATAAAATAAAGAGTTCCCAGAGTGGAGCTTTTATGCCCCAAATCTATCTGATTTTAAGACCTTCTTGAAATTGATAGCTTTATACTTTGACTTTTTGATAAGGCAGATTATACTCTTCAGCTTCATCAATGTCTCATGCATATTTGGTAAAAGTTTAATTTTTGGCACGTTTGATAAGTGTTCATATTTCTTTAAGTAAACTTACACTGTGTTGATATTTTATAGATTAGTTTCCCTTATACTATCTCTCCCTATTACATGGAGTAGCATATAATCTTTCTTGAAAGGATGATCGTTTTGATCAATGTATTATTATTTTCTAGCTTTTTTGAACAATGATAGTTACACAGAATGTCTTTTTTGCCCATTACTAGTTTTGGATAAATGAAGAACAATCTTCATAATCTCCATTAAGTCTTTAGGGCTAACTTAGTTCTTGGGCTTCAGTAATGTATATTTATCTACTAGTCATAATTACCATCTATCCAAATTCCTAGGTAAAATGTGACTGCACTAGAACTTGGCTTAAAGAGAGGACTCAATGAGTAGCCTTTTATTTGTTTCTAGGGAGCCACATTTTGCATGTAGTTTGAGTTAGGAGGGTCTTATCCGTTCTCCCTTTGCAACTGAAATATAGGAGAGTATCTGTGCAACAATTTGGGACAGGAGTGAACAAACTTTTTCTGGAAAGGGCCAGATAGTAAAATGTCTAAGTTTTATAGGCCATACAGTGTGGGTAGCAAGTACTCAAGCCTGGTGTTGTAGCAGGAAAGCAGCCATAGAGCATATGTAAACAAAGACGGATGTAGCTATGTTCCAATAAAACTTTATTCACAAAAAAAGAGGTTCAAGATGGCAGAGTAGAAGGATGTGTACTCACTCCCTCTGGTGAGAGCACCAGAATCACAACTAACTGCTGAACAATCATTGACAGGAAGACACTGGAACTCACCAGAAAAGATACCCCACATCCAAAGACAAAGGAGAAGCTGCAGTGAGATGGTAGGAGGGGCACGATCACAATAAAATCAAATCCCATAACTGCTGGGTGGGTGATTCACAAACTGGAGAACACTTATACCACAGAAGTCCACCCACTGGAGTGAAGGTTCTGAGCCCCATGTCAGGCTTCCCAACCTGGAGGTCTGGCAATGGGAGGAGGAATTCCTAGAGAATCAGACTTTGAAGGCTAGCAGGATTTGATTGTAGAACTTTGACAGGACTGGGGGAAACAGAGACTCCACTCTTGGAGGGCACACACAAAGTAGTGTGTGCATCAGGACCCAGGGGAAGGAGCAGTGACCCCATAGGAGACGGAACCAGACCTACCTGTTAGTGTTAGAGGGTCTCCTGCAGAGGCGGGGGGTGGCTGTGTGTCACTGCGGGGACAAGGACACTGGCAGCAGAAGCTCTGGAAAGTACTCCTTGGTGTGCGCCCTCCTGGAGTCCACCATTAGTCCCCCAAAGAGCCCGGGTAGGCTCCAGTGTTGGGTCGCCTCAGGCCAAACAACCAACAGGGAGGGAACCCAGCCCCACCCATCAGCAGACAAGCAGATTAAAGTTCTACTGAGCTCTGCCCACCACCAGTCCCTCCCATCAGGAAACTTGCACAAGCCTCCTAGATAGCCTCATCCACCAGAGGGCAGACAGCAGAAGCAAGAATAACTACAACCCTGCAGCCCGTGGAACAAAAACCACATTCACAGAAACATAGAGAAAATGAAAAGGCAGAGGACTATGTACCAGATGAAGAAACAACATAAAACCCCAGAAAAACAAGTAAATGAAGTGGAGATAGGCAACCTTCCAGAAAAAGAATTCAGAATAATGATAGTGAAGATGATCCAGGACCTCAGAAAAGGAATGGAGGCAAAGATCGAGAAGATGCCAGAAATGTTTAACAAAGACCTAGAAGAATTAACAAACAAACAGAGATAAACAATACAATAACTGCAATGAAAACTACACTAGAAGGAATCAATAGCAGAATAACTGAGGCAGAAGAACGGATAAGTGACCTGGAAGACAGAATGGTGGAATTCACTGCCACCGAACAGAATAAAGAAAAAAGAATGAAAAGAAATGAAGACAGCCTAAGAGACCTCTGGGACAACATTAAACGCACCAACATTCACATTATAGGGGCCCCAGAAGGAGAAGAGAGAGAGAAAGGACCCGAGAAAATATTTGAAGAGATTACAGTCAAAAACTTCCCTAACATGGGAAAGGAAATAGCCACCCAAGTCCAGGAAGCGCAGAGAGTCCCAGGCAGGGTAAACCCAAGGAAAAACACACCGAGATATATAGTAATCAAATTGACAAAAATTAAAGACAAAGAAAAATTATTAAAAGCAACAAGGGAAAAACAACAAATAACATACAAGGGAACTCCCATAAGGTTAAGCAAAAGCTAAGAGAATTCAGCACCACCAAACCAGCTCTACAACAAATGCTAAAGATACTTCTTTAAGTGGGAAACACAAGAGAAGAAAAGGACCTACAAAAACAAATACAAAACAATTAAGAAAATGGTAATAGGAACATACATATTGATAATTACCTTAAATGTGAATGGATTAAATGCTCCAAGCAAAAGACACAGGCTCGCTGAATGGATACAAAAACAAGACCAATATACATGCTATCTACAAGAGACCCACTTCAGACCTAGGGACACATACAGACTGAAAGTGAGGGAATGGAAAAAGATATTCCATGCAAATGGAAATCAAAAGAGAGCTGGACTAGCAATACTCATATCAGATAAAATAGACTTTAAAATAAAGAATGTTACAAGAGACAAGAAAAGACACTACGTTAATGATCGAGGGATCAATCCAAGAACAAGATATAACAATTATAAATATATATGCACCCAACATAGGAACACCTCAATACATAAGGCAAATGCTAACAGGTATGAAAGAGGAAATCGACAGTAACACAGTAATAGTGGGGGATTCTAACACCTCTCTTACACAATGGACAAATCATCCAGACAGAAAATTAATACGGAAACACAAGCTTTAAATGACACAGTAGACCAGATAGATTTCATTGATATTTGTAGGACATTCCATCCAAAAACAGCAGATTACACTTTCTTCTCAAGTGCACACAGAACATTCTCCAGGATGGATCATATCTTGTGTCACAAATGAAGTCTCGGTAAATTTAAGAAAATTTAAATCATATCAAGCGTCTTTTCTGACCACAGCCCTATGAGATTAGAACTCAATTACAGGGAAAAAAAACATAAAAAACACAGACACATGGAGACTAAACAATATGTTGCTAAATAACCAAGAGATCACTGAAGAAATCAAAGAGGAAATCAAAAAATACCTAGAGACAAATGACAATGAAAACACCATGACCCAAAACCTATGGGATGTAGCAAAAGCAGTTCTAACTGGAAAGTTTATAAGGAATACAATCTTACCTCAAGAAATGAGAAAAATCTCAAATAAACATTCTAACCTTATGCCTAAAAGAACTAGAGATAGAAGAACAAACAAAACCCAAAGTTAGTAGAAGGAAAGAAATCATAAAGATTAAAGCAGAAATAAATGAAATAGAAACAAAGAAAACAACAGCAAAGACCAATGAAACTAAAAGTTGGTTCTTTGAGAAGATAAACAAAATTGATAAACCTTTAGCCAGACTCATCAAGAAAAAGCTGGAGAGGATTCAAATCAATAAAATCAGAAATGAAAAAGGAGAAGTTACAGTGGACAGCGCAGAAATACAGAGCATCCTAAGAGACTACTACAAACAACTCTATGCCAATAAAATGGACAACCTGGAATAAATGGACAAATTCTTAGAAAGGTATAACCTTCCAAGACTGAACCAGGAAGAAATAGAAAATATGAACAGACCAAACACAAGTGATGAAATTGAAACTGTGATTAAAAATCTTACAACAAACAAAAGTCCAGGACCAGATGGCTTCACAGGTGAATTCTATCAAACATTTAGAGATGAGCTAACACCCATCCTTCTCAAACTCTTCTGAAAAATTGCAGAGGAAGGAACACTTCCAAACTCATTCTACGAGGCCACCATCATCCTGATACCAAAACTAGACAGAGATACTACAAAAAAAAGAAAATTATAGACCAATATCACTGATGAATATAGATGCAAAAATCCTCAACAAAATGCTAGCAAAGCAGAATCCAACAACACATTAAAAGGATCATAGACCATGATCTAGTGGGATTTATCCCAGGGATGCAAGGATTCTTCAGTATACACAAATCAATCAATGTGATGCACCATATTAACAAATTGAAGAATAAAAACGATATGATCATCTCAATAGAGGCAGAAAAAGCTTTTGACAGAATTCTACACACATTTATGATAAAAACTCTCCAGAAAGTGGGCATAGAGGGAGCCAACCTCAGCGTAATAAAGGCCATATATGACAAACCCACAGCAAACATCATTCTCAATGGTGAAAAACTGAAAGCGTTTCCTCTGAGATCAGAAAGAAGACAAGGATGTCCACTCTCACCATTATTATTCAGCATAGTTTTGGAAGTCCTAGACACGGCAATCAGAGAAGAAAAAGAAACAAAAGGAATACAAATTGGAAAAGAAGTAAAACTGTCACTGTTTGCAGATGACATGATACTATACATAGAGAATTTAAAGATGCCACCAGAAATCTACTGGAGCTAATCAATGAATTTAGTAAAGTAGCAGGATACAAAATTAATGCCCAGAAATCTCTTGCATTCCTATACACTAACAACGAAAGAGCAGGAAGAGAAACTGAAGAAACGCTCCCATTCACCATTGCAACAAAAAGAATAAAATACCTAGGAATAAATCTACCTAAGGAGGTAAAAGACCTGTATGCAGAAAACTATAAGACACTGATGAAAGTAATTAAAGATGATACAAACAGATGGAGAGATATACCATGTTCTTGGATTGGAAGAATCAATATTGTGAAAATGAGTGTACTATCCAAAGCCATCTACATATTCAGTGCAATCCCTATCAAATTATCAGTGGCATTTTTTACAGAACTAGAACAAAAAATCTTAAAATTTGTGTGGAGACACAAAAGACCCCAAATAGCCACAGCAATCTTGAGGGAAAAAACAGAGCTGGAGGAATCAGACTCCCTGACTTCAGACTATACTACAAAGCTACAGTAATCAAGACAGTATGGTACTGGCACAAAAACAGAAATATAGATCAATGGAACAGGATAGAAAGCCCAGAGATAAACCCAGGCACCTATGGTCAACTAATCTATGCCAGAGGAGGTAAGGTTATACAATGGAGAAAAGACAGTCTCTTCAATAAGTGGTGCTGGGAAAACTGGACAGCTACATGTAAAAGAATGAAATTAGAACACTCCCTAACACCATACACAAAAATAAACTCAAAATGGATTAAAGACCTAATTGTGAGAGTGGACACTGTTAAACTCTTAGAGGAAAACATAGGAAGAACACTCTGACATAAATCACAGCAAGATCTCTTTTGACCCACCTTCTAGAGTAATGGAAATAAAAACAAAAATAAACGGGACCTAATGAAACTTAAAAACTTTTGCACAGCAAAGGAAACTATAAACAAGGTGAAAAGCCAACCCTCAGAATGGGAGAAAATATTTGCAAATGAATCAACAGACAAAGGATTAATCTCCAAAATATATAAACATTTCATGCAGCTCCATATTAAAAAAATAAACAACCCAATCAAAAAATGGGCAGAAGACCTAAATAGACATCTCTCCAAAGAAGACATACAGATGGCCAAGAGGCACATGAAAAGCTGCTCAACATCACTAATTATTAGAGAAATGCAAATCAAAACTACAATGAGGTTTTACCTCACAGCAGTCAGAACGGCCATCATCAAAAAATCTACGAACAGTAAATGCTGGACAGGGTGTGCAGAAAAGGGAACCCTCTTGCACTGTTGGTGGGAATGCAAGTTGTTACAGCCACTATAGAGAATAGTATGGAGGTTCCTTAAAAAACTAAAAATAGGATTACCATATGACCCAGCAATCCCACTACTGGGCATATACCCTGAGAGAACCAGAATTCAAAAAGGGTCATGCAGTCCAGTGTTCATTGCAGCACTGTTTACAATAACCAGGTCGTGGGAGCAACCTAAATGCCCATCAACAGACGAATGGATAAAGAAGATGTGATACACATATACAATGGAATATTACTGAACCATAAAAAGGAACGAAATTGGGTCATTTGTAGAGGCATGAATGGACTAGAGACTGTCATACAGAGTGAAGTAAGTCAGAAAGAGAAAAACAAATATCGTATATTAACGCATATATGTGGAATCTAGAAAAACGGTACAGAGGTACCGGTTTGCAGGGCAGAAATAGAGACACAGATGTAGAGAACAAACATATGGACATTAAGGGGGGAAAGCAGGGTGGGGGGGTTGGATGAACTGGGAGATATATACACTAATATGTATAAAATAGATAACTAATAAGAATCTGCTATATAAAAAATAAATAAATTAAATTAAATTAAACAAAACAAAACCAAAAAGAGGTAGCTGACTGGAGAGCTCTATTTAGCCCCAGGCCATAATTTGCATACATATGATTAGGAGACAATGGTGTGCCTATATGCATTGGGCAACACTGTTTTGCTTTCTTTATAGTATTAATCTGTATTGCATAATCTCTGATTTATAGCACATCATCTGGAAGAAAAAAAGCCCAAATCTATGGTTGTTTCCAAAGCTGAGTTTATAGTAGATGCTTCCTTTTTGTTGTTCAAATTAGTGAGGAGTAATTGGAAAACAAATTTTTAGATGATTGAAATGTGTCCTGTTCTAGAATTACTAATTTGTGCCCAATTCTGTTTGCCATGCTGTTGTTCATGATTTTTATCAGAGCATTTACATAGAGATTCTCTTTTAGCCTCTAACATGATTTGTGAGCAATCAAAAATAATTTAAGATCAAGAGTAGACCATTTTTCTTTCTGTGGAAGAGAAATTAGTTGGCAAATAATGTAGAAATCAATCATCCATTTCTTTTTATTTACAGCTGGGAGCTGTTTAGGGCTCAGTTTAGAAGGAGGGTTTCTCTTCCTCCTCTGGCTGAGCAAAGAACACACTGGCCTAATCCTTTCTGTGAATTTTGTCTTAGAAGCTCTTTGGCTGTGATCAGTCCATTCCATTCTGTTTGTCTCTGATGTGTTTCCTTTCCCTTCTCTGGACCGAGGATTAGGATCACTCTCCTGGTTAGGTCATCTGGAAGCCCCATTGCAAATCTTTTGTCTAAGTTTCCAGCTGTTTTAAAGAAACTGTCCTCCGTAGATTCTCCTAATAATTGAACACCTTATTTCAAAAAATGTCCTCTGCATAGGAAACTGGGCTTTCTAGGTAAATCCTGAATCCCAGCCCTTATCTTTTTATCTCATCATTTATGTATTAGGCAAAGTAAGCTTCATGTCAGAGAAACTTCTTTGAAAGTGACGATGCACCTGAGTGCCCACATATCCCTATTAAAGTTCCACCAGTCTTTAGTGAGCTGAATACTTCCTGTCCCCAAGGTGACATTGCAGGAGCTGGACCAATTTTAGACCTCTGAAACCGAATTTATGACTCATCATTGAGATACTGCTGGCTTTCATTGGACTGATATGTGGCAACGAGCAGTAGTTTTATATTGGCTTGATAAGGAAAAGCAAAAGAAATAGCACAAGGTGAAACTAGACAGTTGAATTTATTCAGGGAATATTTACTGAAAGGAGAAAAGCTGCTATTTGTTGAACACCTACTAAGTGCCAGGGCTGTGTGGCTCTGAGGAATCCGAGGCTGAGGAGTTAGTAACTTGTCAGTTTCAGAGGTAGGAGATGGCAGAGCTGGATTTGGAACCCAATTCCAACTTCAAAGTCATTCTCTTTCCCTACATCACACTGTCACATGAGCAGTACATACTGATTTAAGGAAAGAGCTGGGGAATGACACCTCTTCTTTTACCGTCTCTGAACCACATACCCAGTAAGAAGTTTGTATTTTTGTAGTGTTAGAGACAGAGAATGTCTCCACTTAATTTTGTTGACCTTTACTCCTCTATTTTTTTCTTGATTTTAGCGAGTTAAGTGTTATCACTTTCTTGACTGGACCATGGCAAATTGCAAAAACCTCAGATCTTCATTTAAAGAATGGAAAATGCAACACCTTAAATTATCATCATTATTTCTTCCCTTCTAGTGCACCAAAGGTGAGAGACTGGTTTCTGAGTGTATGTGGTCCATCCTGGGAGAAGAATAGTTAAAATTTTAATAGTGCGTCTATGAGTTAGGTATTACTCTAATACTTGACATATATTGACTTATTTAATTCTCCCAACAACCTTACAATGTAGGTACTACCATTTTCCCAAGTTAACAGATGAGAACACAGACACAGAGAGGTGAACTAACTTCATACAACTACTGCGTGGAGGAGCTGAGATTCAAACCCTGGTTGTCAGACTCTAGGGACTGTATTCTTAAGGAAATGGGATCATCTGAACTTTGCAGTCAGTCAGGGTTCACCCAGGAGACAGAAATCATACCAGATTTATTAAAGGAGGGACTTAATATGATGAATTGTAACTATATATTAAGGAACTAAAAAGGCAAAAAGAATGTCAAGGTACCACCGATAAAGCATCTTCTGGTTGCAGATGGGCTGGGAGGACAAAAGGGTGAGGACGGAATTACTAATATTTTAGAAGCCTGGAGAAGAGGCTTTACAGAGCAGAGACTCAGATATCTGAGGATGGGGCACTGTTTAGCTGGTGCTAGTGTCTCTGAGAGTGGAAAAGTGGTATCACGGGACTGGTCTGTGGATGTCTAAGGAGGAAGTGTTGGCCAGCTGGTATTGACATCTGGGGGCGCCATAGCAATGGTTCTTCAAGTGCTAGGAAAACTGCAAACTGGAACCAAATGCTGCTACTGGCAGAAAATTGCTACTGTTGGATTGAAGAATCATTGCTAGGATCATGCTTACAGGAAGGAATCAAAATGAACACAAATAAGAAGGATGAAGTCCCTTCTGCATTCTGAAACCTTGCTTTTCCCTTCCTGCATCCTTATGGGCAGAGCCTAACAGGGTGCAGCTGGCAAGGTAGAGATGTGGTTTTGAGTCCCAGTCCCAGCACCACAAAGCAGAGTTGGGTTTGACTCAAAGCGCAATTTTCAAATAGGGAAATCTGTTCAAAATTCAGGGGGAAAACATGCTACTTGGGAATTTTATTTGGTTCCCTCAGTACAATGAAATCTTACACACCTTTTATGAATATGGTCTGCCTCTCCTATTAAATTAGAGATTCTCTCTAACAGTGCCTGACTTAGACATTTTTCAAGGGCCAGCCTAGTACGATGCACATAGTAGGTACATAATAAATTATGATTGCTGAAGTGATGTCCAAAAAACTTGAGTATAGATTTCCTGTTTAGAAATCATTTTATAGGTTTCAGAGAATCTGTTCATGGGTTCAGCTGAACAAATAAAGCATGAGTATATTATTCAGGGTAAGGGCTTGTTAGATCCTTGAGGATGCTCAAGAGAGCTCCAGTGTTTGCAGCAAAGTTTACAAAGATTGAAACAATATCCACTCTCTTTCCCCTGGTGAGATGATCATTCATTAAGGAAATGGAGACATCGATCTGTTTGATGGCACTCCATCAGCAGAGCCACGGCCTATGAAAAGGTAGGGTCCAATTTTCATTCATATTTCAGGGATGCTTCCCAGTTGGGTGGCAGTGTTCTGATCCCCCATGTTACCTGTCAAAGGATAATGGATGTCCCTGATGGGAACAACGCTGACCCGACAGCACTCCTTTCATTTTAATAATGTGATTGGAATCAGGTTTGTGGTGCCAAATTGAATAGGATTAGGAAATCAGTCATGTCTTTGAACAAAAACAAAAATGTGTGTGAGGGAAGGTAAAAAGAAATAATTCCCTTAGTCTGAAACAAAAGAAGAGAAACAGCGGCATTTCCGTTACCGTGATTCTTACTTTAGGATTACAGATCCTAAAAGGATAATTTTCTGTTTCCTTACTTGTTGGCCCACAGTATGTTTTCTAGGTTGAGTGTGGGCAATGTGGTATAGAGGCGGTAACCCCATCCTACACCAGGATGCTTGAGCGTGAGCCCCAAGTCAGCCAGGAGCTGCTCTGTGAGCTTGGCTGTGTCGCTTGACTTCATTGACCTTCAGTTTTCTCTTTTGAAAAATGAAGAGATTGGTCTTAGTCAACATCCCACATTTTCTTCTTCATTCCTACAGCATCTTCTCTGGTCTTATTTTCCTTGGCATGCTAACGTGTATTGTTTCAGATGAGTCAGTTGAGAAGAAACCCTCGCTTTGTCAAGACCTATGTCAGTACCTCTGGGTGGGAGTGTGGTGGGGGATGGGGGGCACATGCCATTCCCAAAAGAGTAGTAGTTTCTTTACAAAATGACTTAATTTATGATATACATATTTTACTAAAGTGAAGGTCACCAGCCCAACTGATGAACAGATTTTGATTGAAGTGAAATCCATGTTTTTTCTAAGTCATGTAGATTTTTGCTTTAGGTCCTATCTGTTGAGACGGAAAGTTTGAAGCCATATAGTAGTATAGTGACAGTGAATTTCTTTGCTCTTCTAAATATAATGTTCAAAAAATCTATATGCAGTAGGAAGTAAATACGTTATATCTTAAAAATGGAAACTTCAGAGATAGCATTCTGTTCTGTTTTTGTGTTAGCACCAATTACTGCTTGTGCTTTAACAGCTAACCACATAAGAATTGTCTTCTCTTGAGCTAGACCAATGGTCTTTCTTCTTTTTGTACATCCAGCTATCTCTCCATCTATCCTGAGGGCTTGGATCTGACAGGATCACCCAGAGGCATTGTACAATAGTGTTTTCTCTCTTGATGTCCACAAAGATTATAAACCAAACAGTCCAAGTATCACTTGTTTCAATTTACAATTCTTTGTAGTTTGACTAGGGACATACTTGTATTTTATTCTATGCTCTTTCATTTCTTACCACTTATCCTGGGCAAGCTATTCATCTTTCCTGAACCTCAGTTTCAGTCTGTGGAATTGAGATTCTACTTCTCACCTCGCGGGGTTATTCTGAGACTTAAAAGCAATTGTAGGTATAAAGGTCTTAGTGCAGTATCTGACATACATCAGTTTCTTCCCTTCTAGTCTTTAACCTGCTTCTTACTTACTATTATTTTGAAAAAGTGGTTGCCTTGTAGCACCATATCTGGGCTTTGGTGAGTGTATCTGTTTTTTAGAAGTATCTGAAACTGACTCTAACCTAAACAAAAGGGACTTATGACAAGACTATCAGGAACTCATAGACTTGCTTGGTAGGATGGAGAAACTCATATAGAAAACGACTGGAATCCTGGAGGTTCCTAATGGCCAGGATACAGGAAGAAAGGAATAGTTCCATAGCAAGAATGGTTGAGTGGATAAACCTAACCACCACTTCTTCTGCCCTCTTATTTCTCCCTCTCTCAAAATTTAAAGCTGAAGGAAAGGAAGAATCTGATTAGCTGAGATTAGGTCATATGACTTTTCCATGGCTTTATGGTGCTATTGAAAGCAAGGCCCCATTACCTCAGATCCTAGGTAGGAGGGAAATTCCTGAAATTACTCTTCCATCACAATACACACACTAGTGGTAAAGGACAGGAAGCTCCCCATAAGGAACCCCAGATACCGGGGCAAAAGGAAATGGCTGCTGGATGCACAAAAAATAGCAAATGCCAATGACGGTGAGCATATGTGTGCTTATACTGTCTATCCACAGATATTTTTACAGACTCCGAATCCATCAATTCTCAGTTTTTATGTTGGTAAACTTAAGGGTCTTGGTTGATTTTAGTTTGTTCTTCTAGGACAGCCTTTTCTGTCTCCTAGGGTGTTTTAATTGCTCATCCCTGGACTTTTTCCACGTCTTGTTAAGTCCTTATTGAGCTGTGGCAACCAGAGCAGCACAGCTCTTTGAGTGCTGATGTAGTGTGATTAGTTTCAAGGAGAGGACAGTGTGTTTGGTTTTATGTCCAATATCCTTGGTCAACATTAATATTATTATTATTATTATTTTTTTCACCCTATGGCAATGTTAATTATGGATCTCTTGTATTTCTTCATGCCTGTGAGCAGAGACACAGACTGCCAAACTCTTTTTTTTTTTTTTTTAATTTATTTTATTTATTTATTTACGGCTGTGTTGGGTCCTCGTTTCTGTGTGAGGGCTTTCTCTAGTTGTGGCAAGCGGGGGCCACTCCTCATCGCGGTGCGCGGGACACTCACCACCGCGGCTTCTCTTGTTGCGGACCACAGGCTCCAGACGCGCAGGCTCAGTAACTGTGGCTCACGGGCCCAGCTGCTCTGCGGCAGGTGGGATCTTCCCAGACCAGGGCTTGAACCCGTGTCCCCTGCATTGGCAGGCAGACTCTCAACCACTGCACCACCAGGGAAGCCCCCATTAATATTATTTATTGGAGGATAATACGTTTCATTTTTACATCACTTGGGCATCTGGCAGTGTAAGCCTTGCTGGCCCTGGGGAGATCTAACATTTTAGAAACAGAGAAATGTGGATAAACAATGGAGTTATTTGACACTACTTAGGAGAAGGGGAAAAAATAAGCAAAGATCCACATTTCTGCACACCCCCAGTCTGTTCTTTGAGCAGAAACCCTTTGATTTGAGGTTTAGATCCAAGTTGATTTGGTTGTCAATTCTGGTTTTCCAAATGTGTGACCTTCAGCAAGTCACTTTAATTTTGCCTGGTTTCAGTTTTGTCATCAGTGAAATAGGAATAATAATAGCTTGACTGGATTAAAGGTGATTTTATGTGATTACAGTAATTGAGGCTTTAGCAGAATATCTGGCACATGGTAGAAACAGAATTTAAAGTCTCCGTTTCTCTTCCCCCTTATATCAAAAAGACAAGAGAAATCTGAAATAATTAAAATCATTGGATCCTCTTGGAGTTAGTCAAGGGAAGACTTTACAGGAGAGGCGAGCCTGGAGCTGGTCTTTGAGAGAGAGAAGTGACAGGACTTCATGGAAAGAGAGAGTGAGAACATGAACGGAAAAGTCAGCATATCTGAAAGCTGGAAGTAAGGAAGACTAACTACCTTCCTTCTGGATTTCGGAGTAGCTGGTTAGAAAACGATGGAAGATGGTGGTGAGATACCTGCTGATGAGGTTTGATTTGAGATGTTTCTGTGCCCAGAAAAGCATACAACAAAGCAAAACTTAAGGTGGTAAATTCATCCATGATGACCTGCCTGTCTCAAAGAGTAGATTGACTATTAAGCAATGAACACTTTCCTTTCAAATTTGTTCCTATTTATTTTTAAATTTCATCCAATATCTCTGATAAAGAGGGTTGACTCTATTACTTGTCACAGGCTCTATTCTAACTTCATGTCTCCAAGTTGTCTCTGTGAATTATAACTCTGTGTCTGCCCCAGGGTTGCTTTATTCAGAATCATAGAATGTTAAAGATAGGCTACTACAGTTCATCTACATTTCAGATGAAAAACCTGAGGATCTGAGAGAGGACATGAAGTGCCAAAGACCGTGGACTTTTGGAAGCATGGTGTAGCAGAAAAAACGTGGATTTTAGGTAGATTTCTTGCACTTACCTAAATGCATGAACTTGGATATGTTATCTGACCTTTGGAAACCCAATTTCCTCTCTGTTTAAGAGGATGGACAATGCCTGCCTCAAAGGATGCGTGTGAGGCTGAAACAAGGGAACATCTGGCAAAGAGTTCAATAAATGTTAGTCCCCTTCCCCCTCCTTTGGAGCTGATTCACGTTCTGCAGTTTAAGGAAAGGGTTTGGCCACCTCTTAGGGGAGGAGCGCCAAGGGGAAAGGTAAAATCACAGAAGGTATCTAAGGATAAATGATTGATTTTTGGTTCTGTTCTTTTCTAGGCAGTATCATTTTGGGGAAGGAGGTGAACAGCATTTCTTCCTTAGTCACTGCTTCTGGGGTTGGGACACTTCTCATGATTCTGGTAGAAATTCAGACTGACATCTGAGGGATGAGGCAGGTGGCTGTCATCTCCATTAAGAATAATTGCACCCCAGCCCTTTATCCACAAGTCTGCAAGTGTGTTTGGCTCCCATAGGAGGTTTATGTGTTGGCAGTTTCAGCGAAATGATTCCTTCCAGCTCAGACATGTAAAGACTTTCAGATGGCCCTGCGGCTTTTTTCTCTCCCTTTACTTATTTCTGTAGTCTTGAAATTTACAACCCTTAAGGCTACAAAAGCTGTTACCCAGAACTGGAGGAACTACTGAACTGAGATTTTTTTTCCCTCTAATTAAAAATTTAAAAAACATTTTATTTAACTAAAAAGAACCAGAAATGAAAGTAAAGCCTAATATACTGGAAGGCACAGTGAATAGAGAACAGATGTGCAAATTAGAGAAACTGGATTTAAGTTTCAGAATTTCCACTTAGCTGCTCCTAGGCCTCTGGCTGTGTGTTCTTGACCGTCTGATCTTGAATACAGTATTTCAAGGATCCATTCCAGCATAATCTTTTTGTGACCTGGTAAGTGTATTCTTTTAATAGGTTCACAAACTATTACAAACATATAGAAAAACTGAGAGTATAATGTAATGAGCAGTCTTGTACCTACCGTTGAATCCTATCAAATTTTAATATTTTGTTGTCTTGCCACATATACTTTCTTTAAGAAGTTATAGGTAGCATTAAAATGCTTGTATACCTCTCTTGGATCTCATTCATCTTCCTATTTCTCTTGAATTTGATACTTATCTCCATGCATGTTTCTGTATTTTTACTGTCTATCCATATATCTATCAACACTATGTAGTATTCTTTGGTATGTTTCTCACATTACAAACATGATATCATACTGCATATATTCAATTGTCATTTGCTTTTGTCACTCAACATGTTTTTGAGATTTATCCATGTTCACATAAGTAACTCTGGTTCATTCATTTTAATTGCTATATAGTAACCCGTTACATGAGTAATCCACAATTTACTTATTCTTTTTCCTGTTCACTAGTTTTTACAATGGCAAATAATGCTGGAATTATTACACTGGTATAAGTCTCCTCTGCTATGTGCATCTTTAACTTGCCTTGATATTGTCAAATTGCTACCAAAGATTGGAATCACATTGTTCCAATTGCTTATTCCTATGTTTGTTTATTTTATAGTTACTTGTTAGCTCAAGGAATTATTAAGAATCCTAAATTTACTTTCTTTTTTCATTTAACACACATTATATGTTCTCCTTGGCATTGGACTGCATTAAATATAAAAATCAGAAAGACTATAACCTGGTTGCAGCAGATTCTATACTGTAGACGAGCCATAAGCACTTATTAGCATACTTATTATTATCATATATAATAGTAAAAATGTCTACTCAGTCCATTGGGCTATACTAATTTACTAGGACCACCTTTCTTAAGTTTAGTTGAAACAAATGACCTTACAACAATTTTTTGGTGTTCTACTGTGGTTTTTGTTTGTTTACTGTTTTTGTTTTTACTTTTTTTACTTAGAGTGCTTCTGGCATTAATAAGAAGCACATACTACTTGGGACACAGATATATTTTAATTGTTTTTCTATAGTTTTTTTTATTTTTATAAATCTATTTTATTTATTTTTGGCTACGTTGTGTCTTCGTTGCTGCACACAGGCTTTCTCTAGTTGCGGCGAGCGGGGACTACTCTTCGTTGCCATGTGTGGGCTTCTCATTGCGGTGGCTTCTCTTGTTGCAGAGCAAAAGCTCTAGGTGTGCGAGCTTCAGTAGTTGTGGCACGTGGGCTCAGTAGTTGTGGCTCGCGAGCTCTAGAGCACAGGCTCAGTAGTTGTGATGCACGGGCTGAGTTGCTCTGTGGCATGTGGGATCTTTCCGGACCGGGGCTCGAACCCGTGTCCCCTGCATTGGCAGGCAGATTCTTAACTACTGCACCACTATGGAAGTCCAGATTCTTAATAAATTTGCCTTGGTTATGGTCAAAGTCCTCTGGATATATTGTTCAGCTGCATGGAATGTTGTAGCTATTACCAGAAAAAGAAAGAAGACTTTCTGTTGTTGTTTGAGTTTAATACAGATGTTTGCTTGTGATATTCAGCAGTACTGAAACTGGAGTCTCAGGAGTGGCTCTTGTGCAGATTGTGGAAAAATACTCAGTCATTTGTTGAACAAGGTAACAGGTCTTGTTTCCAGTTGTGTTGTCAGTCGAATTGACAAGACATGATAGTTTTACCCAGCAGCAAGTAACTTACTTTAAGAAAAGGTATGGAACAAGGAATACTGCCACATGCACAATCAGTAACATCATAGAGGCCTCAAACACCTAGATGCAGCTGCTGGTGTCCATCCCAAAGCATGGGATTTGTTTTGGTTTCAAGGCGTGGGAATTGACCCTAGTCTGGGTCCCTTCCCTGGAAGGGAAGACTTTGCATGTTATATTGGGCATATTCTAAGGTAGCAATATAGTAGAGGGATTTGAGAGCATGGCTTCGGTGTCAAACAGGTTCAAGTTCTGGCTGTAGAGAAGCTGCAGGGACTGTGGTCCTTCAGCTTAATATTCGTGAGAGTCACCTAGTATGTGGAGGGGAATGTGCCCAGTTCCCATTCTGAAGTACAACTGCTGACCTAGGTACCTAACTATTCTGACGACAACCTTAAATCAGAAATCAGCATGTGGTAAACCTAGTGGGACCATCATTTATCTCTAAAGGTTGTACTTCCTCACTTGATGTTGCAGAATGTGCAGCCAGGGATCAAATGTTCCTCAAGCATATTCCCAGAGGCTGGAGGAAGAGATTATCTCCCAGTTGTTAACTCTTACCTGTTATGTCCTCTCAGTTTACTACACCTCAGCAACTCAGTGGACAGTGGGGGAGAGAACATAGTAGGGACGGTGTTTTCTGCCTCCCTGGCAGAGAAAACTTTGTATGTCATAGTGGGCATATTCCAAGGTAGCAATATAATAGTGATTTGAGAGCATGGGTGGGCTTTGGGGTCAAACAAGTTCATGTTCAAGCCCTGGCTGTACTACTTCCTAGCCATCTGTCACTGTGGTAGGCAGAAGATGAAGGTATCCACATCCTAACCCCTGGAACCTGTTAATATGTTAGGTTAAAAGACAAAGGATTATATGGTAGTTCTATTTTTAGTTTTTCAAGGAACCTCCATAATGTTCTCCATAGTGGCTGTATCAATTTACATTCCCAGCAACAGTGCATATTTTCTCCACACTAAAAATATAACTACCATAACTAAAAAATAGCACTACCATACGACCGAGCAATCCCACTACTGGGCATATACCCTGAGAAAACCATAATTCAAAAAGAGTCATGTACCACTATGTTCATTGCAGCTCTATTTACAATAGCCAGGACATGGAAGCAACCTAAGTGTCCATCAACAGATGAATGGATAAAGAAGATGTGGCACCTATATACAATGGAATATTACTCAGCCATTAAAAGAAATGAAATTGAGTTATTTGTAGTGAGGTGGTTGGACCTACAGTCTGTCATACAGAGTGAAGTAAGTCAGAAAGAGAAAAACAAATACCGTATGTTAACACATGTATATGGAATCTAAAAAAAAAAAATGGTTCTGATGAACCTAGGAGCAGGACAGGAATAAAGATACAGATGTAGAGAATGAACTTGAGAACACGGGGAGGGGGAAGCGTAAGCTGGGATGAAGTGAGAGAGTGGCATGGACATATATACACTACCAAATGTAAGATAGATAGCTAGTGGGAAGCAGCTGCATAGCACAGGGAGATCAGCTCCGTGCTTTGTGACCACCTAGAGGGGTGGGATAGGGAGGGTGGGAGGGAGACGCAAGAGGGAGGTGATATGGTCATATATGTATACATATACCTGATTCACTTTGTTATACAGCAGAAACTAACACAACACTGTGAAGCAATTATACTCCAATAAAGATGTTAAAGAATAAACCAAAGGAGAATTCAGGTTTCAGATGGAATTACAGTTGCTCATCAACTGACTTGGAGATGGCTTCATTATCCTGGATTATCTGAGTTGGCCCAGTGTAATTACAAGGGTCTTTATAAATGAAAGAGGGAAGCAAAAGAAAGAGAACCGGACACATGGCATCATGAGAAGGAATTAGCTAGACATTGCTGGTTTTGAAAATGAATGAATGGGGCCTTGAGCCAAGGAATTCCTGCAGCCTCTGGAAGCTGGAAAAGGCAAGGAAACAGTTGTCTCTATAGCACTACCCACCCGCAGCCCCCCACCCCCCGCAAAAGGAACACAGCTCTGCTGATACTTTGATTTCAGTGCAGTGAGACCCATTTTGGACTTCTGACCTCTAGAACTGAAAGATAAGAAATTTGTATTGTTTTAAGCTACTAAGTTTTTGGTAATTTGTAACAGCAGCAATAGGAAACTAAAACAATGCTCTTTATTCTTCTGTGATTTAGTTTCTCATTTTGTAAAATGATGTTTATAACAGTCCTATTCTCCTACCGTTGTTAGAAGATGTAAGTACCTGTGCAGGACTCTGTACTCACTCATTTTTTTTTTTTTATTGGACTACAATTGCTCTACAATGTTGTGTTAGTTTCTGCTGTACAATGAAGTGAATCAGCTATATGTATACATATATCCCCTCCCTCATGGATCTCCCTCCCATGCTCCACCCGCCAATCCCACCCATCTAGGTCATCACAGAGCACTGAGCTGAGCTGCTTATGCTTTATAGCATGTTCCCACTAGCTATCTATTTTACCCATGGTAGTGTACATATGTTAATCCTTATCTCCCAATTTGTCACACCCTCCCCATCCCCCTCTGTGTCCACTCATCTGTTCTCTACATCTACATCTCTATTTCTTGCCTGGAAGTAGGTTCATCTGTACCCTTTTTCTAGATTCCACATATATGCATTAATAGACAAAATTTGTTTTTCTCTTTCTGACTTACTTCACTCTGTATGGCAGACTCTAGGTCCATCCACATCTATACAAATGACCTAATTTCGTTCCTTTTTATGGCTGAGTAATATTCCATTGTATATATGTACCACACTACTGGGCATATACCCTGAGAAAACCATAATTCAAAAGGGCACATGTACCCCAGTGTTCACTGCAACATTATTTACAATAGCCAGGACATGGAAACAACCTAAATGTCCAACGACAGATGAATGGATAAAGAAGATGTACTCACTCTTGGTGAGACTTAGTCTTTGGACTAGAAGTCAGGAGACTTGGGTTATGGCCTCAGGCAAAATGAGGGCAATAGTAATTTCTTGCCTTTCATATGGAACTGATGTGAGAAACAAATGAAGTTGTCTTAACTTTTATTTTTTAACTAAGGTACTCTTCAAATGTAGCTTGTTGTAGTTTAACTGTACATTTCAAATGGTCTTAAGAGATGTTTTGTCAAAGATACATGAAAAAGGCAAAATATTACACATGAACCACCGTTTGATTCCAGGAAATAGTGCTGGAGTAGTAGGTGGTATTAATTTCATTGATTGTTACTGAGTAGTACGGTTTTTTCTTTTAGATGTTCTATATTTATTGCATTTTTAATTTCCTATTTATGTGGTAATAATTATGGTTCTTCATTACAAATCCCAGAGTTGTATGTTATCTTTTAATTGCAACCTTTGCTTATAATGTCTGAATGTAAACACAATGATATTTATTTAATTCAACTGAGGATGAAGTGGAAGAATCATCTATTTGGCAAGAATATAATTATCATACATCCAGTAACACATTTTGAGTGTTTTAAAAGATGTGTTAATTTTCAGTAAGTGGAATGGTTCTCATAGTACTGCTTGCTAATGATTAAGTAGTTCACAAATATTTATGGTGAGTTTTGATTGAACGTACAGTTGAATAGGTAAATTCAGGCAGATACAATTAAGACTTATTTGTCTTGATTGCTTTTTAAAAGTACAGCTGACCCTTGAACAAGGGCGTAAGGGGCGCCAGCCTCCACACACTTGAAAATCCACTTAGAATTTATAGTCAGCCTCTTATATGCAGTGCCTCTGTATTTGCAGGTTCAACCAACTGTGGATCATGTAGTATTGTAATATGAATTTTTTTATTTTTTATTTTATTATTTTTTTTTAACATCTTTATTGGAGTATAATTGCTTTACATTGTTGTGTTAGTTGCTGCTGTATAGCAAAGTGAATCACCTATACATATACATATATCCCCATATCTCCTCCCTCTTGCGTCTCCCTCCCACCCTCCCTATCCCACCCCTCTAGGTGGTCACAAGGCACCGAGCTGATCTCCCTGTGCTATGCAGCTGCTTCCCACTAGCTATCTATTTTACATTTGGAAGTGTATATATGTCCATGCCACTCTCTCGCTTCGTTCCAGCTTACCCTTCTCCTTCCCCGTGTCCTTAAGTCCACCGTCTACATGTGCATCTTTATTCCTGTCCTGCCACTAGGTTCATCAGAACCATTTTTTTTTTTTAGATTCCATATATATGTGTTAGCATACGGTATTTGTTTTTCTCTTTCTGACTTACTTCACTCTGTATGACAGACTCTAGGTCCATCCACCACACTACAAATAACTCAATTTTGTTTCTTTTTATGGCTAAGTAATATTCCACTGTATATATGTGACACATCTTTATCCATTCATCTGTCGATGGACACTTGCGTTAATTCCATGTCCTGGCTATTGTAAATAGTGCTGCAATGAACATTGTGGTACATGACTCATTTCGAGTTATGGTTTTCTCAGGGTATATGCCCAGTAGTGGGATTGCTGGGCCATATGGCAGTTCTATTTTTAGTTATTTAAGGAACCTCCATTCTGTTCTCCATAGTGGCTGTATCAATTTACATTCCCACCAACAGTGTATGAGGGTTCCCTTTTCTCCACACCCTCTCCAGCATTTATTGCTTATAGATTTTTTGATGATGGCCATTCTGACAGGTGTGAGGTGATACCTCATTGTAGTCTTGATTTGCATTTCTCTAATGATTAGTGATGTTGAGCATCCTTTCATGTCTTTGTTGGCAATCTGTATATCTTCTTTGGAGAAATGTCTATTTAGGGCTTCTGCTCATTTTTGGATTGTATTGTTTGTTTTTTTTAATATTGAGCTGCATGTGCTGCTTGTATATTTTGGAGATTAATCCTCTGTCAGTTGCCTCATTTGCAAATATTTTCTCCCATTATGATGGTTGTCTTTTCATCTCGTTTATGGTTTCCTTTACTGTGCAAAAGCTCTGAAGTTTCATTAGGTCCCATTTGTTTATTTTTGTGTTTATTTCCATTTCTCTAGGAGGTGGGTCAAAAAGGATCTTGCTGTGATTTATGTCATAGACTGTTCTTCCTGTTTTCCTCTAAGAGTTTTATAGTATCTGGCCTTACATTTAGGTCTTTAATCCATTTTGAGTTTGTGTATGGTGTTAAGGAGTGTTCTAATTTCATTCTTTTACATGTAGCTGTCCAGTATTCCCAGTACCACTTATTGAAGAGGCTGTCCTTTCTCCATTGTATATTCTTGCCTCCTTTATCAAAGATAAGGGGACCGTATGTGCATGGGTTTCTCTCTGGGCTTTCTATCCTGTTCCATTGATCTATATTTCTGTTTTTTGCCAGTACCATACTGTCTTGATTCCTGTAGCTTTGTAGTGCAGTCTGAATTCAGGGAGCCTGATTCCTCCAGCTCCATTTTTGTTTCTCAAGATTGCTTTGGCTATTTGGGTACTTCTGTGTTTCCATACAAATTGTGAAACTTTTTGTTCCAGTTCTGTGAAAAATGCCATTGGTAGTTTGATAGAGATTCCACTGAATCTGTAGATTGCCTTGGGTAGTATAGTCATTTTCACAGTGTTGATTCTTCCAATCCAGAACATGGTATATCTCTCCATCTGTTTCTATCATCTTTAATTTCTTTCATCAGTGTCTTATAGTTTTCTGCATACAGGTCTTTTGTCTGCTTAGGTAGGTTTATTCCTAGGTATTTTATTCTTTTTGTTACATTGGTAAATGGGAGTGTTTCCTCAATTTCTCTTTCAGATTTTTCATCATTAGTGTATAGGAATGCAAGAGATTTCTGTGCATTAATTTTGTATCCTGCTACTTTACCAAATTCATTGATTAGCTCTAGTAGTGTTCTGATAGCATCTTTAGGATACTCTATGTATAGTATCCTGTCATCTGCAAACAGTGACAGCTTTACTTCTTCTTTTCCAATTTGTATTGCTTTTATTTCTTTTTCATCTCTGATTGCTGTGGCTAAAACTTCCAAAACTATGTTGAATAATAGTGATAAGAGTGGGCAACCCTGTCTTGTTCCTGATCTTAGTGGAAATGGTTTCAGTTTTCACCATTGAGAACGATGTTGGCTCTGGGTTTGTCATATATGGCCTGTATTATGTTGAGGTAAGTTCCCTCTATTCCTACTTTCTGGAGAGTTTTTATCATAAATGGGTGTTGAATTTTGTCAAAAGCTTTTTCTGCATCTATTGAGATTCTCATATGGTGTTTCTCCTTCAATTTGTTAATATGATTTATCACATTGATTCATCTGCATACAATGAAGAATCCTTGCATTCATGGGATAAACCCCACTTGATTATGGTGTGTGATCCTTTTAATGTGCTGTTGGATTCTGTTTGCTAGTAGTTTGTTGAGGATTTTTACATCTATGTTCATCAGTGATATTTGCCTCTAGTTTTCTTTTTTTGTGACATCTCTGTCTGGTTTTGGTATCAGGGCGATGGTGGCCTTGTAGGATGAGTTTGGGAATGTTCCTCCCTGTGCTATATTTTGGAAGAGTTTGAGAAGGATAGGTGTTAGCTCTTCTCTAAATGTTTGATAGAATTTGCCTGTGAAGCCATCTGGTCCTGGGATTTTGTTTTTTGGAAGATTTTTAATCACAGTCTCAATTTCAGTGCTTGTGATTGGTCTGTTTATATTTTCTATTTCTTCCTGGTTCAGTCTCAGAAGGTTGTGCTTTTGTAAGAAGTTGTCCATTTCTTCCAGATTGTCCATTTTATTGGCATATAGTTGCTTGTAGTAATCTCTCATGATCCTTTCTATTTCTTCAGTGTCAGTTGTTACTTCTCCTTTTTCATTTCTAATTCAGTTGAATTGAGTCTTCTCCCTTCTTTTGTTGATGAGTCTGGTTAATTATCAACTTTGTTTATCTTCTCAAAGAACCAGCTTTTAGTTTAATTGATCTTTGCTATTGTTTCCTTCATTTCTTTTCATTTATTTCTGATCTGATCTTTATGATTTCTTTCCTTCTGCTAACTTTGGGGGTTTTTTGTTATTCTTTGTCTAATTGCTTTAGGTGTAAGGTTAGGTTGTTTATTTGAGATGTTTCTTGTTTCTTGAGGTAGGATTTTATTGCTATAAACTTCCCTCTTAGAACTGCTTTGCTTCATTCCATAGATTTTGGGTTGTCGTGTTTTCATTGTCCTTTGTTTCTATGTATTTTTTGATTTCCTCTTTGATTTCTTCAGTGATCTCTTGGTTATTTAGTAGCATATTGTTTAACCTCCCTCTGTTTGTATTTTTTACATTTTTTATCCTGTAATTGATATCTAGTCTCATAGCGTTGTGGTCATAAAACATACTTGATACGATTTCAATTTTCTTAAATTTACCAAGGCTTGATTTGTGACCCAAGAGATGATCTGTCCTGGAGAATGTTCCATGAGCATTGAGAAGAAAGTGTATACTGTTGTTTTTGGATGGAATATCCTATAAATATTAATTAAGTCCATCTTGTTTAATGTGTCATTTAAAGCTTGTGTTTCCCTATTTATTTTCATTTTGGATGATCTGTCCATTGGTGAAAGTGGGGTGTTAAAGTCCCCTGCTATGATTGTGTTACTGTCGATTTTCCCTTTTATGGCTGTTAGCATTTGCCTTGTGTATTGAGGTGCTCCTATGTTGGGTGCATAAATATTTACAATTGTTATATATTCTTCTGGATTGATCCCTTGGTCATTATGTAGTGTCCTCTTTGTCTCTTGTAGTAGTCTTTATCTTAAAGTCTCTTTTATCTGATATGGGAATTGCTATTCCAGTTTTCTTTTGATTTCCATTTGCAAGGAATATCTTTTTCCATCCCCTCACTTTCAGTCTGTATGTGTCCCTAGGTCTGAAGTGGGTCTCTTGTAGACAGTATTTATATGGGTCTTGTTTTTGTTTCCATTCAGCCAGTCTGTGTCTTTTGGTTGGAGTATTTAATCCATTTACATTTAAGGTAGTTGTCAATATGTGTGTTCCTATTACCATTTTCTTAATTATTTTGGGTTTGTTATTGTAGGTCTTTTCCTTCTCTTGTGTTTCCTGCCTAGAGAAGTTCCTTTAGCATTTGTTGTAAGGCTGGTTTGCTGGTGCTGAACTCTCTTAGCTTTTGCTTGTCTGTAAAGGTTTCAAATTCTCTGTTGAATCTGAATGAGATCATTGCTGGGTAGAGTAATCTTGGTTGTAGGCTTTTCCCTTTCATCACTTTAAATATGTCCTGCCACTTCCTTCTGGCTTGCAGAGTTTCTGCTGAATGATCAGCTGTTAACCTTATGGGGATTCCCTTGTATGTTATTTGTTGCTTTTTCCTTGTTGCTTTCCATTTTTTTTCTTTGTTTTTAATATTTGATGATTTGATTAATATGTGTCTTGGCATGTTTCTCCTTGGATGTATCCTGTATGGGACTCTCTGCGCTTCCTGGGTTTGATTGATTATTTCCTTTCCCACATTAGGGAAGTTTTTAACCATAATCTCTTCCAATATTTTCTCAGTCCCTTTCTTTTTCTCTTCTTCTTCTGTGACCCCTATAATTTGAATGTTGGTGTGTTCAGTGTTATACCAGAGATCTCTGAGACTGTCCTCAATTATTTTCATTCTTTTTCTTTGTTCTGCTCTGCGGTAGTTATTTCCACTATTTTATCTTCCAGATCACTTATCTGTTCTTCTGCCTCAGTTATTCTGCTATTGATTCTTTCTAGAGAATTTTTAATTTCATTTATTGTGTTGTTCATCATTCTTTATTTGCTCATTAGTTCTTCTAGGTCCTTATTAAACATTTCTTATATTTTCTCCATTTTATTTCCAAGATTTTGGATCATCTTTACTATCATTACTCTGAATTCTTTTTCAGGTAGACTGCCTATTTCCTCTTCATTTGTTTGGTCTCGTGAGTTTTTACCTTGCTCCTTCATCTGCTGCCTATTTCTCTGTGTTCTCATTTTGCTTAACTTACTGTGTTTAGGGCCTCCTTTTCTCAGGTTGCAGATTTGTAGTTCCCATTGTTTTTGGTGTCGGCCCCCAGTGGGTAAGTTTGGTTCAGTGGGTTGTGTAGGCTTCCTGGTGGAGATGACTGGTGCCTGTGTTCTGGTGGATGCGGCCACATCTTGTGTTTCTGGTGGGCAGGACCATGTTCGGTGGTGTGTTTTGGGGTGTCTGTGAACTTAGTATGATTTTAGGCAGCCTCTCTGCTTGTGGGTAGGGTTGTGTTCTTGCCTTGGTAGTTGTTTTGCATGGGGTGTCCAGCACTGGAGCTTGCTGTTTGCTTAGTGGAGCTTGGTCTTAGCTTTGAGATGGAGATCTCTGGGAGAGCTCTCGCCAGTTGATAATTCGAGGGGCTGGGAGGTCTCTGGTGGTCCAGTGTCCTGAACTTGGCTCTCCCACCTCAGAGGCTCAGGCCTGACAGCCGGCCGGAGCACCAAGACCCTGTCAGCCACACGGCTTTTAGGAAGTCTCAGGTTTTCTGTCAGTGTTCAGTAGGAGTTCTGTAGGAGTTGTTCCACATGTTGATGTATTTTTGATGTATTTGTGGGGAGGAAGGTGATCACCACATCTTACTCCTTTGCCATCTTGAAGGTTCTCTCTCTTTACACCCCTTGTTGCTAGAGGATCCACATTTCATCTGGGAAGGACATAAATCGGGCAATCTCACTTCAGGCCTAGACCATCCACCTTTTTTCCCTTTGTGCTTAGTCTGTTTCAGTCGCTCTTAGTGGGCCCCATGCAGAGGCCTTGCCCCCGGCCCTTCTGACCAGAGTTCTGTGTGAAATGGCTGAGCCGACACCGCAGCTCGGGACATGCACTGAAGCTCCTCCTGTAATATGAATTTAGTGAAGAAAATTCCGAATATAAGTGGATCCTTGCAATTCAAACCCATTTTGTTCAAGAGTCAACTGATTTTCTTTATGGAGGTCAGGATTATATTACACGTGTGTGTGTGTGTGTGTGCACGTGTGTGTGTTTGTATGGAATGAAAAGTGAATGAGGCTACTATTATAACTGGTTACCACTGTTTCCATTTTCAAAAACACATGGCAATATGTAGTGTGATAGAGGCCCTGTTTGCATGTTCTAAATTTTCAGGTGACTTGTGGTCATAGTTAGAAGGCACATTTTGTAGTGACAGATTTTTTAAAATGTATGTTTCCTGTGGAGATTTGATGAAGTAGTGGTTTGTTTAGATTCTATTCTAGAAGCATCTCAGTTAAAAAGAAGGCCACAGAAGGGGGTGTGGTCACACTTTTATGGATCAGCAGATAATCTAGTCAGTAGTGCTTACATCATGCCCAGAATCTGAGCTGTTTCAGTTACCTCTTAGGGCAAATGTATCACAAAAGGTCCTCAGCCATTTTTGAGTCTAAAGATAAAGAGCAAGGTGGACATCTAGGAATCTATTAAGGTTTTTGCAGGACTTTTCAGTCATTGTTTTTAAACCGTTTATCACTGAGGAGCGATAGCCATTTGTAATATTTAAACAATTAAAATGAATATAACTAATCCAAACCCTGACAGTTTATTTCTTGTTATTTCTTCTCTTCCTCTAAACATCAAATAATGGTGAAGACTCTGGTTATTTGACTACTCCTATGTGAAAATTCAAAAGTTAAAATTGGAAAGATAAATGGAGCAATTTACAATGTTGCAAATAGTTGATTTACCTTATAAAAGAATACAATTCCTTTTCAAAGAGGTTGGCAGACAGAAAACTTAAATTTGAAGTGTTTTGTAGTTTTGATACTCTCAAGTCAATCAGAAATAAAGAATGGAAGTTTCTTCTGATATTTTACAGTAAGTGGGAGGGAATTGGATCATTCTTCAGTAACTGGATAAGGATTCAGTTGGGTCTGCATTCAGACCCAACATTGGAAACTGAATAAGTAAAAGGAATTTTGTTATAGAAATCTTGAAAAAATCATATCAACAAATATTTGAAAATGTGTCTGCACTTTAGAGCCAGTCAGCATCTTTGCCATAGCCACAAGGCAATAAAGAAGCATCTGAAAAAGAGAAAAAAAATGTCTTTATAGAGAAAAAAAATCCTCCTGTAAGTAAATCTAAAATAGAAGTGTTTCAGGAACTTTGTGTCCTAGAGATGTTGATGGTTTTGAGTTGCGCTTCTACAAAATTACCAAACAGCAGAAAATTTCACAGATAAGAAGTCATTTCATTTGATGTTTCTGATTTTTTTTTTTTTTGAGTGACAGGGATAAGGGAAGGTTTTAGAGAATGTCTGCTGCTTTCACTTTTGATACTGCAAAGGGAGAAGCCAATATCAGATTTTTAGATTGCAAGGATGTGTCTTACTTTTATGAAAAAAAAAACTCATGATGTTTATACATGAAATTCTAAGCTTTGTAGATTTTACAGGATTAGATGTTAGCTGCGCTGGGTCTCCCCTTTGCAGAACCTTACAGATGTGAATCATTTCCATTCCATCAACTTTCATTCCTGTTGAGCCACATGATAGTTAGAATGTCAGTGTCCTTCACCTTAGAAGATTCTCCAGCTATGAAGCAAAGGACAGGGACTGAACACACATTGACCTTTAATCTATTAAACTATCACTACAGGACAGACTAATGTCAGTTACTGGGTGGCATTTCTGAGAGCTTTCTCTCTGGCTGCTGTGCCTGTCCTGTGGCCTCCACACTTCCTAACCCCCATCCTGATACCCACCCGTCAACCCACAGGCGGGAGCTCAGCCCTGCAGTTGCGCCTGTCTTTTGTGAATCAGTGATGCCTTAGCCCCTTGACTGGAATAGGCTTAGTTATTTTCCCCAACTTTATCTTGTGGAACAGCTAGAGAGCAGGGTTAAATAGAAGAAGCAGGTAGCTCAGTGGTTCTCAACCTTCCCTTCTTTCCTGGAAGATTTAAAAAATGCTTATATCTGGACCCCATCATAGAGATTCTGATTCAGTTGTTCTGGGCTAGGACTGAGCACTGATTCATTTTTTAAATTCCTGAGATGATTTAATGTGTGGCCGAGAAGATCTAGGAGCTAGATATAGACTTAGGATTCTCAAAGTCTAGTTCCTGGACCAGCAATATCAACATCACTTGGGAAGTTACTGGAAATCCAAATCCTCAGGCTCTACCCAAGAACAACTTAATCAGAAACTTTTAGGGGCAGGGCCCAGAAATCTGTGTCTTAATAAGCCCTCCATATTCAGATGCATGCCAGAGTTTGAGAACCACTGGTCTAGACTAACTTTCCAAGGTAGGGAAATGGCTTGAGGGTACACTCCATTGATACCGCTATATTATATGTGAAAGGAGGGTCAGCACAGACCCAAGCGGAGGAATAAGTCAGACACCAACCTTTGGGGAGCAAGCAGAATACCAAGATTCATGCTGGCAACCCAGCATCCCAGAAAGTTCTGTTTATCAGGAAATAGTACCCGATCCCAGCAAGTGGTGATTAGAATGTGAGATTTAGAGAGATGCTGTACTGGGTTCAAATCCTGGACTTTATTAACTTAGGAAACTAACCTCTCTGAATTTCATTTTTCACATAGGTTAAACAGGGATAGTAGTTACTACCTTTCAAGGTTGCTGTGAAAAATAGAATAAAATTGTGAATGGAAAATATCCAGCAAGAGTAAATGTCTAACACATGCTCACAGCAAAATGCATTCTCAAGAAATTATTGATAATATTATTTCTGTACAAGAATAGTCATTTCATTGTATGTGGTGCTGTCACTTTCTCCTCTTGTGTCCATGGCAGATATTATAAATTAACCCCAGCAATCTTCCCAGTGGATTGGGGCCTTGAATCTTTTCTGATACAGCACTCCAGGCAACAACAATCAGACCTGGCTTTCAAGATGAGCCCCATTTGTCACCCCCAGTTAAGAATGCAAAAGTCTTCTTAGAGATATTCCTGTTCCTCCATTTCTTTCCTGTCCACATTTAAGAAGCACCAATAGATGCATAACTCTAGCCACATTTAAAAGTTCTGGTAGCCACATTAAGAAAATAAGAAACAAGTGAAACAAAACTTAAATGTTTTTCATTTAATGCCATGTATCCAAAGCATTATTATTTCAATACATAATAAATATAAAAATTATTGAGGTATTTTACATTCTTACTTATGGGACTAAGTCTTGAAAGCCAGTGTCTATTTTATACTTAGAGCACATCTCAATCCAGATTAACCGTATTTTAAGGGCTCAGTAGCCACATGTGGCTAGTGGCTGCCATATTGGACCATGAAGCACTAGGTCCTCACGTCAAGGACAGAAACAAAGCTTGGTCATAGCCTCAACAAGCTCACAGTTTATTGTGACTCAGTCACAGAGAAATTATAATATTTTCCTGCACAAAGTGCTCTTATCCCCCAGTTTGGAAAATCATGAAGAACAGGGTAATGTAGTCTGTGTGGGAGCAGAATGCCTGGCATTTCTGCAGGCTTCATTTTCTTTTTTTGTTTCTGTATCTTGCCTGTGTGGCTGGAAATAGCAGCTCCACTTGGAGCCAGCAGGTCCGACACTCTCTGATCGCAACGCTTGCTTTGAGTGGAGGTTTGTTTAGTGCCGCTGCTAAGGAATGTGTTTCTGCTGTCCTACCTTGATAGTCATCCATAATCACGTGACAACCAACCACTCATTGAGCTTGTGCTATAATATGCAAGGCACTGTGCTAAGCCACTCATGTAGCGGTGGCTTCCCACCACACTCAAAATGCTATCCTGATGACTTTGAGGGACCTACCTGATTTGACCCATGGGCACCTGGAAGACCTGATTTCCTACCATCATCCCTTTTCCTCACTCCATTCCTGCCACCTTGGCCTCCTGGATCTTCTTTTTCCATACTTGAGCCTTTCTCTTGGATTTATCTCAGCCTTGAATGCTGTTCCCCAGAATAACCATATGGTTTGCTCCTTCATTTCACCCAGGTCTTTGTTTAAATGGCATCAGAGAAACCTTCCCAGACCTTTCTATCTAATTTAGCACTCTCATCACTCCCCATCTTTTCTCTCTGGTTTATTTTTCCTCATATTAATTATCACTACCCAAAATTATGTCACATATTTCTTTACGTATTTATTTGTTATTTGTCTCCCCCACTAAAGTGTGATCTCCATCATGGCAGGGAAATTCTCTTTGTTTACTATTTGGTTTTCTGTGTTAGCACAGTGCAAACACATAGTAGGTACATGATAAATATTTGAATGACATTGAGTATGTATTATCTCATTTAATCTTTATCTGGCCTTTTTGACTAAAGGAGAAACAGTGTGAGAGATAACACATCATAAGTGTAAAATTACACAGTCATTAAGTAGCAGAGCTGAGACTTTAACCTAAGATGGTGTGTGTCCAGAGCTCAGATTTCTAATCCCTTCACTTTACCACCTTTTGAGAGGACAAAACCTTGTCTCTGACCTTTATCTGTGCTTTTGACGTCCTATAAATTCTCCAGAAAAACCTTTGGCTCTGATGGTATGATTTTCTATTTCCTCCCCTATTAATACATTGCTAGATAGCATCAATCAGAGGAACCAATACAGAATTTGGTGACAGGTTTCACCAGTGCTATCAACATATGCATTGAAGTTTCTAGGGAGATCATGTAGTTGATGAAAATATATTTTGATTGCTGCAAAATTGCTCATCCTTGGGTTCATTTTAGGGCCCATCTATGTCAGGTGATAACCGAAACCATTGCAGAGTGAAGACGATGTGAAACTATTGGCAGATAGTGAGTTACCCTTTAATATACCTCATTCTGAAGATTGAAGCCTGTCTCAAAGGAATAAACACAGTCTTTCCAGGTGCTTCGATTTCATTTCAACTGAGCTCCATACAACCTCACTGAGCTGCTGTGTCACACCATGCCCTGGGTGCAGAGCCAGGGATACTGTCCTGGTAATCTATTGCTGTATGATGGCCACCTCAAACTTAGTCATGTAAAACAACAACCATTTTACTATGCTCATAAATTCTGTGGGTGGATAATCTAGACAGGGCCCAGCAGGGATGGCTTGTATCTCCTTGATATCTGGGCCTCAGCTGGGAAGAATTAAGGGCTGGGGAGACTCAAACAACTGAGAAATGCCATCTTCCTAAGCCTTCTTTCCTCACATGTCTGGTGCGTGGGTTGATACTCCTTGATGGCTGGGCTCAGCTGGGACCATCACGTGGAGCTTGTACACATACATGTGTGGCCATGTGTCTTCAGCCATTCACAGGTTGGCAGCTGGGTTCTAAGAAGTAATGTCCTGGGATGGGGCATCCAGAGAATGAACATTACAGAAGCTACCAGACTCTTTCTGACCTTAGCCTTGGAAGTCATGTGACATAGTTTCTGCCACATTCCCTTAGTTACAAATGCATTTCTAAGGGAGGAATAGATTGGACCTCATGATCCAGGGAAGGATGAGGTTATATTGCAGAATAGCACGTGGGTTGGGAGATATTGATTTGACCATTTTTAGAAAATCTGCCACAGACCCAGAGGAGAAAATGATATTTGTTACTACCTGTAAACACCAGGAGTTACACAGAGGTGGGAGACAGGCATGGGAGACATATCAGGCAACTTCATTTTCCTTTGGAAAACAATCCTGGCCTACAACATGCACATTCTATATGCAAATGGGGTTATTTCCTCTGCCTTGTGTTTCCATCCTGTTGTTCACTAAGGCAATTTTTCTAGATCTATCACCTTGCTGTAATGATTCACTGTATGAGTTCTGGTATTGCTTTGACACTTAGGCTCAATTTGTTTGCTTCTTTATCATCCAAGAGAGTGTACCCTCCGGTCCAGGAGGCTAAGAAAGCTTAGTGTCTTCTCATGCTCCAGGGATTTTCTTGTTAATACAGATTCCCAGGAATACTCATCAGAGAGCTGAGGCAGCAGAGATTGTAAGCCTCTTTCAAGCTTAATAAATACATACTTTAATATTTTTAGGGTGGCATTTCCTTTGTTAGTTGGCCTGGCATATGTATATGTATATATATTTAAAATTCATTTTATTGAAGTATAGTTGATTTATAATGTTGTGTTGATTTTTGCTGTACAACAAAGTGATTCAGATGTATACATATTCTTTTTCATATTCTTTTCCATTATGGTTTATCACAGGATATTGAATGTAGTTCCCTGTTCTATACAGTAGAACCTTGTTTTTTAATCCATTCTATATACAGTAGATTGCATCTGCTAATCCCAAACTCCCATTCCATCCCTCCCCCACCTTCTCTCCCCCTTGTCAACCACAAGTCTGTTCTCTATATCTGTGAGTCTCTTTCTGTTTTGTAGATAGGTTCATTTGTGTTATATTTTAGATTCCACATGTAAGTGATATCATATGGTATTTGTCTTTCTCTGTCTGACTTACTTCACTTAGTTTGATAATCTCTAGGTCCATCCATGTTGCTGTATATGACATTATTTCATTCTCTTTTATGGCTGAGTTGTATTCCATTATATATATGTTCCACATCATCTTTATCCATTCATCCGTCAGTTGACACTTAGGTTTCTTCCATGTCCTGGCTATTAATAGTGCTGCTATGAACATAGGGGTGCATGTATCTTTTTGAATTATAGTTTTGTCTGGATATATGGCCTGGCATATATTTTTAAGTATTCTAATTTTCAGAATCCTAGCCCAGCTGAGCAAAACAAAAAAAGCTAACAATTACTGCACGTCTACTATGTAGTAAGAACTGTGCAAATCTTTCTAATTATATCTTTCTTAATACAACTCCACAGCAAGGTGGGTGGTATCGTTTCTTTTTAAAGATGGGGACATTGAGCCTCAGAAGGTTTAAGTGACTTACTGATTTCTTAGAGCTGCTTCACATGGGGACTGGGGTTCAAACTCAGGATGCGTGTCTCTCAAATACCTGCTCTTCCCCTTATCCCGCAAATGCTGTCACATGATTTCATTATGGACTTTGTATCCTCAGTCTCCTTTCTTTCGATCCTGCTGTGTCTCTTTTCTAGGAAACACGAAGGGCATCAGGACTTGGTCCCTCACTGTCCTCTCAGAACCTTATCAGATGAACAATTATACATAATGTTGGTAGATTAGTTTTGTAGCACTGCCATAACAAACTGCCACACGCTGGGTGGTTTAAAACCACAGAACATTTCACTCTCACAATTTGGGAGGTCAGAATCCAAAATCAAGGAGCTAGCAGGGCCACACTCCCTCCACAGGCTCAAGGGGAGAGCCCTTCCTTGCCTCTTCTGTCTTCTAGTGGCTCTGGTGCTCCTTGACTTGTGGCCGGGCGAGTCCAGTCTCTGCTTCCAGCTTCACGTGGCCTTCTTCCTGCTGTGTCTTCTCCTCTTATAAGGGCGCCAGTCATCAGACTTAGGGTCCACCTTAATCCATTATAGCCTCGCCTTGACTAAATACATATGCAAAGACGCTGTCTCAAAATAAGGTCACGTTCTGGGGTTCTAGTGGACATGAATTTTGGGGGGAAACACTATTAAACTCACTACAGTTGGGTATGGAGAAGGAATTCAAAAGGAACGAAGGGGGCTTCCCTGGTGGCGCAGCGGTTGAGAATCTGCCTGCCAATGCAGGGGACACGGGTTCGTGCCCCGGTCTGGGAAGATCCCACATGCCGCAGAGCAACTAGGCCCGTGAGCCACAACTACTGAGCCTGCGCGTCTGGAGCCTGTGCTCCGCAACAAGAGAGGCCACGACAGTGAGAGGGCCCGCGCACCGCGATGAAGAGTGGCCCCCGCTTGCCACAACTAGAGAAAGCCCTCGCACAGAAACGAAGACCCAACACAGCCAAAAATAAATATAAATAAAATTAAAAAATTAAAAAAAAAAAAAAAAAAGCTTTAAAAAAAAAAAAAAAAAAAAAAAAAAAAAAAAGGAACGAAGGGATATATTGGAAAGCACGATAATAGGACTAGCACATTTTCAGGGTTCTGTGTTTCCCTTTAATTCTATCTTCTTTTTCTTTGGAACCTCATGAGTCAACTGAGCCCTCAGAGCACTAGAAAAAGAGTCATAGTCACTGGTAAAAAGGGGGAGGAAGAGAGACTTTTCCCTTTGGCCAATCTTTCTCCCAGATTCCTTTTGTTTTTCTGCACTATCGCCTTGCTTCAGAAAGAGAAAGAACAGTACATTCATGTCAACATCAATACAACATTAGTTTTCTTACCATATTTCATATTTGGACAGTTTTCTTCAGAGTTTCTCTGGGTAGTTGTGGAACCAAAACAATAGCAAGCCAGCCTCTTTGCAGTAGAGAGATAAAAGGGTCACCTTGGGGGTGCTTAAGTGACCATTACATAAAACCACAGTCAAACAACAGTTTCACATCTTTCTTTCATTCTTGTTTTGGATATTTCTATTGGACTAGTGTTTTAAAAGAAACATTGGACTACAGTTCAGCTCTTCATTAATTTCGTAGTTTAATGATGCATTGCTAAATTATCCATGTGGAACAAAACTAACATTTACTGAATCCATATTACTTGGCTGGTACACCCTAGACACGTCTTCATGCTTGCTCTGTTACTCTTCCCAACAGCTCTGTGTGATGGATCTTATTGCTTCCAATTTCTGGTGACAACACTGAGGCTCAGAGAGCAAGTGACAAAGCTGGATTTGGACTCAGAGCCTTGGGGACATAAAGGAGAGTAACAAAGCTCCTAGTAATATCTTCCCGGAATTATTGAGGAAGGGCTCATGGAAAACGCAGGCCAACACCACACAGTGATGATGTTGATGGTGGTGGTGGTGGTGGTGATGGCCTCTGCCATTTCTGGAGCACCTACTGTGTGCCCCAAATGATACCAGAGGTTTTACAAAGTTTCTTCCCATGAACATTCACTGTATAAATGTTTCTTGAATATCCCTTCTGTAGTATAATCTGTTTGGATCTGAGGAAGCAGAGACTAAACCCAGTTTTCTACTCTTAGTCATGGTATCATTGTCTGCATTTTATACACACAGAAACTGGGGCACAGAGAACTTGTCAAATCTTTCTGGGATTTGTATCCAATGCTGAGATTTGCATCCATATCTGTCAGCCTCCAAAGTCTTGTCTTTTCCATACAAACTTGATTATACTCAAAAACCATTTTCTTTCTTCTTTAAAACAAAACGAAACCAAAAAACCCTCTATTTTTTAGTAATAAAAGATACATATTGGTTGTAAAAAATTCACAAGTACAAAGTGAATAAAATAAATAGTATAAGTACCTTCCATTTATCCTCTATCCAACTTCTCAGTGTAAATCACTGTTAATAGTTTAATATACATTTTTATAGATTTTCTATGTATGTACAAATATCATATGTAAATGAATAATATATATTATATATAACCTGCCATATTTAATATATAGTACTATATATCCAAGCAAAAAAGCACTTGATTGAGTTACTACTTTGTGTTTTGTTTCTCTCTGCTGTGGAGGAATTAGGGTATATATTACAGAAAATAATAATAAAAATAAAAGATTATTTTACACAGATCACACATACACACAAGAAAGGATGGGAACTGGCTCGTTTCCTTTCACTCCTCGTCTTTACTTCTGCAACCCTTCCACCATATCTATCCTGCTCATAACCCTACTCAGGGCTTTGAGTTGAGAACGGATTCCAGTCATAGAGCTCCAAAGCCTCTTTGCCAATGGGAAGAATTAGTACACATTTTCTGCAAACAGCTTAAGTGTTCAACAGATGAATGGATAAAGAAGATGTGGTATATATATAAACAATGAAATGCTACTCTGTCATAAAAAGATGAAATCTTGTCATTTACGACATCATGGATGGACCTTGAGGGCATTATGCTAAGTGAAATCAGTCAGATGGAGAAAGACAAGTGCCATCTGATTTCACTCATGTGGAACATAAAAAACCAAACTAAGAGACCAAAATAACTGAACAAACCAAACAAAAACAAACATGTAGGTGCAGAGAACAGAGCAGTGGTCACCAGAGGGGAAGGTTGGGGGATGCAAAATGGGAAAAGGGGGTCAACTCTATGGTGAGGGAGGGAAACTAAATTTTTGGTGGTATGTACACTGTAGTGTATACATAAACAGAAATATACTGTTGTATGCCTGAAATTTATATAATGTTATAAATCAATATTACCTCATTTAAAAAAAGAAAGAAGAAAAAAATCAGAGACTGAATCTCCCAGAAGGAGCTGGGATTATAAGGCTTGGTATTTGGGAGGATAAAAGTAGCTAAGCTACAGCAGTTTAGCCCCAGAAAAGGGAAGATGGAAACCTGTAGATTCTTCAGTGGTGTCCCTGAGAGTGGGGGAAGAATGGATGTATGGTACACCCCCAAATTCAGGTCCCCACGACTGGGGTACCTGTTCTTGGCAAGGATCTCAGCACCTGAGTTTAGCAGAGGACTAACAGGGCTTCAAGCCTCCTTTTTATGGGCCAGAGTAATAACCAGTGTGAAAATCAGACAGCCCTCCCACCAGCTTTTGTCTGAGACCCCCAGAACCGTGATGGAATCCTGCTGAGGGCAAAGTGTGATGGAATGGAGCTCAGTAAGGAATGCGATTTAGTTGTCCATTCTGGCAAATAGAGGGTTTAGAGTTATATTTATTTTGACTTAGAAAATTGTTTCTTGAGAAAATTGCTCCTTGAATTCAAGTACTGTGTTTGAACATTTGTCCTTGAGCCTAAAGCACAGATTTTCAGATTTCACATTTAAGAAACTGGGGATGAATACATTTTATATCTAATTACTTCTCTCTCCTTCCCCAAATATTACTATTAAATAAATGCTGTTTTTTAATTAAGGAAATGTGGCATATCCCTAGGATATTAGCAGAATAACTAACATTCCTAATCCTCATTTGCAGAACAATTTCACCCAAGAAATATGTCTGATGAATCTTTACATCCTTGTCTTAAGACATGGCCACAGAGATAAATGTGCCAGCTTATTTCAGAACTTTATCCTTAGTAATTTTTAACAGCTTTATTGAGATATAATATACATAGCATAAAGTTCACCTCCTTAAAATGTACAGTTCAGTGGTTTTAAGTATATTTTCAGAATTGCACAAACATTGTAATACTCTAATTTTAGAACATTTTTATCACCCCGAGGAGAAAACTTGTACCCATTCTCTTGAACTTAGCCCTAAGTAACCACTTATCTACTTTGTGTCTCTATATATTTGCCATCTGGATATTTTACGTAAATGGGATCATACAATAGGTGGTCTTTTGTGATTGACTTCTTGCACTTAGCAAAATGTTTTTGAGGTTTATCCATGATACATGTTGTAGTATGAGCAGTGCTTTACTCTTTTTTATTACTGAAAAATATTCCATTACAAGGGTATACCACATTTTCTTTATGCAACCGTCTGTTGATGGCTATATGGGTTGTTTCCACCTTTGGCTATTATGCATGACGCTAGTATGAACATTCCTGTGTGAGTCTTTGTGTGGACAGGTTTTAATTTCTAACTGGTGTATACAGAGGAGCATAATTGCTGGAACACGCAGTAACCCTATGTTTAACAGTTTGTGGAACTGCCAAAGTCATTTCCAAATACTTTACATTCCTACTAGCAATGTACAAGGGATCCAGTTTCTTCACATTCTTGTAAATAATTTTTATTGTCTTTTTAATTATGGCATTCTAGTGGGTGTGAAGTGGTATCTCGCTGTGGTTTTGCTTTGGGTTTCCCTCATGACTAAAGATGTTGAGCATCTTTTCATGTGTTTATTAGGCATTTATATACATGCCTTAGAGAAATGTCTATTTAAATATTTTTCGCATTTTCTAATTGGGTTATCTTTTCCTGCTAAGTTGTAAAGGTTCTTTATATATTCTCAATTCAAGTCACTTATCGGACGCATGATTTGCAATTATTTTCTCGGAGTCCAGGGGTTGTGTCTTCAGCTATTCTTTATGAAAGAAATGGCCTGCCTCAGAGAGAGCTCCTGAAGCTGCATGCCTTTCTTCTTTTCCCCCAGTCACTGTGATAAATAAATATATCAACACATTATTACCTGGTTGTATTTCATTTATAAGCTCTACCCATCTAAGTTTCCCCCAGCTGCCTGATTCAATTACCTTTCCCTTGTCTTAATTCTCCTTGAGCTGTCTACAATTTTTGATGCCAAAGACAATAATACTCTTTTCTTTCTGTCCTTCCTTATTCCCTCCCTCCCTCCCTTCCTTTCTTATATAAATAGGTACTTTTACTAGACAATTACTAGGTTTCAGAAGCTCTGCTAGGGGCTGGGAATAAAGAAATATATTTTCTGTCTCCTTTGTGCTCTAGTAAAGAAGACAGATGTTAGTAAACCACTAATACACTAATAAGCATAAAACAATAACTGTGATTAGCCCTTTGAAGGAGAGGCACTGGGAGTTATATGAATATATTACAGGGGAAACTTCCTGGTCAGGGAAATCAGCGATTCTTTTCTCCGAGGAGGTAAGAACTGAGTTGGATATCAAGGATAAGCAAGTGTTAAGGGAGCTAAGAGGGAAGAGCTTGTGAAAGTGCCTGTGACCCAAGGGAAAAAGCCCTTTTGAGGCAGGAAATAAAGTGTGGTTGGAACAGAGCAGGCAAATGTGAAAATGAACCGAGGCAGTTAGGTAGAGGCAAGACCATGATGGGCCAAGGAGGATGTAATAGAAGTGTTTGTCCACATTTTAAGACCAGTGAAAAATAACTGAAGTTTCAGAGAAGACAGGAAGATGATCACATTTGAATGCCTAAGAGATTATTCTAAGTGCAGTATGAAGAATGAATTGAAGGTGGGCAATAGTGAATGTGAGAGTTCCACTGAGGATCTATAGCAGGAGCTCAAGTGATGGCAGCTTAGATGTGGGTAAGAAGATGGTAGCTTGGATGAGGGCGGTGGAAATGGAAATGGAGATAAAAGAATGAATCTGAAAGATATTTAGAAAGAAAAATCAATAAGACTTGATGATGGCTTGATGATAAGGGATTAAGGGACAAAGACATTTCAAGAATGACTAATAACTACATGATGCTAATTCTTCTGCCATGGTTTGACAGTAACTGCCTTGGTTTGAGTCTACCATCCTATAACCTTGGACCACTTAAAACCTCTCTGTTCCCATTTCTTCATTTAGAAAATATGGATGATAATATTTAATTCATATGAATGCTACAACACATTTAGAGCAGCATCTACATCGTAGTATGTGCTCAATAAATATGCTAAACAAATAAATGTGCTCATAGTATGTTTATGAAAAATCCCAATTATTAGGGATTTGAAAAACCAGAGAGGGAAAGTGACTACTTTCTTAAAAATTAAACACACTGAAGACTTTTGGTTTTGGCCAAGGTCGACTATCCCCATTCCTCCCAGGTCCTTAACAACTAAAAATCCCCTGGATATAACACAAAAAATATCCAGCAAGACTCTGAAAGGTGGAAAGAAGGTGGACTACCTAGCAACTCTGGGAGGTGAGGAACAACAAGGGGTGAGTTCTCCATTTTCTTTTTTGCCTCTGGTGCCTCCCGGATGGGAAGTTGAAGAAGCCTACAACCTTAATCCACAGACAGGCACAGAGGACAAACGCTCCAAGGAGAGCCAATTCCACTGCTCCTAGGGAAAGAATTAGAGAAGGGGCTCTAACAGAGCCGAAACCTTTTAGAAAATACCTACCCTCCTTGAGTCATATGTTCATAGAAAATCTGCTTGGTAGAAGCAGGCATTGCTCTGATTCCCTCTCTGTGGGAATGTCAGTGGGGCCCAACATGGAGCTGGGCCTCTACTCCAGCCCAGCAGCACACAGACTGAACAAGGCAGTGCAAGGCAAGGCTGATGGGTGGTCCAACTCTCCCAACTTCATTGCCAGTGGGGCCCAGCAAGACCTCCACCTCCACCCAGCACTGACAAGGCCGTATGAGGCGGAGCTAACTTTATACTTAATGGTGAAAGACGGAGTGCTTTCTTCCTAAGATTGGTGACAAATGATGGTCGGCTGTCATTCCTGTGTGCCCTAGCACCAGAAGTCTTAGCCAGCAGAATAAGGTGGCAACACAAGGAAATAAAAAGCATACAGATCACAAAGGAAGAAATAAAGCTATTCCTATTTACAGATGACATGATTGTCTGTGTAGACAATCTTGACAAATCTACAGAAAAAATTGTATAACTAACAAGTGAGTTCAGCAGAGTCAAAAGCTCTACAAGATCAACACACATAATCGTTTTCCTATCTACTAGCAACTGATACATAGAAACCAAAATTAAAAATGTAACATCATATACAATAACTCCAAATAAAGTGAAATCCCTAGTTGTAAATCTAATAAAACATTTACAGGATCTGTGTGCTGAAAATTACAAAACACTGATGGAAGAAGTCAAAGAATAACTAAATAGGGAAACATGCTGTGTCCATGGATTAGAAGATTCAATATAGTGAAGATGGCAGTTCTCCATAAATTGATCTATAAGTTCCTATGAAAATCCAAACAAGATTTTTTATAGAAATGGACAAGCTTTATCTAAAATTTATATAGAAAGGAAGAAGAACTAGAATAACTAAAACAATATTGGAAAAGAACAAAGTGGAGGGAGTCACTCTATCTGATATAGAGGCTTTCTGTAACTTCGAATAATCAAGGCAGTATGGAATTGGCAGAGGAATATATACACAGATCAGTGGAACACAGTAGAGAACCCAGAAACAGAGAACACAAATACAACCAATTGGTTTTTTTTTTTTTTGTAAGTCAGATATTTATTATAATAAAAAAAATGATCACCTCTACCTGTAGCAGTTAGGTTCCTTTAAGAATATGTCACTTTACAAACAAAAAGGATGAGCACAGTGTTACTTTATTTTGCTTACTGTGTTTACTTTCTTTTTTTTTTTAACATCTTTATTGGAGTATAATTGCTTTACATTGTTGTATTAGTTGCTGCTGTATAACAAAGTGAATCAGCTATACGTATACATATATGACCATATCACCTCCCTCTTGCGTCTCCCTCCCACCCTTCCTATCCCACCCCTCTAGGTGGTCACAAAGCACCGAGCTGATCTCCCTGTGCTATGCAGCTGCTTCCGACTAGCTATCTATTTTACGTTTGGTAGTGTATATATGTCCATATATACACTACCACTCTCTCACTTTGTCCCAGCTTACCTGTCCCCCTCCCCGTGTCCTCAAGTCCATTCTCTTCGTCTGTGTCTTTATTCCTGTCCTGCCCCTAGGTTCTTCAGAACCATTTTTTTTTAGATTCCATATATATGTGTTAGCATATGGTATTTGTTTTTCTCTTTCTGACTTACTTCACTCTGTATGACAGACTCTAGGTCCATCCACCTCACTACAAATAACTCAATTTCATTTCTTTTTATGGCTGAGTAATATTCCATTGTATATATGTGCCATGTCTTCTTTATCCATTCATCTGTTGATAGACACTTAGGTTGCTTCCATGTCCTGGCTATTGTAAATAGAGCTGCAATGAACATTTTGGTACATGACTCTTTTTGAATTATGGTTTTCTTAGGGTATATGCCCAGTAGTGGGATTGCTGGGTTGTATGGTAGTTCTATTTTAAGTTTTTTAAGGAACCTCCATACTGTTCTCCACAGTGGCTGCATCAACTTACATTCCCACCAACAGTGCAAGAGGGTTCCCTTTTCTGCACACACTCTCCAGCATTTGTTTGTAGATTTTTTGATGATGGCCATTCTAACTGGTGTGAGGTGATACATCATTGTAGTTTTGATTTGCGTTTCTCTAATGATTAGTGATGTTGAGCGTCCTTTCATGTGTTTGTTGGCTATCTGATATATTCTTTGGAGAAATGTCTATTTAGGTCTTCTGCCCATTTTTGGATTGGGTTTTTTGTTTTTTTCATATTGAGCTACATGAGCTGCTTTGTATGTTTTGGAGATTAATCCTTTGTCAGTTGGTTCGTTTGCTAATATTTTCTCCCATTCTGAGGGTTGTCTTTTTGTCTTGTTTATGGTTTCCGTTGCCGTGCAGAAGCTTTTAAGTTCCACTAAGTCCCATTTGTTTACTTTTTAATTTCCATTTCTCTAGGAGGTGTGTCAAAAAAGATCTTGCTGTGATTTATGTCATAGAGTGTTCTGCCTATGTTTTCCTCTAAGAGTTTGATAGTGTCTGGCCTTACATGTAGGTCTTTAATCCATTTTGAGTTTATTTTTGTGTATGGTGTTAGGGAGTGTTCTAATTTCATTCTTTTACATGTAGCTGTCCAGTTTTCCCAGCACCACTTATTGAAGAGGCTGTCTTTTCTCCATCATATATTTTTGCTTCCTTTATCAAAGACAAGTTGACCATATGTGCATGGGTTCATCTCTGGGCTTTCTCTCCTGTTCCATTGATCTATATTTCTGTTTTTGTGCCAGTACCATACTGTCTTGATTCCTGTAGCTTTGTAGTATAGTCTGAAGTCAGGGAGCCTGATTCCTCCAGCTCCATTTTTCGTTCTCAAGATTGCTTTGGCTATTTGGGGTCTTTTGTGTTTCCATACAAATGGTGAAATATTTTGTTCTAGTTCTGTGAAAAATGACATTGGTAGTTTGATAGGGATTGCATTGAACCTGTAGATTGCTTTGGTTAGTATAGTCATTTTCACAATGTTGATTCTTCCAATCCAAGAACATGGTATATCTTTCCATCTGTTTGTATCATCTTTAATTTCTTTCACTAGTGTCTTATAGTTTTCTGCATACAGGTCTTTTGTCTCCTTAGGTAGGTTTATTCCTAGGTATTTTATTCTTTTTGTTGCATTGGTAAATGGGAGTGTTTCCTTAATTTTTCTTTCCGATTTTTCAACATTAGTGTATAGGAACACAAGAGATTTCTGTGCATTAGTTTTGTATCCTGCTACTTTACCAAATTCATTGATAAGCTCTAGTAGAGTTCTGGTAGCATCTTTAAGATTCTTTATATTACCCCTTTTATGGCTGTTAGCATTTGCCTTATGTATTGAGGTGCTCCTATGTTGGGTCCCTAAATTCTTACAATTGTTATATCTTCTTCTTTGATTGATCGCTTGATCATCATGTAGAGTCCTTCTTTGTCTCTTGTAATAGTCTTTATTTTAAAGTCTGTTTTGTCTGATTTGAGAATTGCTACTCCAGCTTTCTAGATTTAATCCAGATTTAACTAGATTAAAGGGGTAACATAATAATAGTAGGGGACTTTAACAGCCCACTTTCACCAATGGACAGATCAACCAAAATGCAAATAAATAAGGAAACACAAGCTTTAAATGACACATTAAACAAGATGGATTTACCTTGCTCTTTTACCTGCTGCATATTTCTCTGTCTTCTCATTTTGCTTAACTTACTGTGTTTGGGGTCTCCTTTTTGCAGGCTGCAGGTTCATAGTTCCCGTTGTTTTTGGTGTCTGCCCCAGTGGGTAAGGTTGGTTCAGTGGGTTGTGTAGACTTCCTGGTGGAGGGGACTGGTGCCTGTGTTCTGGTGGATGAGGATGGATCTTGTCTTTCTGGTGGGCAGGGCTGCATCCGGTGGTGTGTCTTGGGGTGTCTGTGAACTTAGGATGATTTTAGGCAGCCTCTCTGCTAATGGGTGGGGTTGTGTTCTGTCTTGCTAATTGTTTGGCATGGGGTGTCCAGCACTGGAGCTTGCTGGTTGTTGAGTGGAGCTGGGTCTTAACGTTGAGACAGAGATCTCTGGGAGAGCTGTCGCCGATCGATATTACGTGGGACTGGGAGGTCTCTGGTGGTCCAGTATTCTGAACTCAGCTCTCCCCACACAGAGGCTCAGGCCTGACACTAAGCCATAGCACTAAGACCCTGTCAGCCACACAGCCAGGTACGTAGGGAGTTTCTTGCCTTTTGGGAAGTCTGAGGTCTTCCGCCAGCATTCAGTAGGTGTTCTGTAGTAGTTGTTCCACATGTAGACATATTTTTGATGTATTTGTGGGGAAGAAGGTGATCTCCATGTCTTAATTCTCCGCCATCTTGAAGGTCGCCCACTGTGTTTACTTTTGATTACAACAGTTATTGTTATTCTTCTCTTGGTATCATATTTGATGTATTATTTCAAGAATATCCTGATGGTTATAAACTTGTCCTCAGGGGGGAACCAAGCAACAGGGAGCTCTGCTGACATTCGCTGCTGTCAGTGGAACTACTCCTATTGCTGCAGCTTCGTTCCTAGGCCTCCACTCACCAGATCCAGGGAGCCTTCCAGGAGCCGTGACTCCTGGTTGCTGATCCCAGGGCTGCCCACCACGTCTCACAGAGGTGTCTGGTATTAACCTCTCTACCAATGCTCTCGGTACCAGACCCTCCTCTGTGCTAAGCAGACATCATCATCTGAGCAACAAGGGAGCTCCCTCAGCTGGTCTCCCTGTGGAAGCTCCCAACTGGTTTTTGACAAAAGTACAAAAGCAATTCAATGGAGGAAAAGTAGCCTTTTCAACAAATGACATGCATAGGCAAAAACCTAAACTTCTTACCATATACAAAAGTTAAGTCAAAATGGGTCATGAACTTATCTAAGAGGTAAAACTACACAAGTGTTAGGAAAAATATGAGAAAATCTTTAAGACCTAGGGTTAGAGAAAGAGTTCTTGTATGTGACATTAAATGCACTATGCATAAAATGAAAAATAGGTAAATTGAATCTCATCAAAAGTAATACATTTTGCATTGTGAAAGGCTGCTAAGAGGATGAAAATACAAGCTGGAGACTGTGAGAAAATATTTGCTAATCACATATCCAACAAAGGCCTTATATCTAGAGTATTTGAAGAATTCTCAAAACTCAACAGTAAAAAAAAAATCCAATTGTAAAATGAACAAAAGACATTTCACCAAAGAAAAATAGATGGCAAATGAGCATGTGGAAAGACATTCAACATCATTAGCTACTAGCAAAATGCAAATTAAGAGCTCAATGCAGTATCATAACACACACACATGAAAGGCTAAAATTTAAAAAGTGAAAATACCAAATGCTGACAGTGATGTAGAGAAACTTGATCACTTGTGCATTGCTAGTGGGAATGTAAAATGGTACAACCATTCTGGAAAATCGTTTGGCAGTTTCTTACAAAACAAAACATGCACTTAACTGATGCCCCTATAATCACACTTTTGGACATTTATCCCAGGGTAATGAAAATATATGTTCACACAAAAACCTGTGCACAGATGTTCATAGCAACTTTGTTCAGAGTAGTAAAATACAGGAAACAATCCACATGCCCTTCAATGTGTGAATGGTTGAATAAACTGTGATACATCTTTACAAATGGAATACTACACAGCAGTAAAGAGGGATGAACTATTGAAACTGCAGCAGTCTGGATGTGGCTCAGGGGCATTGAGCTTATTGAAAAAAGTCAATCTCAGAGATTACTTACTGTGTAATTCCACTTGTATAACAGTCTCTAAATGACAACTATAGGGATGGAAAACAGGTTAGTAGCTGAGAGGGGACAGGGATTGGGGATGAGGGGGGGAGTGTGGACTAGGTGCAAACACAAAGTCATAGCATGATTGTGGTGGTGGTTACACAAATTTATACACAAGTTAATATTACTTAGAACTACAGCCATGTGTACCTACACACAACATGAACGCAGTTTGAAAACATGGTGTGAACTGAATTAGGTCGGTAGACTACTTAACAATGACACACAACTGTCAGTTTTCTGGTTTGGATATGGCACTACCGCTATACAGGATCGCACTGTGGAGAGAAACTGGGTGAAGGAGATAAGGGACATTTTGTACTACTTCTACAGCTTCCTGTAAATCTGTAATTATTTTTTTTAAAGGTAAAAGAAATTGCCTACATTGTGGCCAACATTATAGATACTCGTTTGAATCACATAATAAAGTGGGAGTTTAGAAAGAGTGCAGGAGAAGAAATGAGGAGATGGGAGTTTGAGTTATAGACATACACCTTACTATCTATGTACTTATAGGAAAAGCCTCTTACATGCTCCAAACTGCAATTTCGTCTATAAAATATGACTAATAAAACCTGCTTGGCTTGTCCCAGTGAGGTTACTGTAACAATTTTTTTGTAAAATTCAAACTAGATTATTTTGAACAAAGTGAAACTGTAGCCAGCCAGACCCCAAATGTGGACATTTGCAACCACATCTGAAGTGACTGTTTCAGTAGCTTGTTTGGATCCTGATTAGTTCTCTAAGGAAAACAGTGTGTTAATTGACAATGGCTATTGATTACAATGTTACAGAGGTGGATTAGAGCCCTTCTGAGCCATCCCATAGAAGGGAAAAGAGGAAGGAGAAAGGAACCATGTGATAATGACAGTGCTTAATGAGTACCAATAAATATTAGCCAGCATAACAATAATTATCATTAGTAGAGAGCTTGCTGCCAAAATTGGTATTTCTTTGTCCTGAGAGGTTTGATACTCCAAACTTACCATAATCAAACTCTGGTTATATATCAGCGATCCTAAACATAAATCCTTCACCTTCCCAATCTATAGTCTTGTTTCCCAGGGACCATAATTGAATCGAAGCAAATATTTCTTTGAATCTTCAAAGAGATTTTCTAATTTCTGTCTTCAAAGGCCTATCTGTTCACAGCCTTTCTGCCTGAACTACCAGCCTGTAAAGGAAAAAGAAAGTTTTCTTAACCAGTTTTAACCACCATTCAACAATTGAGTCTGCTCACAAATAATTGTAGTAGTAGTGGGAAGAGTAGGAGTAATACTAGTAGTAGTAATAAGAACAATGATAATAAAATAGCTTACACTTATGGAGCACTTACTAGTTGCAGTTAGCTGTAATAAGCATTGTATCTATATTAGCTAATTGAGTCCTCATAAAAACCCCAGGGATAGGTTGTATTATTATTATTATTATTTTTACCATTTTAACCATTTAAAAAAATTTTTTATTGGCATATAGTTGCTTTACAATGTTGTGTTGGTTTCCACTATACAGCAAAGTGAATCAGCTATATGTATACATATATCCCCTCTTCTCTGGATTTCCTTCCCATTTAGGTCAGCACAGAGCACTGAGTAGAGTTCCCTGTGCTCTACTGTAGGTTCTCATTAGTTATCTATTTTATACATAGTATCAATAGTGTATATATGTCAATTCCAGTCTCCCAAGTCATCCCCCCCCATAGGTTGTATTATTATCCACATTTTACACGTGGAAACTAAGAAGACACAGATTGTCTGAGTCACTCAAGTGCACGTAGCTGGTAAGTGTCACGTCCAGGATCATCTAACCCGGGCTGTGTGGTTCTAGAGTCTCTTGCCTCTGTGTCCTGCTACCTCTCACAAGAGCTTATCTCACACCTGCAGCATCTCCAGCAGCTGAAAGGGGATTTGAGATTTTTAGAAGGAGACCATTTCTTCTATGGCCATCTCTGTCAAACATAGTTTTGAGGGTACTGGTTACGTTGAAAACTCGGTTGTGACTAAAGATAATAAGATGTGAAAGTTTTGGAAGCTTTGTCGTTTGGGGATAGGCTGGATCTTCAGTGGGTATTTGGGACCAGTACAGAAAAAGACAGCCTTTATTCTTGGCATTAGGGGATCACTTCCGTGTGACTTGCTTTAGCTTCAGCCATGTCCAGGTTACTTCCAAGTACTCAGTGATGTGATCATTCTCAGTGTCCGGAGTCACAAGTCCAAACTCCTCCACTTATTAGTTTCGTGATGTTAGGTTATTTAATAATTTAATATTTAAATTTAATAATGTGTTTTTGTCTCAGTTCCTTCATTGTAAAATGAGCAGACATATTTCACGTGACTTGGGAGAATTAAATGACATCATATATGTACAGTATTTATCCCAATGCTTGGCACTCGAGGCTCAATACTACTATGTGAAGTAGAGAAAGTGAAGTCAGGGTTGTAGAAAATGGGCTACAATTCCTCTCCTGAAAGTTAACTACTTAGTAAGGCATTCATGATAAAATTCGCAAACCTCATCACCATATATTGTGATTTGATTGCCTCCAAAGAGATAAAATATTCAATTTATTAGAAGTTCCAAGAGGGTTAAAGTTCATGTGTTACAGAGAGCAGGAGTGGAAGCCTGCATGGCGAAAAGTGTGCATATGAAATGGTCTTTGAAGCCCGGCTGGGGCACAGATATTCAGCTACACTGGGAGAGTATTTTGAGTCAGGGAAACATCATGACGAACTAGAGAGGTAGGAGTCAGCTCATGCACTTGCAAGACAGTGATGGGGTCACCTCATTAGAGAAGGGGCTTTGCATCAAGAATATTGGGAGATAATACAAGGTAGGATAGATGTGTTAATTAACCTGATGGGGGAATCCTTTCAGAATGTATATGTATATCAAATTATCACTTTGTACGTTATAAGTATCTTTCAATTTTATTTGTCAGTTATAACTTTATAAAGCTGGTGGCAGGGGCGGTGAGGTGGGGGACACCAGATGGGTAACGATGGACCAGACTTCTGGAATGTTGCATAAAACCATACCTTTCTCCATACTGTTCTTTTGCCTGGAGTGCCCTTCATGGGCATTTCTGGCTGAGAAAACCATGACCATTTTTAAAAGACTAGTTCAACTACTATGTCTTTCAAGAAGACTTTTCTCCCTATTAGAAGTCATTTCTTCCCTCCAATGAACTTTTATTCCAGTTAATCTTTATTTCTCTTATCAAGCATGAGCACACATGCCAGTTTGCCTAGGTCATTCTGAGTTATGCCTGTTATTCCAGTGTAATTATTAGCAGAGCCCCCTTTCACTCTAAAATATGTTCTGTTTATATGATAAAATATGAGGTCACCTACTTATAACTCTTATCACTTCTCCCATGTGTTCCGGTTGGTTACGTATTGCTGTCTGGTGGCCTCTATTAAAATGTTCGTAGGGGCTTCCCTGGTGGCGCAGTGGTTGGGAGTCTGCCTGCTAATGCAGGGGACACGGGTTCGAGCCCTGGTCTGGGAAGATCCCACATGCCACGGAGCAGCTGGGCCCGTGAGCCACAATTGCTGAGCCTGCGCGTCTGGAGCCTGTGCCCCGCAACGGGAGGGGCCGCGATGGAGAAAGGCCCGCGCACCGCGATGAAGAGCGGTCCCCGCACCGCGATGAAGAGTGGCCCCCGCTTGCCGCAACTGGAGAAAGCCCTCGCACGAACCGAAGACCCAACATAGCCAAAAATAAATAAATAAATAAATAAATTTAAAAAAAAAAAATGTTCGTATGAGCAGAGACCATATCTACTCATTTGTATTCCCAATACAGCCTCTAATAATTACTTCTTAAATGGATTTAAATAAGGAGATTGAAAACTCTTGGGGTCTAAGCCTATATTCTTAGACTTCTTTGTGTCCCTAATATCATCTGGTATTGCACCTGTACATATTAGCTGCTTGCTAGGTCTGTAAATGTGATTGGACATTCATAGGGTTATACTATTTCTGGACTATCCTGGAGATGATCTGAGCACAGACTAGAAGTGTGTCTTCATGAATCTTCTCCCTTCACACTGCTTGCTAACCTGTGCGCATTTCTGTCTTAGAGTTTGCGTTGGTCTTAAGGCCTAAAGAAAAATTTTCTTTGAAATACCCAAGGTGTTAAATTAAGAGCCATGTGCATTTGTATACTTGACATTATTGCATGTGGGTGACTGAAACAGCTCTACTTTGTAGAATTTAACCCTTCTCATTACTGGTCCCTGTTAGGAAATTTAAAATAAAAATTAATGAAGGGACTTCCCTGGTGGCTCAGTGGTTAAGAATCTGCCTGCCAGTGCAGGGGACACGGGTTCAAGCCCTGGTCCGGGAAGATCCCACATGCTGCAGAGCAACTAAGCCCGTGTGCCAAAACTACTGAGCCTGCACTCTAGAGCCCGCAAGCCACAACTACTGAAGCCCACGTGCCACAACTACTGAGCCTGCGTGCCTATAGCCCGTGCTCCGCAACAAGAGAAGCCACCACAATGAGAAGCCCGCGCACTGCAACAAAGAGTAGCCCCTGCTCGCGGCAACTAGAGAAAGCCCGCGTGCAGCAACAAAGACCCAACGCAGCCAAAAATAAAATAAATAAATAAATTTATTTAAAAAAATTAATGAAGATAGTTGATATTTCAGTTTATTGGTACATTGATCTAACAGTTTGCTTAACAAACTATATTGAATTTTTAGTTTTGTTCAATTAGTGTTGATTTCTTTGAGATTTATAGCTGGGATTTCAACTCTTGTTTTATAACCTGTTATGACTTAAATAACCCTACTTGATTTTTCTTCTTAAGATTTCTAAGAAGTTATACTAGCAGATGTTAAAGGGAATAAAGGGCATAAACTTTCTCACATTATTTATTTACAGAGGAGTCATTTAAGTGAGTATTAAAACGTCCTGATGATGAGGGGAGAGTCTAGTTATCTGTGAAATCTTGATTTCTAACTTGGAATCTTTCAGTCCATTTCGTAGTGTTAGATGTATTTCCCCCTATGTCTTGTGGATTAAGGATGCCATGGCTATTTGAATATATATAACCATATTACTACACATTAGGCATCAGCCCAGTGGTTAAATTCTGAACCTTGTGAAAATACTTGTGGGTTAATGCTCCTCTGCCAGGCTGTATTAGCTGGGCCTTCCTCTTTAGTTTTACCCTCTTTGTTCTGTTGGAGAAGAACATTGAGAGGATGTGACGGGTGGTTTACCTCACGAGCTGGACCCAGGCAATCGGAGCCTCCATACCCAGTTCCCAACCTTGGGGCTGTTGACATATCAGACTGGTTAATTCTTCGTTGTCGTGGGCTGTCCTGTGCATTGTGAGATGCTTAGCAGTATCCCTGCCCTCCATCCACTAGATTCCAGTAGCGTCTCTTTTCTCAAAGCATGACACCCCAAAATATCCTCAGACACTGTCAAATGTTTCCTAGGAGGAGGAGATGCAGCATTGCACACACCCTGCCCCCGCCCCTATTGAGAACCACTGCCTTGGAACCTCTGCAGAAACCTTTTCAGACATGGAAGAAGCAGTGACCTTAGAGAAGCACTTAGCAATCATTGTGACCTTAGAGAAGCACTTAGCAATCATTGTCACTTGCATAAGTCGCTTGACTTCTCTGACACTCAGTCTGTTTACCTGCCAAGTGAGGATAATAGCATCCATCTTTTAGAGGTTTTGAGGTTTTGAGATTTCAACCACATCAGGCATGGAAACTGCCAGGCATAGAGTAAGGTCCCAATGCACGGTAGTCGCTGTCATTCTTACTTGGTGAGTTCCAGCTAACTTTTCCAACCCCAGTGATTCCAACTTATGAAAAGGTGTCTCTCTTTCTCACCCTGCAAACAGAGCACGACGAATGTGGCAGCGGGCAGCACAACTGTGATGAGAATGCCATCTGCACCAACACCGTCCAGGGTCACAGCTGCACCTGCAAACCGGGCTACGTGGGCAACGGGACCATCTGTAGAGGTAGGATGGCCGTGTAGGGGCAAAGCCCTGAGCTGCAGCCCTGCCCGAGCTCTTGGCGCTCCTGTGGCAGATCCGTTGTGCCATTCTGGTGGCCGAGCATGGCCAGCATTCCCGTCCCTGGATTGTCAGTTGGCAAGGGCACTGTGCATCAGAGAAGAAGGTGCTGTGAGTCTACCTTTTGGGTTGAAGGAAGAAGGTGTGAGTGTGGTTCAGGGGCATGGTTCCGTATCTTGATTGCCCTCTTCAGCTTTGCCTGTTGGCTTGTGTTTGTGATGGATGCGCTGATTGCTGAGAGCCCTGCTCAGAGGGCATGTGGGCACTGCTCATGGCCACACTCCAGGTATCTGCTCAGTGTAGGAAGCTTAAAGTTTCAGCCCCTCTCTGTGTTTGGAGCAGTTCAGAGGCCAGTGCCCTGGCTTCTGTCTGCATTTAGAATAAAATTCCCATTCCTCCTTCTGGCTAACGAGAACACTCAGAATCTGGTCCCTGGCTCTTCTCAGCTGCATCTCTGTTTTCTCCCCCATGCTCCCTCGGCACCAGCGCGCTATTCCTCGCTATTCCTCGCTATTCCTCACACAGGCCAACCACATTCCTATCTCAGGGCTTTGCACTTGGGCTCCCCTGAGCCTCCATGCTCATTTCCTTCAGGTCTCTGCTCAAGTCTGCCCCCATCATCAGAGACTTTCTTTGACCACTCTTTCTGAAATAGACCCCTAGTACTTTTCCGCCCCATACTCTCCTTTATTTTTTCTTTACTAACACAGCCTATCATAACATTATACATTTATGTGTTTGTTTCTGTATTGTCTGCCTCCCCATGGGGATGTAAGCTATGTGAGAGTGACCACTGGGTTACATCTCCCTACTCTGTCCCCAGGAACTAGAATGGTACCTGGCACACTGTAGACGATCATTAACTAACTGAATCAACCAAAGAGGAAAGAGACACAGTCACATTGAAAAAGAGGCAAAGTGTACAAAAAACCCAGGAAATAACCCTTTGACTTAGGTATTATTATTATCCCCATTTTAGAGTTCACAAAGCTGAGACACAGAAAGGTTAAGTAACTTACCGAAGGACACACAGCACGTTATCAGTATTCTTCTGAAGAGATGACATGCTGATGGTGAAAAATAATGAACAATGACTTCTAAGAGGAGAATCTTAGAAGATTGATTTTATTCTGTGTTGGGGAAGTTGGGGTAAACAGCCTCATGCGTGACTGAGAGTTAAATCGGTGAGACTTTTTAATGGCAATTTGACAAAATCAATCTACTTTTAAAGTAAATCTGAAGGGTCATAGAGAGATTCTCTTGAGTCCATTGATTTTACCTCTTGAAATGTGTTCTAAGCATATGCTCCTGAGGGGCAAAAAATGCACATACACGGATGTTTTTGCCGCATTATTTGTACTTACCAAAAACTAGAAACAGCCCAAGTACCTGTCAGTAATGGAATGATTTAATTTATTTGGAGTATAATTTAATGGAATACAATAGAGTGCTTTGAACTTCTGAGTGTATGTATGTACAGACACTTGCACATGCATATACACACCCACACTGAAAGACATATTTTTGAGAAAAAAAGAAAGAAAAATAAATAAAACCAAGTTGCAAGACAATACATATGGTATACATATAGTATAATCACCTGGCTAGTTTATTATTATTATTATTATTATTTTTTAGCATCTTTACTGGAGTATAATTGCTTTACATTGTTGTGTTAGTTTCTGCTGTATAACAAAGTGAATGAGCTATATGTATACATACATCCCCATATCCCCTCCCTCTTGCATATCCCTCCCACCCTCCCTATCCCACCCCTCTAGGTGGTCACAAAGCACCGAGCTGATCTCCCTGTGCTATGCAGCTACTCCCCATTAGCTATTTTACATTTGGTAGTGTATATATGTCAGTGCTACTCTCTCACTTCCTCCCAGCTTACCCTTCCACCTCCCCATATCCTTAAGTCCATGCTCTATGACTGCGTCTTTATTCCTGTCCTGCCCCTAGGTTCATCAGAACGATTTTTTTTTTTAGATTCCATATATATGTGTTAGCATACGGTATTTGTTTTTCTCTTTCTGACTTACTTCACTCTGTATGACAGACTAGGTCCATCCACCACACTACAAATAACTCAATTTTCTTTCTTTTTATGGCTGAGTAATATTCCATTGCATATATGTGCCACGTCTTCTTTATCCATTCATCTGTCGATGGACACGTAGGTTGCTTCCATGTCCTGGCTATTGTAAATAGAGCTGCAATGAACATTGTGGTACATGACTCTTTTTGAATTACGGTTTTCTCAGGGTATATGCCCAGTAGTGGGATTGCTGGGTCGTATGGTAGTTCTATTTTTAGTTTTTTAAGGAACCCCTCCGTACTGTTCTCCATAGTGACTGTATCAATTTACATTCCTACCAACAGTGCAAGAGTGTTCCCTTTTCTCCACACCCTCTCCAGCATTTATTGTTTGTAGAGTTTTTTGATGATGGCCATTCTGACCTGTGTGAGGTGATACCTCATTGTTGTTCTGATTTGCATTTCTCTACGTATATTTATGTAAATACAGGGAGATGGGAACCATGCATACTGTTCACCTTATTACCAATGGGTGTGTGTGTGTGTATGAACAAGAACATCCACTTATTGCTATAAATTCAATATTGTTTGCATCTCCTACAGTGGGGATTTATATATGTAATATTTGTGTGTTTTTTAAAAAGTTCCGTGAGACAAATAAAGAAACTAGTGCTCAACTTTTAAAAGAAGACTTGAAGATATTTCCAAAGCAAAACAAAAAAATATAAACATTAATATAGTTCCACGGGTTATCAAGCCACTGCTGATACCTGCATGCTAATGCTGTAAATCTGAGGAGCAACACAGGGAATTGATTTTAATGCATTATTTTTCAAAATGACATTACCTCATAAAATGATATTGATTGCACCAGGTCAGTGAGTTTGTGTTTGTCAAGCCCTCTCTTGCCACTGTGATAGGTGATGGCTTCACCTTTGTGGAATTTGAAAGTCCCAACTGTGAAAAATACGAGCTCAAATAATGTTCCTGGTGTCCATGGACTCTGAAAATACATCTTCCCTTGAAAGTTATGAATTAGCGCAAATAATTTTCTTAAAGTAATTCTCATGGTCAATTGTGTTAACCTTAATAAGATCAGGAGAATCCTGCGTTTCATCAGTGTTATGTGGGGAAGCATTGCAGTAGAGGTGAAGACTGGACAAAGGGATTGGAGAATTGGGGTTTAGACCTGATTTCCTTACTGGAGAACTGTCACTTCTGTATTTTTACATATTACAGTTGGGTTAATGTTACCTTCAGTGTTTATCCAGCAGTGTTATTGCAAAGAATTATTAAAGGAATATATAACGCTGTGTTTTAAGCTATCAAATGCTATAAAAGTGAAGACAGTATTATTGGTGGAACAGTGATGAAGGGCAAGGGGAAGGCAGTTCATGAGTTGGCTTCAACCTCAGCCTTGTGACTCAAGTACCCACATATGTGTCTGTTTCAAGGCATACCTTTTATAGTTGAGTTTTCCACTAGTAACTGAATCATTTATAGAGGGAGCTGGACAAGGAGTATCAGACAGCTTGAGCTAATTCAGAAGGTCTGAGAGAAGAGATGGCTCATATTGTGCTGAAGCCACGGTCTCGGGCACGCATGATCCAATCCTCATCAGACTTGCCAAATTGACACTCCTCTTTATAAAGGAAAAAGCTATTACTTGGGTACACAAACAGAGAAACTTGAAACAATCATTTCACTACCATTCCTTCCTGAGGGCTGGAGAAGATACATGATAAAGACTCTCCTCAATGCCCAGAAATGCTCACCTATTTTGGATGCACTAATATTATTGTTAATAAGAGTATATTGGTAGTAATGTTTACAGGAGTACTGGAGTGTCAGTACTGCCGTGTTGAGCAGAACTAAAATAACTTCAACCTTATTTGTAAACTCACTGCCATGAAAATACTTACCAACAAGCACTGGTGCTGAATTTAGATCTGAATGTATCTGTTAGAGTCCTTAAGGGCGGGGGCAGGAAGGACACTTTACAATACTGATTTAATTCTAAGAGAAGGAAGTCTCTAGGCCCAGAGACTAGTTTTATGCTTAAACTTTCAATAATGCTTCCTTTGAAAAATGTGACTGAAACTTGAAAATGAAACGGATGGTCTAGTCTAAGCTTTCAAGAGACATTGTGTTCATCAGCTTGGTAAAGAAAGGCAGACAGACACAGAAGCTGTATTGCAGTCTTGAAACCAGCAATAGTGCATGAAGAAGACAGTCACGAGAAGGGAGCTTGTGTGGTGCTAGGTGCAATATATTGGTTGTGTTATTTTGACTTAACAAGGCAGACCTTGATGTAGTCTTTTCATATTCTTTTCCTACAAGTGCATTTTTCCTGGGCAAAAAAAGAGTCTCTTGGATGTGCTTTAAGCACTTTCCATCACTTACCAAAGTCACTGCTTACCTTTTAAAGTTTGTAGCCCAGTAGACATAACTGCATCCCTAGGGGCTTGAGGGAAACACGTTAAACCGGCTTGTATCTCAGAGGGAGTGGAAATCTGACAACTGCTGATTCTTTAGAGTGCATTCTGAGGTTGCACTTTGGTGAGTCACATAGATGTTTGTTATCTGTAATTGTCACATCCGAAATGATGCATGAGATTAGCAGAGCCATATATATATCAGTCCATTTTATTTTAAAACAGGCTACTGAACATTTGACTTTCTGGTGAAAAAATCAAGATAAGACTGTCTTTCTTTCCTAACTAACAATTCTCAATGGACCAGGAGACTTACTTTAGGCAACGTTATTGAAAGATGTCACAGTCAATCTCTAGGCTCTCCGCTGGATTATGATCTGTTTGGGGGAGCAATTGTTTGCAAAATATTTAAAGTGCTTAACAACTGCTACTTTTGTAGACTGGCGCCAGCTATACTTAACGTACCCATCTCAGTTCAGAACATATGCAAAGGGTATTTACCTTTTATAGAACTGAAAAACTATAGTACCTAGTTGGATGTCTTTTTTTTTTTTTTTTTTTTTTTTGCTTTTTTGGCAAAACTGATGAGATCTTTATAATGAAAATAATCTTACAGTATATTTCTGTTAGATTCCCATGAAACACAGGTTGTTTTTTTTTTCTTTTTTATGGAGGTTTAAATTTCTTCAACAATTCAAAACTGAATTCTGCGGTCACATATAAAATGGTATCCACTTGAAGAGCTAATGACATCAGATGCATTCTACAGCAGACTTCATTTTTCAGCACAATGAGAAAAAAGATTATATTCTGGGGAGCAAAATGGTAGGTGAGGTTAAGAAGGTCATGTGATAAATCAGTAGCCCGTACTGACACTTCAAGTCACACTCCCTAATTGAGGTTATTCTTACAATCAGTTTTGAAACAATAGTGAACATATTCCTACCTTATAACATTTATATAAGGGCTCAGTTGTAGCTTTCCTTTCTATACATCCTGAAAGGATGTACAAGAGGAAATCACTGAGACATCTTGAAAAATAAATCTATTTGTCAAATACCATGTTATTTCAACAGCAGCAAACTAGTCAGTTAACAGTTAAAACCCTAAGAAAATATTAACTTGTTTGAAAACAAGTCTATATTATAGTAACCCCAAATATCAACCTTAACATCCGACTCTAACTTTCAAATGCTGGGTACCTTTTCCAAGAGGAAATTACACCTGCTTTTACATGAATCCCCAGTTTAAATACTTGCAGAAAAACACCCATATTATCTACTCAGCAAATGTCTGAAATCAAACAAAATAATCCAGCACTGGACATTAATATCTTACAAATAGCATAAGATCCCAAAAGTACGAGAAAAACCTTGGCATTATAGAAAAAGAAATTAGGTGGACAAGTTCTAAGTACAACAAGACATCTAAAGAGGGGACCATCTAGAAATCTACCATACAGTACACTAGACTCAATCTGGAGTATTCTACAATTTCATATTAGATTTGTACAATTTTATACCAAAACTATAGTCTTTTTAAGAAAACATTTTACATTTAGAATAACTACTTAAGACATTTAAACTGTAGATAATATTTAACTATAAGCAAGAATAAAAAATAATCCTATAATAATCTTTTATTTTTTCTCAACAATTAAATAAACACCAATGCCTTCTTTGCTTTTATGCCTGACTACCTCTCTACTCCTTTAGTCCAGTTCCACAGCATCAAAAGTAAGGGTGAATAAACAAAATCAGTAACGGCAAACACTCACAGCAAGGGCCATTGCATTAGGGATTGTCAATGACGGGAAATTTGTACAATGAGATATCTAGTTAAAAGAGTAAAGGTAGAATGTGCTTTTTAAGAAAACGGCCAATAATCACTCATCTGAAAAAATGCAAATAGCCGCCAGGTAAAATTGGCAGAATTTGAACTTAAACCAAACTTCTAGTGTGTATCATACTAGCATTAAGAAATGCACACAGGATGTAAACCAATATAGTGGTTATCTCCAGGTGGCAACATTACAGGGAATTTAAATTTTCTTCCTGTTTTAATATGCGTTTTTTTCAGGTGTGTTTTTAGATTGCACACAAGTAGTACCAAGTGGCTAGAAAGAACGCAGACCAAGGATACTAAAGTAAAACCAGAGGGTCTTTTTCTATCAGAAAGGACCTCAAAGATTATCTAATTTAGATGCATTATCTATCTATGTATCTGGGATATAATGGCACTGATTTAGAAGACTAGACTAGAAATTCCAAGAATACTTCCTGGATGATAAAAATAATCTATTTTCAGGATTGTTTACACACCCTAAGTATGCAAAAATTAACACATTTAAATGTAAATTCCTTCATATACATTATTAAAAAGTAGGAAAAACAAATTTAAAGGGAGTTTACACAAACTTGTAATTAAAGCATCAGTTCGTTGTTAAATGACAGAGCAAAGCAGATCATTACAGAGTTTGTCTGAAAGCAGGAGGCTGGCCTGCAAGGGGCCTTTAGGGAGAAGGCTGGGTGCCCAGGCAGGTAGCTCTTTGCTTTGCTGTCTGCATTCTTCAATAAACCCAGTCCTTTTACATGAATGGGTATGATTCAGCCTAGTTTCCCCATGAAATAATGTAATGAAAGATTTCTATTGACGAGGGATTACACTTTATGCAAAATTTCTCAGTGACATTCAGATTAATTCCAGTGTCCAGGATTTAAGCAATTTCCAGTAGGCATTTACAACCCAAAATCCAATGACCTGGTATTTTCATGGTAGTTAGGGAAAGTGTTCCAGCGAAAAATAAAGTTTAGATTTGCTCCACTATGTACATCTGACTATATCCAGAGGAGTAAAACTCAAAGCCAACCAAAAGACGAAATGCTATAAAATATTTTTTTGTTGTAATCAAATTCTTCCCAGAATAATGTGTAACTAATTTCACATATTTATTTGCAACCAATTTAACTTTTCCAAATTCTCATTTGCAAATGAGAGGCTCATACAATTAAAACTGATGATACAAACCATTGTTTTAGAAGGATCAGAATTTACACTAGTCAAACGTGACTCCATAAGATTGATTTTAACATGTTCTTTCAACTTTATTAAAATCATCAATATCCCAGATGCACTTACCACTTAAAAAAAATCAATTTAATGCTATCAAAAGGTGATATTCACTTTAATCCTGTTTGCCTTCACGCCACTGCCGTGAGCCTTTATTCCAGGCCACATAAACAAAGAGGGCCAGCACCACGTGGACGGCGACCACTGCAGCAAGAGCAGCATAAAAATAGCCGTCTCTATTGGACATCCCAAAGGCGCCTTCAAAAATATAAGATTTAGTCGTGAAATACAACCCAATAGGTACAGTGATTATTAAAGCTGTGAAGAACAGGAGCGTCTCCAGAGTAGAGGCTAATGAACTTTCATTTCTGACGGTGCAGCGCACTCAGCGCCGCTTTATCAAAGCGCTCCGTGGTGTCCACACGCCCGCACCAGGCGCTCACAGGCGGGCTGGGCTCAGCGGCCGCGCTCAGTCGCCTCCGCAGGAGACCGGTCGCGGCAGACAGCGCCGCTGGATGTTATATTTTAAGGCAAGGTTAGCATAAATAGATCTGGTTCTTTATTTTTTTAGTCTCTAAAGGGTGACAATTATTTCATAATACTAGTTTCTTACTGATTTAATCATGCAATTATGAGAAATAGCCAATATCTATATCTGATGTTAAATTCCTGATTACATTTTTTCTTTTTTAACTAATTAATTAATTAATTTATGGCTGCGTTGGGTCTTCGTTGCTGTGTGCGGGCTTTCTCTACTTGTGGCGAGTGGAGAGCTACTCTTCGTTGTGGTGCGTGGGCTTCTCATTGTGGTGGCTTCTCTTGTTGCAGAGCACGGGCTCTAGGCACGCAGGCTTCAGTAGTTGTGGCACGCGGGCTCAGTAGCTGTGGCTCACAGGCTCTAGAGTGCAGGCTCAGTAGTTGTGGCGCATGGGCTTAGTTGTCCGCCGCATGAGGGATCTTCCCGGACCAGGGCTCGAATCCATGTCCCCTGCATTGGCAGGCAGATTTTTATCCACTGCACTACCAGGGAAGTCCCTGATTAAATTTTTAAAAAAATTATTGGAATATAGTTGATGTACAATATTGTGTTAGTTTCTGCTGTACAGCAAAGTGAATCAGCTATACATATACATATATCCACTCTTTTTAGATTCTTTTCCCATGTAGGCCATTACAGAGTATTGAGGAGAGTTCCCTGTGCTATATGGTAGGTCCTTATTAGTTACCTATTGTACATATAGTAGTGTGTATTTTTCAATCCCAGTCTCCCAATTTATCTCTCACCGCCCACCACCTTACCCCCTGGTAACTGTAAGTTTGTTTTCTACATCTGTGACTGTGTTTCTGTTTTGTAAATAAGTTCATTTGTAGCCTTTTTTAGATTCCACATATAAGCGATATCATATGATACTTGTCTTTCTCTGTCTGACTTAACTTCACTCAGTAGGCCAATCTCTAGGTCCATCCATGTTGCTGCAAATGACATTTCTTAATGGTTCTTCTTAATGACTATGACACTGTGAAAGCTAAGTAAGCAGTCAAGAGCCTAGAACAGGTTCTGTTGCTGGGTCTGCCTGGCCCAGATACTTCTTAATATTACCTTAGAGGCTTCTTTTTTTTTTTTTTTTTGGCTACACCGCATGGCTTATGGGATCTTAGTTCCCCAACCAGGGATCGAACCTGTGCCTCCTGCATTGGAAGCGTGGATTCTTAACCACTGGACCGCCAGGGAAGTCCCCTTAGAGGCTTCTCTTGATCCAGATATTTATTAAGGTAAAGGATAAGTCTAAAAACATTTACAAAGAATGTGCAAGTGTCAGCATAGTTTGGAAGTAGTGCTAACTGCGATCCTTCCTCAACAGGATTTTGGTAGGGTGCTAAACTAGTACTGACCAGTAGAACGTGTTGTGGTTTACACTTGCCTGCTTTCACATTTCTGCCTTTTCCTATTCGCAACACAAGGATATGTTTCTTCATTTCAGCCTCATGCATGCCACTCTGTTTGTTTTCTAGAATAAAGTTAGATATGTTCCTGGCAGAGTAACTCAGCTCTGCTGAAAATTGCTCAAAGCTTTAGTCCCTAAAATACAGCCATCTTGCAACTCAACCACACTGAGTTTGGTATCTGTTTCTATTGCTTTTGCCTAATCTTCTCATTTATACATAGATGTTTATTTTCCAGGGCATCTGGATTACACCTTGTCCTGTGATAATGAACCAGTTTCCTCATTTGCTAATAAACATAATGACATTTTCAAATTTCTTCTCACCCTTAGCTTCTAAATTTTAGGGAAAACTGGAAGGCAGTAGGGTTAACGTGTGAAACTGCTTGTATAAGGTTAGGAAACAGTGGTAGCTTCTGTCACAGACAAGCTTGAGAATTTCAGTAGTTCCAAAACACTGAGTTCTTGCCTATCACTCACTAAGAGCTGGTGGTGTTTGTAGAGGGTTGTGCCCCACACAGTAACTCAGGGACCCACTCACCTTCCATCTTGTCGCTGTGACCTCTTCTTGGTTCTCAGAATCCTCACTGCTCCATCCGCAGACAGAGAAGGAGAATTAGGTCATGTGTGGGAGGTTTCGATGCGCCAGGCCTGAATGTGATGCATACCTCTTTGGCTCACATGGCATTGAGCAGAATTAGGTCCATGGCCCACCTAACGATACAGCAGAATGTCTGTGTGCTTGGGAAAGAGGGGGAGGCCGCAGCTGTGGGTGAACACTAGCAGTCTCTGCTATATTGCTGTTGTGAATACGATTCTAAGTGAATAAAAGTGGCTGCATTATGATTTGTAGAAAACAAACCTCCATATGCAATTCTAAAATGGGTTCTGGCTGATGCACTGTGAAGAGTAGGCTTTCCAGTAAGAAAGATGGAGTATCCAGGGTTTAAAAATGTCTCCAGTTGAATGCACTCATTCTTTCCAACTGTGTCATCACCACTTCTCTCTGGCTTCCGTCAAATTAAAGATAGCTCACTTTTTATCCAAGCTTCTGATCCTGCCAGTTTTAAGAAAAATTGAGAAACTTTATGGGTCACTTGAAAGTCGTGCAAAACACTCAGCATCATTACACATCTCTTCAGCAGAACTGCCAGTGGCATAGTAAAGTAACTCTCCACCTGAGCGCTGGACCTCTCATAATTCTGTTACTTAAATAACTGATTCCTGCTTGTTACTATAACTCTCTTCCTATGTTTTGTGATCACTTCTTCCAAAATCAGTGAATTTTCCATTTTGAAACTTACGACAGAGAAATCATCATGTGTTGGTTCTCTTGCACTGTGTTCTTGTATCACCTTACTTATTTAGGGATAATACTATTTGTAATGTGTGATATTCTGAAACAGATACTGGACAGGGGATAAGGCCAAATTTCAAGTATTTATTCAAATATAGTTTAACTATAGTTTTAAGTTGTGTTAGGAAAAATGTACTAGTTTAAGATAGATTTTCTTTTAAGTAGAATATTAAAATTTCATAAAATGGCTATTTTTCCTGTATTAAGTGACTATGTAGATGAGGGAGGAATTCTAGATATTCTTCTAAAACACAGCCTAGTTTTGGAGATGTGACCAGATGAGCTTGGAAAATGGTTTGAATTCAGCCTCCTAGACTATTTAAAGCAAGGAAATGATCTTTGGCATCTAAACGGCAAACTCTGTTTTGCACAGATAAGGATATTGAATATTGGTATATTCATTTATAGTATCTCTCTAAAGACTACATTAAGTAGAAGAAAAATAAGGTGTAACAAATTTCTCAAAAGGGGACTTACCTTATGTTTAACAGAACAAAGTAAAACACACACATGCACATACACAGGCATATGGTTTGACATTAGTAGAAGACGTAAAGGCTCTAGAATAGCAATGCCCAGGTGAGATATAATGTAAAGCACACAGGTTAATTTAAGTTTTCTGGAAGTTGCTTTAACAAAGGTAAGAAGAAATAGGTTTGACACTGCTCGATCCAGACATTTCAAGTGCTCGACAGATAGCTGTGACTACTGACTACTCCAGTAGCTGTAAAACATTTAGGATAGGTTTCAATTAATAAGAATATAGCACACTCTTTAATCTGTACCCCTAAGCACACGGAGGAAATCTCTAGAGAGGCAGCATGGTGCCCTGCAAGTAAGAAATGGGGCTTTCCATCATTTTCTTTGTTATATTGAGCAGCCCAGGTCTGGCTTTCAGTTGAATGCAAAACTGTAGTGTTTATTAAGCAGACAGATGGCTGGAATCCATATACTGGGGGCTGAGAATATCTAATTCCTTCTACAGTATAGCATTTCCTGTCTCGGGATGGAATTTCCCCATAAAGTCACATATTGAATAGAAATGAGTAGCATTCATCAAAGCTCAAATTATACTAAGATAAGAGAGAGCAGAAGGGAAAAGAAAACAAGTCTAGAGCATTTACTTTTGTTGCATTTCAAGATCAGTTTCGTATTAAAAACAATTCATAAGAGAGCAGACATGTGCGTTTCATAGTGACCTGCTTACCATGGTGATGCTTACCAGCTTTAAATAGTAACACGCTCCGCAGTCTCTCGCAACAGCCGTCAGCCAGAGGAGAGCCATGCGTTCTCGAGGATAGGGAAACGCGGCAATTTGTGGATAATTTTCTGACACGCTTATCCATGCCACTTAGTGGGATCATACTTGAATGCTGAATTTACAGAGACTAAAACCTCATTATTTTAGACCCAGATAATTTGGAATTTGCAATAATTTTATTGAAATTGAATTAGCAAGAGGCAACCTCCAACAGTGTAAATACAAGGGCTTTTGAATCTGTCACTCTTGACCTCAGACCTCCACTCCCACACACACTGTGGGATGTAGGGCCTAGCCTCTTCACTTCTCTCAGTTTGCTTGCTCGCCTTAATGAATTTGGAGGAAATGACAGTAACTTCATCGTGGATGTTACCACCCCTGTCTTTTCCAGTCTGGCTGCTTTCTAATCCACCCGGTGCACGTCCAGGTCTGATTCTCTGTGGCCTACCTGCAAGCTGGATGACAGAGTGATGAAGGGCATGGCTTCTGGAGCTAGACTGCTTGCTTAGAAGCCTGGCTCTTACACCTAGCTGTGACATCTGGGGCTAGTTACCCGACCAATCTGTGCCTCGCTTTTATAATTGGGCGTAATAATTGTATATATCTCCATGGGTTGTTTTCAGGGCTAAGTGGAGTGTAAGTGCTTAGGGTAATGCTTGGAATATATTGGGTACTATTGTGCATCTCTCTCCCCTGTGAACTCTATGCAGAAGATCCTCCCGTGCGTCCCCATGACTTTAAGGATGGGATTCACACTTCTTAGCCTGGTACACAGGTCTTTTCTGATCTAGTTCCCACCTCCCTCTTTAGTCTCATCTCCTGCCACTTCCCCTCCAACAAAACCAGTCCTACTTTAGTCAAACTACGTACAGTGTTCCCAGTCTTCCTTGCTGTGGAATAGCTCAACGGTTAAGTGCATGGGTTGTTGAGGTCAGTCTGCTGGGTTCAAAACTGGTTTCTAGCACTTAGCAGTTCCATGACCTTAGAAGTTACTTAAACTTCTCTGACTTGAGGGTTAAATCAAGTGCCTGTACATAGTATGTTCTTAGTTGTTGCGTCCTCACTTTGAATGAAAAATCTTTGCCTTCGTTTTTATTTGGTGGGTGCTTGTCCTTCAAAATGAAGTTCAAGTTCTACCTCTTTCAATCCATTTGCCTTCACCCCTCCTCCATGTTCCTGCATATCATTCTCTGTCTTGGCATTTATCACACCGTAGTGCAAGTGCTAATTTGCTTAATCTGTCTCCCTCACTGGCCTGGGAAAGCAGACAGCATGTCCTTGTCATCTTTGTGTCCATAAAGCTTAACACATAAGGGTTATTTAATAAATAGTTGTTGAGGAAAATAAGCCGTAAAATAGTTGTGAGGATTAAGTGAAATAACCTATGTTGACCATTTGGCACATAGTAGGAACCCAGTAAATACGAACTTCCTTTCCTTTAGAATTTACTAAAAGTAAGAAGTAAAATTTACTCTTTCCTATGTCGCATGTGAAAAGGGTTTTTCGCTTTACTGAGAAAATTAAGAAAGTCAATAAATAAGGATCTTCCTCACAGTACAAATATCCTACATTTGATCTCTATTTGGATGTGTCTTTTCTCAGCAGAATAGTGATGAGAATGGTTTGGTGGTTGGGTCCACCATATTCAGGTTATTCCATTTAATATAAAGTATGCTTTCTTTTTACACAATGAATGTCGAAGCCATAGAAATATAATACTCTAAAGAAAAGTATGGCCATTTACCTAGAAGTCCACCCCTTTGACAATAATAACAGTTAGCTCTTTTTTTGTTTTGTTTTTTTCCAGTTTTGCTTCATTTTAATGGTAGGTTTTTTTTTTTTTTTTTTTAAAGGAACTTGATTAGATACCAAGGGTGGGGGAATTCTTTTTTTTTTTAGACACCAATTGTACTTGAACATTTGTTATTTTATTTTATTTTATTTTTAATTAATTTATTTATTTTTGGCTGTGTTGGGTCTTCGTTTCTGTGCGAGGGCTTTCTCTAGTTGCAGCGAGCAGGGGCCACTCTTCATCGCGGTGCGCGGGCCTCTCACTATCATGGCCTCTCTTGTTGCGGAGCACAGGCTCCAGACGCGCAGGCTCAGCAGTTGTGGCTCACGGGCCCGGTTGCTCCACGGCATGTGGGATCCCCCAGACCAGGGCTCGAACCCGTGTCCCTGCATTAGCAGGCAGACTCTCAACCACTGTGCCACCAGGGAAGCCCCCTAATGGTAGGTTTTTGAAGGGATTATTTTTAGGTCTTGTCAGCAACATCAAACAAAAGGTACTGAGTACTCCACAGGGTACAGAGAGCTGCCAAGCACCTCAGAAAATGCACGTGACCTGGTGAACACGTGGTTCTTGCCCCCTGAGGAGCTTACAGTCTGGGGGAGTGTCCAGGGGTTGGGGGCGCTGACAACTCACAGTCTTAGGAGTTGAGTGAACAACAGAGTAATTTATTAAGGCAAATTCTTCATCCCCTCAAGCTACCGTGGATGGAATCATTTTAGAATTCAACTAATCAAGAAAGAGGCAAGACTGAATTTGGTTGAGAATTCTTCAGGCTCATATAGTTTTTTAACATCCATCATAGTAGACAGAACTGACCCATCAGACAACTGAAAGTGGAGACTAGATCTCTTGAAGTGCAAGGGCTAGGACTTAATTGTGGTTACTTATTTTAAAAAGCAAACATACTGAACGGTATGAGTAGGCTTATTACACTAGTTTAAAAATAGGCCAAGTACTGGCATGGCATTCCCCTCATGCTAGCACTGGTCATTTAAAATAGTGAATATTAAATATGTGGGCTCCGCATCTAACCCACAGAATTAACAGCTGGCTTTTATTGAACACCTGTGAGCCGGGCACTGTGCTAAGAGCTTTACAACAAATATCTCATTTAAGTCATACCCGTTCTCTATGAAGGAGGCAGAATTATTGTCCCCGTTATATACATGAGGAAACTGAGGCTTTAGAAAGGATGATTGAGGCAGTTAGCTATGTAGTCTAGGCCGGGGATGAGATTAGGTAAGGAGAAGGGGGTTTTTGAAAAACTGGAGTCATCATGTGTGTGGATACCAAGTCGTTACATGGATACAAGCTTGGAGAATGCCAAGACTTTTCCTACAACACAGCTCATGTGGGAATAATAGACTTTGCATGAGAGAACTGTAAGGGAAGGAAACTTTTGGGGCATGAGCAAGGACCTGATGGTTGTTGAGGACCTGATTCTTGTTCCACCTGGTGGAGGAAGCGTTCTCTGAAGAGGATGAGGTTTTAGGGAAATACGTTTCCCATCCACTGAAGTCCCATAGCCAAAATCTTTGGGACAGAACGGAGTAAGGAGCAGGAAGGAGAAAGGAAGCAGCAGACCTGATGTTGAGTTTGAACTAAGATGGATGCAGGGAAGGGTTGCATTTTGGGTGATGGAGATCAGAGGAGTGTGGGGCCTGGTTAGGTTAATCTCCATATTCCAGTGGTGGTTCCTAAGGTAGAGTCAGGGGAATGACACCTGCAGAACCTGGATTACAGACAACTGGGGAGAGAAAAGGAGGATGGCCAGAGTAGAGAAATGGACATCTGTTGTTCTTACCAGTGAGCGTTCTTTCACCATATTGGTAACGATTCCTCACTTTCCTTCTGGGAGCCACCCCTCCTCACTTTTAGTCCCTATGGCCCTAGTGTTGGAACCCGTAACCCTTCTCTGACACAATTATAGAAGTGCATTCTCCTGGCCACAGAGATTGGTTCAGGTTTGACATGTTACCCAAGCAGATCCAATTAGTTTTTTCTTTCGCCCCTCTGGTTACGTTCGACAGGGAGAGTAACTTTTCTGCTATGGAAGAGAGTCTGGAAGAATATGACCAGGAACATTTATGGCCATTTTGAAACCACAGGGGAGAAGCTGTCTGAGAATGAAGCCAACACACAGAACTGTGTGGAGAAACAAAGTTGAATCAGACCTTGTTAATATCGTTGGCGCTTCTGTATCCAGTCATGCCTGAAGTGGGAACCCCCCCCCCCGTAGTGTTCTTAATCCTGTAGCTCTGGGTTTTCTGTCATTTTCTAAGAAAGTGCTAACTGTTGGTGTGGTTAACTCAACTACTTTGGGAAGGAAAGCAGTAAGAATCCTTAACATTCCAATGGGAGAAATCTTTGTATTTCTATGAGCATAACATATATTTGGAATAGAGATGCTAATGAATCAGGGTGGTTAAAGTTCTTACTATGAAGCCAAAAGGCAGGTAACATTTTAGATAGAAGAATAATTAGCAGATTTGACTACAGACTTGTACTTTTTTTCCTCTGGCATGGGCAAATTATTATCAGTCTCAGTATTCTTGAATGAGGGTTTTTTCTTATTCCCTAGAAAGTTATTCATTGTATGAATGCATATGTGGAGTTTTGTGGCTGCTTTTCTCCTCTTCACTGTTCTCTGGAGGCTTTCAGTCCAGGTCAATAAAACAGGCACCACTCTGCATCATTCATACCATCCTCGAAACCCACAGGGTTCTTCCTTGGTTCCTGGCTGTTGGAGTTAAAATATCATTTCCCTCTTCTTTAGAACGGTGCTGTTTTGATTTCTTATCAGATTCCAGCTGTATTTGAAGGCCTATAGCCTAATCTCCCAGATTGGTAGGGGACAGTTGTCATATTTTGTCTCTGGCTGATAAGAATTGGAACACAAAAGAGTTCCCCCTTTGGGTAAGACTAAACCAATAACTCTACTTCAGATCATTTCATTAAATTGTATTATCTTGAGCAAAACACTCTATTCCTTGATATTGCAGATGATAAATGTTGGGGAAAAGGAATAAAAATAGTAACTTCCAGTTTCTTTCACGTCATGATACACATGGAAATGATACTATTTGATAGGCACATGGGTGTAAATAGATGAGGCTGCCCGCTGCTGAGGGTCACCTGGCTGGGCTGAGTGAGTCGGTAGCTCGGCACACCTTCCCCTTTTCCTGGTGCTCTGATTGGGAAGCTTCTGGATTTGCAAACCATAAGGGCTGGATTTTGGTCCTAGCTCAGCCATTCACCCCACTATATTCTTGGGGCATCCTCCTTTCCTTTTTAAAAAAAAATTTATTATGCTATAGTTGATTTACAATGTTGTGTTAGTTTCAGATGTACAGCAAAGTGATTCAGTTATATATATATATATATATACACATATGTAGAAATTTATATACTCTTTTTACATTCTCTTCCATTATAAGTTATTACAAGATATTGAGTATAGTTCCCTGTGCTATACAGCAGGCACTTGTTGATTATTTTGTATATAGTAGTATGTATATTTTAATCCCAAACTCCTAACTTATCTCCCCCTTCCCTTTTGGTAACCATAAGCTTGTTTTCTACCTCTGTGAGTCTATTTCTGTTTTGTAAATAAGTTCATTTTTATCATTTTCTTAGATTCCACGTATAAGCAATATCATAGGATATTTTTCTTTGTCTGGCTTACTTCACTTAATGTGATCATCTCTAGGTTCATCCATGTTGCTGCAAATGACATTATTTCATTCTTTTTATGGCTGAGTAATATTCCTTTTTGGTCCTCAGCTCTGCATCCTTAAATGAGGAATCTGAGGTCTAGTCCTAATGTAAATGTCTGTATATCAGGAGCATTATCAGATCTGAATAACAGAGGTTTATGAGGTGCACTGAGGCTTTAAGCATGAAAGTATCAACGCAAAGCTCATTGCTTGGATCTGTTTTATTACTGCTAAGCATCCCTGTTTTGTGCTGGTCTCAGCCTATCAATCACCAATGTTGTGGTTTGCCGTCAAGATGCCAAAGATCATAATTTATTACATTTTATTTTTCTTCTACTTAATGCAGTCTTTAGAGAGATACTATAAATGAATATACCCTTGTTTTTCTTCGTGTGACTGCAAGATGCCCTTCAGCAATTACCAGCAGGAAACTGAAAAAAATAAAGGTTTCTTACTTAAAAGACCTGGAAGTTACACAGCACACCAGGAACAACGTAGCAAGGTCACCAGGGGTTGGGCCCAGAGGCAGGATAAAGCCCAGGGCCTGGGGTTCTGCCTTTATTGAGGTCAAGGGTGGGGGGCCTAGGTTTCTGTGGGCTCACTCTTTATTGGTAGAACATATTTAAAACATAAGAGTGGTGATTTAAAGGAAAGGAAGAGGAAAAAAAAAACAAGTAGTCCAAATGGTCAGATATTTAAATCAATCAACATCTGTAAAACAAAGGTGTCTCAGTGCAGGGAGGTGGCCTAGCTCTTTATGTAGTTGTGAGGCTGGAAGTGTGTTTATTTGGGTTAACCATCTTTGAAGGGGATGCCTCTTGGAAATGAATGCCTTGGAAATCAATGTTTAAATCAGGCATTTGTATTACAAAAAAGAAACAACAACAACAACAAACCTGCCAGGGTTTATACCACAATACTCTTTAAAAAAAAATCAGACCTACATTATTTAAGATACCTGTATGGCAGTCTATGATGGAGAGTGTCAGGGTCTGGGTTAAGTACTCAGAGATTATTCATAGAATTTCTGAACTAAAAGGAAGAGTTGAGATAATTTATTCCCCAAATATAAAAGAAGATTCTTCTAAAATCATCAGAGTATATTTACGTAGAGCATCAGGCAAATACACAATTGAGGACGCTTAGAGCCAGCCCCTAGTTGTTCTTTGGCAGCATAAAAAGAAACGCATAAATACATAATCCATACATTATTAACCAATTTACTCCTCCTTAGCCAAGTCTTTAGTATATAGAATTAGAGACATTTCAGTGTCAGTAACCTGTTACATCCAGCAAGAGTGGGAGCTGACCACTTTGATGGGGCAGGACAGCACTAGATCCAGCAGGTACGGATAATTGGAGTCAAATGATCAAGGAGTAAGGAGAATGAAGAGACTACATATGCCACCCAGGGTGCAAGAGAATCAAGAATTCATGATCATAGTCTAGGCAAACTTTTGGCAAGGGTGTGAGGGAGTGCTATTGTCTGAATGTTTGTGTCCCCATCAAGTTCATATATTGAATTCTTAAAACCCAAAGGTATTAGGAGGTGGGGCCTTTAAAGGGTTCTCAAGTCATGAGAGTGGAGCCGTCATGAATGGGATTAGTGCCTTATAAAAGAGGCTTCAGAAAGCTCCCTAGCCCCTTCCAACATGTGAGGGCACAGTGAGGAGACACTGGCTATGAACTAGGAAGAGTGGTGGGGCCTTGATCTAGTATTCCCCAGCCTTCAGAACTATGAGAAATGCATTTCTGTTTATAAGCCACCTAGTCTGTGGTATTTTGTTACAGCAGCCCGAACAGACTAAGACAGGGGTGTTCAAGATGATGGAATGGATTACAGTGAGGAGAACTCAGAAGTGGGAAATAGTGAACCAAGCAGATTTTTAGTGTTAAGATGGTCTATTTATGGGTAGCTGGGTTCCAGACACTAGAATGAAGTTCAGGAACAAGTTCAAGGATAAAGCTTCAGTCTGTCAGAGGAGCAAGGACAAGAATAGGATTTATGAACAGGGCTGTATTTATTGAACACACACAGACACACACAGAAGTTAACATGTGTGGTATATTTAAATGTAAGGCTCTGTCCAGACATTTACACATACTATTACACTTAACCCTTACCAAATCCCCAAAAGGCATGCACTATTCTTTTTACAAATGAGACAACAGAGGTTTAGGTAACCACCTGTAGTCGCACTGTTTGCAAATGGTAGAACTAGACTTTGAAGTCAGGTCTACCTAACTTCAAAGTCCATCCTCTTTTCACTGGTATGTAAGAGAGGTTAGGTAACTAGAATCTTGGAAACAGGGACCAAGGAAGAAACACTGAGTAAGATTTGTAAAATACCCTAATATTGATTTGGGGGACATTTATGCATTCTGCCTTACGTCAGGGTTGATCCCTGGAATAAAAGGTGCAACAGGATTTGGGGTGCAGGAGCCCAGCTCAGAGCCTCGTGACCAAGTTGGCCCTGACACACCCTGTAACCATGTATCAAATTTCTTTCAGATCTGTTGCAACTGAAGGAAGCTGCGTCCATCTGAAAACTTTATGTCATTTTTTAGGGCAGCAGACTGAACCTCAATATTAACCCAGGTATACATTGATATCCCTTACTAAAGTTAGTCAAAAGCAGTCAACTCCTTCTTCTATAATAAGTTGACAATTGGGAATTAGTCAGAAATGGAGCTAAAACTGAAGCTTTTCATACCTTGAACAAACATGTACAGTTTGAGGTTTTGCTTATTACTTTTATGTGTTCAGACTTTTAGGAGAGGTATCACAAGAAGGGAAACATTTTGAGTAAGTCAGAGGGTAGGAAAAATGATACAAAAGGCTTGAATATTAGGTTCTAATCTCTTTGAAGGCAGCTATTGATCACTTATACATGAGTTTGTATTTGAAGGCCTCTTAGCACCTACCTCTTGATCAATTTAACCAAGTGAATAATTCCTGAACTTGGAGTATACAAATGATAACAGGTGAAGTATCCTAGTCTCTATTGAAAAGTATTTACATTTGAGTAAATTTACCAAAATTATGTCATTTTAAGTAAATCATATGTTTCTGAGGATAAGGATTAATCTAGAAATGAAACTCTTCATTGATGGACAAACAAGTCATTATAGAGGTAGAAGCACCTGTAGGGATCGTGTCTCTTATTTGTATGTCAGAATGCTCTGGGGAAAGGACTTGCCTATAACTGTTACTGAATTGAACTTGGGTTGGCTTGCTCACACGCAGTAAAGCCAATATATTGACACCAGGTAGTAGTGAAGGAAAGTGCAGCGTTTACTGCAAACACCAAAACAAGGAGTGCAGGCAGCTAATGCTCAAAAAACCCAAACTCCCTGATGGATTTCAGGGAAGCAGGCAGGAATTTTAAAGGCAAGGTGAGGTAGAGAGTTACATGGTGTGTGATCAGCTCATGCACAATTTTCTGACTGGTTGATGGTGAGGCAACAGGGTGGTGTCACGACTTAACCTTATCAACCCTCAGGCTCAAGCCAGTCTGGGGGCTACGTGCTTATAGTCATCATGCAGTTAGCTTCTTCCATCTGGTGGGGTTTTTTTTTTTTTTTTTTTTTTTAATTTAGGGAAGGCTCTTTTATTTATTTATTTATTTTTATATTTATTTTTGGCTGTGTTGGGTCTTCATTTCTGTGCGAGGGCTTCCTCTAGTTGTGGCAAGCGGGGGCCACTCTTCATCGCAGTGCGCGGGCCTCTCTACTATCACGGACTCTCTTGTTGCGGAGCACAGGCTCCAGACCTGGTGGGGGTTTTAATGTCTGTAAAACAATAGGAATGTGCATCAGACAGTGTTATCTATGTCTTTCACGGAGGAACTAAAGATTCTGTGACTCTGCTATATGGTTGATTTACTGTTTAAATTGTTACCAGTTCTCCTAGCCCAACTGCTACTATCTGTTACTACATGTTCACATTCTTTCAATCATTAATTCTTGAGCCAGCCTTTTATGACTCAGGGGTGGTCTGAGAGACTAAAGCTTTTCTACAAACAAGAGGCAAGTAGAGGACATTGGCAGTGGGGGGGGGGAGTGGGAGGGGGTCTGTCCCAGGAAGGCCCCATAGGGTCCTGCTTGGTTACATAACCTCTTCATGATAGAATGAGGCTGAGAAGCCATGTTTCTAACTCTGGAAATCTTTTCATTATTCTATGATATCTTCCTCGACTTGTTTGTTTCACAGCTATTTTTATATGCTTCTGTACATACTACAACTATAGTGGTAGAGTGGGAACTATGATTTACACGGCAATTTACCTGCTATCAAAGTAATTTTTACTCTGTTATTTCCCAGATAACTCTGGAGGGAGATAGCACTGTCAACTCTGTTTTACAGATGATGAAACTGAGTTTAAAGAGGGGGAATATGTTGTTCAAGGCCACATAAAGGCACTAGAGCTCAGAATCAAATGCAGATTCCTTGAATGCAGAATATACTCTTCTTCCAATGTATTGATCATAAGGCAACCATGTACTATAATATTCAACTTCTGACATTTTTGAGAGTGAAGAGGAAGATATTAGTGATTTCACTGGTCTGGGATAGACATGTGGTCACCTTATAATTCACGCTACACTTCTTGATCAACCAAGAATATGTCAGATGTTCACAATCAAGGGTGTGATGGCCAAAACAAAACCTTAGTCTTAGTTCAGGAAGAGATGTCTGGGATGGTTTGAACAAGTCATTTATTTATATTTATTTAATTTATTTTTTATTGAAGTATAGTTGATTTACAATGTTGTTAGTTTCAGGTGTACAGCAATATATATTTATATTATATTGAAGGCTGTGGGGCTTGCTCAGCTGCGAGAATATATTCTTTTTCAGATTCTTTTCCCATATAGAATGAACAAGCTATTTTTAAGCTGACTAATGAGGATGAGTAGAAATTAGTGAAATAAGCAAGGTCAGAAGTTTGCAGAGGGAGGTGATGTGGAGAAAAAGAGAAAGACACCCATGTCAAAGGAGCAGTGTGGACCAGTTGCAAGAAAGCATGCACGTGTATGGAACTGTTCCTCTCCAGATGCCTGGTCATTCAACTACCAAACTTGCCTAAGAATTGTAGGCCACTGATTTATGCTGAGGATTTCTTTTCATAACATTAGGCAATGAAAATAATAAATGTGTCTCTGTGAAGTCAGCGTATGTTTAAATATAAGAGTAATTGTAAGACTAAATGGAACACTCATAATGGTACCTGAAGAAAATGGAATGATGGAAAAATGCCATTTCCTTGCTACCCAAGAAATTACATTATGGAAATTGTGTCACCAGAGTGAATTAATAGATGCCTTAAAAAATTCAGTGCCCAGCAAACAAACGCATATATTAAGTATCTTGAGTAAGATTAATGTTAAAAGAACGTTTGCTCAGTTTGTGGAAAAAGGCCTTTGCGTGCAGGGAAGGGGGTGGGTGAAAAGGGAGCTTTGAAATTGGACAGCGGGAGAGCATGCATATGCCCGAGGGATCTGAAATCCGTTGAACTGCCTGGATATTCATCTTTGCCCACCAGCCATTTTCAACAATCCCGGGTCAGACTTGTCTTTGTTGCTAACTCCTTGGCTGTAAATGTGGCAGACACGCTGGTGATCATTGATGAAATGACCAACAAGCTGAACTGGGCTGTCTGCTGGGTGAGCTTCGTCTTTGCCATTAAGCGGAGTTTCCCGTCCCTTATTTTCACGGTACATTTCACAGCCATTTCTGAAAGAGCCCAGCTGTGCAGAGATGGCCACTGGGGGGGATGTGATGCTTTTGCGTGCAGCTCAGGGATGTCTGAGAGCAGCTGAGCAAGCCCCACAGCCTTCAAACACTCATCGAATTGCTTTCCAGAAGCACGTTTCTTCACCATTCTCTGACATGGAAGGGAGAGAGGGAACGGTCATGATCTGAAATGACGGACACTCTGGATGGGGGTGAGCTAATTTACAGGGGAAAATACAGTCTACAAGTTAAGAACAAAGAGAATAAGAGCCCTGGTAGACTGTCTTGAGGCTTTTAGCGTATCCTGGAGAGAGTGTCCTTAGCAGTGAATAGATGGGTCTTAGAAGAATGATGTGGGGTGCCAACGTTTTCCGCCCACTGTGGTTCACAGGGGTTTGCATCTATCTTGCCTGCCCACAGAAGCTGAACTTCTAAATCTGACACCTCAGCTGTCTTAAGTTTGTTGATAGCCTTCAGACATTCTGTTTCCCAGGAAAGTAATTGCCTTAGTCTTTTAACGGTTAAACAACAGAGAAGCTCTCCTTAGGAAACCCGCAGGATATATCATAAGGCAAATAGATTCTTGGGTCATCTACCACAAAGCTAACAACTGAACTCAAAGTTTCTCAGCAAAATACTTTTTCTAAACTAGATTTGGAGGGAGAATTGGAATGCAGTTTGACAAGATTATATCCAGGCAAACCTCTGGGGCAGGGGTTGGGGGGAGGAGACAACTTCAGTAGAGCTGGGAAACCGGAAATGAGGACGTGTTGTTAAGAAGTGGCTTTTCATACATTTGTATAGTAATTAATGTGTCTCCCCTTCCCTCCCATTTCCTGAAACACTCTGATTGTTGTGTTTCCTGATTGCAGATTATATTCTTTCTATTTTACAATTTGTTCACAAAAAATGCACTAGCAAAATACGATTTAACACCTACCCAATTCCTTCTGGAAAGATCTTATGTGCTTGTGCCTGCCTGTCCAGATTCAGCACTGACCCTTCTCACCTCCACTTCTGATGGGGAATCGCCCTGTGCTCTTATTACTTAACGGCTTTTGTATTTGCTGGTGTTTCTGCTTGGAATTTTCTCTAGGTTTTAACCGTTGAGGAAAATGTCCTTCCTCTTTAAAGCATCAACTCAAGCCTTACCTTCTCATTGAAGACTTTCCCAATCCCCTTAGCGTTCAGACATACTCCCTCTCTGCTCCCACTGCAAGCACTTCTTACAGACATACCAACACTTGGTGTACATATCACCTCTATTTACATAGCTGTCTCCCCTACCAGCCTGTGATTCCCTCAGAGGCAGAACTGCTATCTTTCTCATCTTCATTGCCTAGCAGAGTGTCTGGTACATAAAAAGCACTCTATACTACCCATTCATGTTTATGACATTTATTTTTTCAAGGTTTCTTTACTTCATATCCATATGATATGTACTTTTTACCTCTGCTGAACAGTCTCTGTATAACTATATATTAGTTCTTGCTAGGAACCAAACATAGATATCTATGGATTGGTGTGACTTGAACACACAAATGCTGCATGGAGTGGACTTAGATCTGTACTGTGTAGTTAACAGAAGTGACGTGCTGCTGATCTGGGTGTGAAGCTAGGTAGGAAACAAATCCCCTGGGTTGCCCTTAGTGGTAACAGTTAAGGTTTGGAAGGTAGATCTGCTGTTGGATCTACTAATATATATATTTTTTTCTTTCTTTCAAAGGCCATATAACTCTTCACTTTAGCCTCAGGAGGTCATAAGTAGCTTAAAGCTGTCATCATGCTTGGACTGCTTGGTTAGCATGAAATACACAGCAGGTCTCAGCCTGACTCCCTGGGGTCAGATATATTCATGCTATCAAACTGCCAGTGGCCTAAAAGTGCTCACTTTGTTAGACTGTGGAGCCTGGAGTCGTGGTAGGTGTGTTTGGCTGCTCTCATCAGTGACTCCCTTTCCTGAAGCCTCTTGCTCTAGGCTGTGGGTGCGAACTCGGAGGGAAGGACCCAGGGTGTAAAAACAATGGCAATATAGTAGAATGATTAAGAGTATAAGAGTATCTGAGTTTGGGTTCCCCAGAGGCAGGCTATAAGAAAAGGATCTGAGCTCCTAGATTTTATTTAGGAGGCAAGCACAGGAAACACTGGTAAGGGAATCAGAGAGTCAGACAGGAAATGGGAGGTGGCCAGTGTTGGGTGCTTCACTTGAGAAGTGAGTTACAATTACGGGCAGCAGGAGCTCCATCCTTATGGGAACTTTGGATAACTGTGACCCAGAGTTATCTCCCCCAGGGGCTGAGTCATTGGTGGTTGGCTGCTCCTGAGGAAAATGAATTTCCCAGCATTTGTCTATTGCCAGCCTCCTCTCAGGCTCAGCAATGCAGATGCTGGAAGGGGTACCTGGGCAGGTATATGAGGAAATGGTAAGGTCCAAGGAGATGTGCGGGTGTCCTGCTGCACACTGCTTACAAAATCAATACTCACAAATGGTAGAAAAGAAAGTTGCCTTTAACCAGAATGCCGGCAATCTGGGGAGACGGTGGACTCAACATTCCCCAAAAAACAACCTCCAAAGATTCTGCTTGGCCATGAAAACTTTTAAAGGGAAACAGGGAAGTAACCTCAGTTAATCATTGAGATGGGGGGTCAGAGTCGTCGCCATCCCCCTGTGTGCAGGCTTGTGGGCAGATTTGTCAACTCCTCGTGATCTTCCTCTAGATGCTATCTTGTTCACACAGTTTGTTCCAGAGATTACTGAAGGGGAAGCTACGGAAGAGATCTCGTCGTCTGTTAATCACTTATTCTTCATTTCTACTTCTTTTATCTACGGAAAGAACCAACAAGTTAGACAAGGTATTGTGTGATCAAAAGATTTGAAAGGTGTGTTTGGGCTGGAGATGAGTAGAGCATGGGGGTGCCTGTTTTTAAAATTACTTACAATATAGCTTTGGTAAAGTGACAAGAAAAGGGGCTTCCTGCTGAGGGCAGTTTCCTGCAAAGAGCTGCTTACAGGGAGGGACCAACAGTGTCCACTACAAGGAGATGTTAGAATGTTCTCCAAGACACAATTAATGTAGAATTTCAAAGTGAGATGCCAGGCCACCAAGTGGACACTTCTAAATAGATATTTTTGAGCCAGTTTCATGACTCTTGTATACCTCACCCACTTCAAGGATGTGGAAAGTCCAAGGGAGTGGAGTTAGCATTTTTTGAGGAGACCTTTTCTGGACAAATCTGTCCTGCAAGGCTCTTCACGTCCAAATGTGCCTGTACCGTTTCTCTTACCAAGCCTGGGAGCCCTTCAGTTGTATTACTGGGGGACCCTCATATGTGGCTTCTGAAGTTTGGTGACACAGTGAGCTGGAACCTGAGTCCCACCTGGGGAGTGTTGGAAGACAGCCTGGTGAGCTGCTTTGGAGCTGAAGTGAAGGGGAGCTTCTGCTGTGATGGGAAGCAGCAGCGCTCTCTGAAGAGCCCTCAGAGGAGGGCTGGGTGTCTCCTCGTGGCCACTATGCTGCACTGGAGCCATTTTAAGTTTTGCCAAGGATGTTGCAAGGAAGTGACAATGGAACAGCGAGACTCTGTGTGGATTGCAATAGAAACAGGAGTTGAAGCTATAGTGGCCACCTGAAAGAGAGTCATTGTCAAGGTCAGTGTAGTGGCAGGAGAGGAGCACCCACAACAGAGTCCTTAACCGTATATCTGCCGCCAGAGATCCCTGCTCTAAATGACAACTGCACCTCCCATCTAAGATGTAGCCTTTTCTCCTAGTTTCTTCTCTCCAACCTTATCCTGGAAGGGGAAAAATAATTAGTTAGCCACCTAAATGACAACTGCACCTCCCATCTAAGATGCAGCCTTTTCTCCTAGTTTCTTCTCTCCAACCTTATCCTGGAAGGGGAAAAATAATTAGTTAGCCACCTAAGGAAGAAGGAAACATGTAGGTGGGGAAAGAGAAAGGACCATGTCCCTTTCTCCCACTGGAAGTGCCCAACCACAGTAGACCCCAGCAGTGATTAGAGGTTGAAACGGTCTGGAGTTTGGATTAATGTCTAGTGCTGGACAATTGTTCATAAGACTTTCCATTATCTAAGAGTGAGGAAAAAAGTTATGGGACTTGATCAAGATTTTATCTAGGAGCAAAGAAAAATCTTTCCTTTCAGAGCTAAAGTGAAAGTTGTTTATTATATCCTATGGGTGGTGTTTGTTAAATCATGGTCTGGAAACAGACCTGGGTGGAATTTCTTTTTCTGTAGCTTGTTGGCAATGTGGTCTTGGTAAAGTTCCTTCCTCACTATTCTTCAGAGAAACAGAATCAATAGGGAACATGTACACACACACATATAAACACATATATAGTTAGAAAGATGATTATAAGGAATTGGCTCATATGGTTGTGGAGGTGGCCATGTCCAAAATCTCAGAGCCAGTGTCCCAGTTGGAGTCCAAAGATTGGAAGCTGCTGTAGAACCAGGAAAAGCCGAGGTACCAGTTTGAAGGCCATCAGTCAGGAAGAACCAGTGTTTCAGTATGAAGGCTGTCAGGCAGGATAATTCTCTCTTACTTGGGGAAGGGTCAGCCTTTGTTCTCTTCAGGCATTCACCTGATTGGATGAGGTCCATCCTCATTATGGATGTCAAAGTGCTTTACTCATCTTCTGAATAAAAGGTTAATCTCATCCAAACACACCTTCACAGAAACACCAGAGTAAGGTTTGACCAAATATCTGGGCACTCCGTGGTGCAGTCAAGTTGACACATAACATTAGCCATAACATTCACGCTCTGTGAACCCATTTGGTTCCCTCAAGGGTTGTGGAGAGATGAAATGAGAAAGGTGGAGAAGCATTGGCAGAGTCAGAAGCTCAGGAAATGGTAGCCATAATTGTTATTAATGGGAGTATTCAGAGAAGCAAAAGTTTGATCCAAGCTTAGGAAATAGAGAACTCAGAGGTGTAGAGTCACAAGATCAGAGTAGGCCAGCAATCAGGGGAGTAAGAAAAGAATGTCCCTGAGATAAGACAAATTTGAACCTTAAGTAAGTCTGGTGTTGGACAAAGAACCCCTTATATTGTGCCTGTTGAAGCAGGGAAAAGGTGATTGATTTAACAACCTTAAACATTTTTTTAATAAGTTTATTTATCTATTTATTTATTTTTGGCTACGTTGGGTCTTCGTTGCTGTGCGCGGGCTTTCTCTAGTTGTGGCGAGCGGGGGCTACTCTTCATTGTGGTGCACGGGCTTCTCATTACGGTGGCTTCTCTGGTTGCAGAGCACGGGCTCTAGAAGCGCGGGCTTCAGTACTTGTGGCTCGCGGGCTCTAGAGCGCAGGCTCAGTAGTTGTGGCCACGGGCTTTGTTGCTCTGCGGTATGTGGGATCTCCCCAGACCAGGGCTCGAACCCATGTCCCCTGCATTGGCAGGCGGATTCTTAACCACTGCACCACCAGGGAAGCCCAACAACCTTAAACATTTATTGAGCATCTGTTATATTCCAAATATTGCGTTAGTATTTGGAGATTTAAGAATGAATGAGATGTCATCTCTGCCCTTAAGGATGTTATAATCTGTGTGGGTAATCTTTTGATAACTTTACAAGTCTATTGGGTCTTAACAGAGGTATTATAAAGCATAGTGGGAGTGACTTTCTGTAATAGGGGGTCAGGGAAGGCTTTACCAACAGGTTTCTTTTTATCTGAATTTCAAGGAACAGGTAGGAGTTTGCTAAATGAATATGAGGGGTAGACATTTCATGCAGAGAAATAGCATGAGCAAATTCATGGAGGAACAATTGTTCATGGTATTTTGGGGGAACAAAGTATAACATGTTGCTGCTGGGTCACAAGGTTAGTTGAAAACAGAAGATGAAAAGAGTTCCAGGAAGGGTCCAATGGGTAGGCTGGGCCAGTAGCCAGGAAGTCTTGAAGGCTCCAGTAAGGAGTTTGGACTTTAATCTCCACAGAGCAAAAGAGTGTCATGGTCACACTGGTATTTTACAGAGGAAAGAAGAAAAAATAAAACAGCAGGGAGGAGTTTCTCTAGACCACTGTAGTTAAAAGGCGATTATTCTTCTGTTTTCTCAGAAATGATTTCTTTTCCAGGATTTAGCTGGCCTAGCTCTTGGGAACCCAGCTGATATCAATGAAGCAGTTCACCCTGCTTAGCAGATTTGAATTTAAGTTGAATTTGAATCGAGTTGTCCTGATCATACACTTTAGAGTGGAGTCATATGTGGCCAATAAATTCTGAGATGCAATTTATGTACAATCAAAATAATCATCAAATCCTTTAAATCTCCTATAAAGTACAGCTCAGCATAGTTCCTCAGTTTAGTCAACAGGTATTTACTGAGTGCCAAGATTTGTTCTAGATATCGTGGGTATAGCAGGGAACCAAACAGATTAAGTCCCTGCAGCTGGGGAATTAAACAATACAAATGAGCAAATAAATACATGTTTTCGGTTAGTGATATGTACCAAGAAGGAAAATAAAGCAGGATAAGAAGCTACAGAGTGACGGATGGAGGGAGGCTGTTCTCTGATATAAACAATAAACAGGCTTTCTGATAGGGTGACATCTGAGCAGAGCCTTGAACTAGTGAGGAGGTAAGCCAGGCAGGTATCTGGGAAGACTGTTGCGGGCAGAGAGAACAGCTAGTGTGAAACCCGTGAGGCTGGAGATGCTGAAGGAACTGCACGTAGACCTGGGCGGCTGGAGTTAAGTGTTCAAGAACAATGGTAGCAGATGCATTCAGAGGACCTAAGGTCAGATCACCAGGGACTTGCAAGTCCTGGTAAGGTATGCACCGGATTTTATTCTGTGTATGCAGAAGAATCAGTAGAGTCTCTCTGAGCAGGGTAGTTTCATGATTAGATTTATCTTTTGTAAAGGATTACTCTGGCTGCTGTGAGGATTTTTGACTATAAGGAGGGAAAAGTGGAAGCAGGAAGACAAGATAGGATATTTCCATAGTTCATGTGAGAGATGATGATGGACTACAGTTGTAGCTCTGGAGGTCTTCAGAGTGGTGGGATTGAAGCAATTGTTTGAATGCAGAACCAAAAGGATTTGTTGATGGATTGGGTGTGAGTATGAGATAATAAGGGGTCAAGAGGGATGATTCTGAGGCTTTCAGTGTGAGCCAAAAAAATGAGCTCTTTATTGAGATAGCCAAGATGGTGGGAAGAGCAGCTGTTGAACTTAGTGAGTCTAACACAACCATTTTCTTCCCTGAAGAGTTAGAAGAGATTGAAGTTTATTAGTCAAGCACCAGATGAAGATAACGTGATTTGAAGCCACATTAAAGACAACCAAAAATAAATACTGTGTCTTTAAACATTAAAGTCACATTCAGTAAAATACTAATGCTATTAGAGGCATGCAGGAATAACAGAGGCTGAGTCACACAACAACAGGTTCCCATCTCCCATCTCAAACTCTCTCATTTTATGGCAGATACGCATCCAGTGAAGTGGAATGGCAGATGGAATCACCCACTGTCTAAAATATTTCTCCCAGTGTTTCCTCCTTTCTCCCTCCCACCCTCCCTCATTTTCTCCCCCTCTTGCTGTCTGTGTACAGAGCATTAAATATACAAATGTTACACCACTGTGAGTTGAACTTTTTTTCTCGATACACTGCCATGATTGCATTAGACACTGTAAATGAGGAACTAGGATGTCTCCAGATGAGATGAATGAAAGTAAAATGCTTTTATTAATTTTCAGGTACACAAACTGACACTTCACTTATCTCCAGACACTTTATGTAGATTCAGAGCTGACATACAACCTTCCAAAATATTTGTATCAAACAGCACCCAAGTAGTCCATAGATATGAGAAAGCGTAACACTGTTACTTGTGACTGAATTTAATTTGAACAAACCTGGCACATTGTATGTTTGTCTGAAAATAGTTACTTAGTTTTATCACATACTATTCTTTTTTTTTTTTTAACATCTTTATTGAAGTATAATTGCTTTACAATGGTGTGTTAGTTTCTGCTTTAAAACAAAGTGAATCAGTTATACATATACATATGTTCCCATATCTCTTCCCTCTTGCATCTCCCTCCCTCCCACCCTCCCTATCCCACCCCTCTAGGTGGTCACAAAGCACCGAGCTGATCTCCCTGTGCTATGCGGCTGCTTCCCACTAGCTATCTATTTTACATTTGGTAGTATCACACACATACTATTCTTTCTGACACCCAGACCTTGATGAGCACCCTAGACAATGTCTCCCAGGTTTTTTCCAGTGGGCTATGCTATTATTGCATTCATTTCATGTAAGCTCATTGGGGACATGTTAACAAGGTACTAGACAAGTGATAGGTTTCTTTTCTGATGGTAATTAGATTTGACAAGCAGTATTGTAGGCTGCCTCAGGAAACAGATTACTGTCCATGAGGCTGCTTTACTATCACGACAGTGTCTTCATAAGATGCCCCTTTGTACAGCCAGAGGAATCCAGGATGAAGTGGCTGGCACCATGGATAGTCAAACCTGACTCATTAGTAGCTTAGAGCATCCTCGTGTATTTCATTTTTTAACATACCCTCTGGCAGTTTGGGACAAAAACGATGTAGAACATTCCCCTTCAGCTGACCACTTATGTATGTATGTTCTCATCCTTTGACATCCCATACCAAACTGTAGCTCCGCGAAGAGAAGTATTTTAAGTTGCTGGAGAATTGTCTGTCTTCTAGCTGGTTAAGCCAGCAGACTAATACATATGCAGCGGCTAGAGCCCTCATCTACATGAGGGCAAATGATATTCTGTCTTGAGTGTTATTGAGGAGCCTCTCCCCTTTTCTTGTCATACTTTAGAGGAATGAATTTTAACTCATATGGGCCCTAAAATATTAAAAAATTAGTCCATGCTCACAAAATATGAAGACAGATTTTAAAACCATTTCTTTTTGGTAAGAGGAGAATTATAAATGGAAGTTAATTCATTTTCCCCTATAAGACATATTAATATTTTCTATCAATTTCTCAAATTGTTAAGTGGAGGAATGTTAAACTATTAAGTGCTGTAAATATTCTTTATGTGGATATAATATTACAGAACCTTCTCTACCCTTTCGAATAGACATATAATAAATGACCGAACTAAGCAACTATATTGTTATCAAAGGGTTGCTTAATAAACCATTACTATTTAGAATGTTAGTTTGTTGGCTCTTAGAATTTCCAACATTATACTTTTGGACCAATATGTGCAATTTGGAATCAAAATAAAATGAAATGGCATGTTTTAGTTTTATTCTTTTATTATTTAGACTGATATAAATTACCCTCAAATATGGCATTCACACTAATAATAATGATCATAGACATGCATTGAGCTAGGCACTGTTCAAATTGCATGCATTTATTTCTCATAAAACTCTTTGACAAAGATATTATTCTCATTTATACAAGAGGAAACTGAGGTAGAGAGATTTCGAAGCAGTTTTCCCAAGGTCAAATAGTTATAAGTAAAAGAGCCAGGTTTAGAACCCAAGCAGTCTGTTGACTTTTAACCCTTATGCTTTGCTGCCTCAAAGGAACAATCTCTGCACATTGAAAATTAATTTGTATTTCTATCAAGTTTATACATTCATGTAGTTTAAAGAGCTAAATGGTTCTAGAAGGCTTTATAAAAATGATTTATCCCCTGGAAAACTTTTCCCATTTCCCATCCCTAGAGGCAACCACTTTGAATGCTTTTAACATTCTTTTTTTGGTGTTTTTGTCCATATCTCTAAATAGCATATTTCTTTGCTACTTCTTTATATTTCCAACTTTGGCATTTTTTATTGACTTTCCACCATATACGGGGGATTTGGCTCTCTTCTGCACACCTCAGCATGCATCTTATTGTTAGATCAATATTCTGCATTTATGTTATCATGACCATGTGCATGCTATTGGTAAATGAATTACTATCAGGTATCCTTGGTTTCCTTTCTTTTACAATTCTTGGTTCCCCTGTCATTAGTAATCATTTAGTTTATTCATCTTCTTGCTTAGTTTACTGTGGATTTATCATAATTTATTCCCAAACTCTCACCAGTTATATAAATACCCTCAAAGACATTAACACTTTCATGTTCTTGAATAAATCTTCTCCAAAGGTAGACTGACTTATAGGCTCACTGCATAGCTCATCTCCTGGGAATTGCTCTTCATCATGATACTGGGGATCCCCTTTGCCTCTCCCTGGGGTGGTAGCCCCTGTTCCTATATACCATGCATATTCTTTCCTGGTTTACTGCTCTGGCTTGATGGAGTGCATTCTCCATTAATTATATGAGGAAGGGTACATGGGAGAAAAATTTTGAGACCTTCTCTGAAAAATGTCTTACTATTATTAAATGCATGAATACTTAAAAAATTGCTTAGGAAACTGTCTGGCATATAGTAAGCAAAAGATACATGTCTAGTAGATAATTTTACCTTCATCCTTGACTGATAATTTGAAAAGACATTGTATTTTAGGTTGTAAATAATTTTCCTTTCTCAGAATTTTGAAGGCATTCTTACATTATCTTCTAGGCTCCAGTATGGAATTTGAGAAGTCCAATGTCTTTCTGACATTTTAGCCTTTGTTTTTTGTAATTGGCAGCTTTAAATTTCCTGATGATATGGGATAGTTTTCCTTCACTTTGTTGGGCACTCAGTGGACCTTTTCAATCTAGATATTCATAACTTTTAAGTCTGTAAATATTCTTGAATTATTTCTTTGGTGACTTGTTTCATACTGTCTCACTCCCACATTTTGGTCTCCGTTTTCTTTTCTGGCTCTCCTGTTATCTTGATGCTGGACTTCCTGGTTCTCTAATTTTCTTACCTATTTGCTTTGCTATTTCCATGTTATCTGCCATTTTCATCTAATGTCTTAGATGAGGATTTCTTCCACTTTATCTTCCAACCCTTATACCGAGCTTTTCATTGCTGTCCTTTTTGTACTTCAAGACCACTTTTTCTCTATGTTTTTTAAAATAGCATATTGTTTTTGTTTTATGAACACGGTGTCATTTTTCTCTTAGGACATTTATGATAATTCATTTGAAGTGTTCTCTTAACGGAGTCCCTGTATCCTCCTCATTGCTTCTGTCTACTGATTTGCTTTGGCTTCTGTCTTTTATGTCAGAAGCTTTTCCACATGTTTGAACCTGGCTCTTCACTCATACTTAACATCTGGATAATAACACATGAATTGAAAGTTCTGTGCAAATGGAGATGTGATGGTTGACAGTGAAATTCAGTATAGGATGGTCTGGTCCATTCTCTTAAGAAACACTCGATTGTCAATATCTTTAAATATTTTAATTTTAGTTGGCTGGTTTTCTTAGAAACTGCTCTTCAAAACTCCTATCCAGGGAATCTAAGTCCACCTTTCAGCACTCTGTTTGCTGTATAAACTTTCACTTATTTCCCCTCAATTCAGCATGGAACTTGCATTTAGTTGTGCATAGTGTTCTCCAGAGCAGAGCATAAATGTTCCTTCTTCTGCTAGGTTGGTGGCTGGGGGCAATCACGTAACTGAGCTGAATAAGGAAGATGATCTGGGTGTTTGTTTCTTAAAGAGACTCTCCACCCACCTTTACCTGCCACTCTTAGGGGTATCTGTTGTTGCCAATTCCCGAGGTTTTGGGGTTCTGTGTTGCAAAACAAATGGTTTCTTGGCTTTTCTCTCTGAGTGTTAGGATTCAGCTTTATCACATCTGAAAAGTCAGTCATCACTCCTTCATCTGCTTTCCAGTTTACAAAATTGTCTTGTCTTCTCTGTCATTCTCATTGCCCTTGTAGTTTTACAATTTAAAAACAAAAAATAAAAATTGAAATAGAAACGTAATGGGATTTCAGGACGGAGCAGATGCAAGTACATGCATTTAACCATCTTTACTTGGAAATTTCTTTGTGGATACTTTTAGTTTTACATAATCATCAGTTTATCTGTTAGATGCCTGAAAGTCTACCATGGTGATTTGGTTTTTGTGTGAGAGTCTTCCTTCCCTTCTCAGGGATAGGAGTGGGAGGGGGAAGGTTGCACATGGAGACATGTAGAAGCACAGGAGAGAAAAAGCAGCATGATGCAGGGGAAAGAGCACAAGCTTAGGGGGAAGAGACTTGAGTTTGAATCTTCTGCTAACTTAATAGGAGTTGCTTATCCTCTTGGCATATCACTATGTTTATTTATAAAATGAAAATAAAACACCTACCTCCTAGTTGTATTTTTCAGATGGAGATAAAGTGGTACCAAACACACAGCCTTGGATATGGTGCCCAGTAGAGTCCGTTGTCCATCTTGAATGAAGGGAGAACGTTTGCAGGCCAGGGATGGGGAGGCTGGAGGGAATCCTTTGGAGAAGGTTTCTTGATTAGTGTAATCACACCTACTTTGTAATGTTGACAGGGGATAAACCAGCTGGCCAAAATAGCTGGCTTCAGAAAGTCCCCTCTAATTTCCAGATTCTGTAGTTATTGTAATAACCTGATTGCAAAACTTGGGTCACTGGGTCACGCTGGTTTAACAAGTATGAAGTGTGCTTTATAGGCACCATGATTTCAGGCTAATTGGGAATTTTTAAGAAAACCCACAGTGTATGGTTACCTGAGCTTGTGTCAACAATTGTGGAATGTGTGTGTGTGTGTATGTTTTGAACTAAAAACTGAGATAGGTGTAACAGAGAGGACTTTGTTAACTCATGCATCCAGTCATTATTAACACAAAGAGATTCTCTTGCCAGATCCTGCTTCAAAGGGAAACCTCTGAAATACAGAGCCATCGAAGAACAATATAATGATTATACTCGTGAATAGTTCTTGGAAGACAACAATCCTCCCAGACCAGCAGAGAGAATTGAGTGGCATAGTTAATGCCCTAGGTAATAGCAAAAGTATTTAATAGAGTTGTTCATGTGGCTGTAAAGTTGAGTTAGAAGGGAAGATAAAAAGCTGTTTCCAATTAACCTGTAATCTTGAGTCTTCACCTGTCTTTTCAAGAAAGGCCAAAGTTGCTGCTTAAGCATCAGTTTCATGACTTGACTCTAAACTTTACTGTTTCATTCAAAAGCCAACCTGTTCCTCCCCCCAGAAAAGAATAATGTGACTCCCCACCCCTACCTCAATATCCTTTTGGCAGGGTGGGAGTTTTTCCTTTACTAAATGAAAACTGTATCTGAAAAGCTTTTCTTAGTGTAAGAATAAGTGTAGCTCTTCCTCAGACAAGGGCTTCTACAGCCAATTCAATATTGTACAATATGTATCCCCTTTTGGAAAACAAGGAGGACATCTCTGGATTACTTTAAATCTGGCTCTCCACAGTCCTCTGTGAGAACTATGCATCTGTCAGCTCTTCTGTGGTTATTGAATAGCAATGGAATGACAGGTGAGAAATTGCATTAATTGTGCAACAGAGAAAATGGAGCAAATCATGTCTTTGTGCATTGATCTTTTTAGAAAAGTATTGATAAAACAATGCTCATAATCAGTTGGTTCTATAGGACAACATGAAATGGATATTAAGAGTTTTCTAAAGAGTGTATGTGCAGGTGGGTGGGAGTGGGTGTGTATTTTAAAATTCTGCTCTCATTAAGGCAAAGCTTTGATATAAATGGTCTTGTGCATTGAAAATTTACTGTCTCTTTTTTTAAGTGCATGTTTTCCTTTTTAAAGGGGTATCTTTCAAAACCTTTTATTTTTATTTCAAAAATCCTGAATGTTTCTCTCCTGCCTTCAAGGTCTCATACATTTCTTAGATTTGCCATTCAAGGTTCTCCACCCTCTGACCCTAGTGTACTTTCTCCATTTGTCTACCACTGTTTTCCTACATAAACCTTTCCTTTCAGGTGAATGGCAATGCTTAGTGTACCCTACAGGCCTTTCAATTTTGCCTCCATCTCAGAAATCCTCTCCTTCCCTCTGTACTTATCTGCGGCTAGCCCTTCTTTCAGATGTGACTGAAACACTTTCCCTCACCACCCCTACCCATATACGTGGTCAAGCCATCCTGTATATTTCCACTTCCCAGCTGGGTCACTCAGGAATCATTTACCACCCACTGCCAGTTTGTATTCTACCTACATTCATTCCATTTAACTCTGCCTAGCATGCAAGCTCCTTGAAGGCAACAGGCTTTATATTTGTTACGTAGCATTTCTCTCTTCTGACATTAAAAGATCCACTTATGTGTTTGTTTCTTGCTTGTTTATATATTTATCTATCTCTGTATCCATTTATTCGTCCATCTATCATTCATGTATTTCCTGCTGTCTACTCCCACTAGAATATAAGTTCCAAAAGAAGTTATGAAAATTACAAAGGTTACAGAGGTTATATGTGGCAGACAGTTTGGCTTTGGGGCCAGTGCTCAAAATCACTAATCTATACAGCCTCATGGTTGTGGTCAGTGACCCCATCATTCTTCTAATTTTACTTAACCTCTCAAAGGATGTTGATACTGCTGACCCTTCATTCCTTGACTGTTACACTTCTCTTGGCTTCTATGACATCCTTTTCTGTCTGTTCTCCTCCTGCCTCCCAGATCACTTCATCTCTATTCCTGTCATGGTTCGAAGACTGATGGTCCCCAGTTTTGTCTTCATAATCTTTCTGTGCTTTGTCTACAGTCATCTTTCTAGCCTAGTACTTCTTGACCTTAGTGACATATGACACATGACAGTGTCACAATCAGTTATGACATATGTCAAAACCACTCACTTATTCGTAAGTGTTGAGTTACAAGCTCTTGTGAATGATTTACATTTTTAAATAATTAGACTTACCTCAAAGTTACCATTATAAGGATGTCATATTCACTCATTTGCATTTCAGTGGTGTGGGCTTGTTGGTGTGGGGAAAAGTGGAATCGGAGTTAGCTGGAAGTGAATTGCTCATAATTCATAGCCTATTTTATGTTTGCTGAAAATACCCAGGAACAGTGGTTATTGATGTGGCATTGATAGTTAGAGCAATTCTGAAATATTATAATTGTAAACTGTGGATTTATACTTGTATTTGTTTCCTTGATTTTACCCATGGATACTTTTTGAATAAGGAAGAGAGATGAAGAAAGCATGCATATCCACATAGCACAGAAATGAGAAGGAGGCTCTAGTTACAGTTTCCCAATGAAAGGTAGTGTGATTATCCAAAGGACATGTGCAGTAATACCATTTATATTAACATCATGAATAAACATAAATATTATGTGCTATACTTTTTAACCATAAAATATGAATTATTTTTCTTTGTTAGTACATGCTTACTTTTTAAATATCAACTGTAGAGGTCTGAATTTGATCTTTAAAATATAATTTTATGTAACTTTTATATTAGATTAGCCATATATTTTTCCCGCAAAAAGAAGTCATGTTTGAGATCAGTAAATAGATGACTCTACTAATCATTTGCAGGTAAAATGCTTTTGTAAATATGACCTATAAAAACAGTTTGGGAATTCTGTGCTTTATTTGGCCAACTACTTTTGTTCATACGTTTGTGTGTGTGTTTGGTTTTCACTACAATCTGAGTATACTCCTGGGAACATGTCTCATATGAATGCCATTCATCATGTGTCATGGCAGAAGCAAAGTTGAAAACCTCTGCCTGAGGCTATTTCATATACTTTTGTGTGGTTAACTCTCTCCCATAACTTGATGACTCCTGAATTTCTGTCATCACCCACAGTCCTTTCTCTAGAGCTGCAGACTTATTTATTAAGCCACCCACCAGGCATCTTTATGTGGATGTCTTACAGCTCCCCAAACACATCATGTCTGAAACTGAACTCGTTTTCTATTCTATTTCCCCAACCCAACTGCTCTTTTTTCAGTGTTGTACATCATTTTCACCGATTATATTATCAGTCACCCAGTTCATTAAGAACATTAAGAATAATATTCCATGTCTCCCAGATCAATAGCCTAGTCCTGTTTATCTCCTAAATATCTCTGAAAGTCTTTCTCTCCTTCCTCACTGCCTTCCTCTTAGTACAACTGCTCATCATTTCCTGTTGGAACCATTTCATAGCCCAGTGGTTCTCAAATTTCAGCATGCATCAGAAGCATTAAAACACAGATTGTTGGGTTCCCAACTGCAGACTTCCAGGTTCAGTGTGTCTAGGGATAGTTACAAGAGATTACGTTTCTTAGCAGTTCAGGATGGTCCTGATTCTGCTGGTTTGGGGATCACTTTTTGAGAACCACAGTGATTGCCTGTTAATTGGCCTCCTTGCCACCAGGATAGTCACCTTATTACTTATTCTGAAAATTGCTTCCCAGAGGATCATTTTTTAAATGCAACTTGTATTATATCTCTCCCTTACTTAAACCCATTTACTGTCTCAGCATCACACTTAAAATAGACTTAGTTTAACTCTTACCACTCAAATATGTGAAACCATGGCACTCTTGTTGTTCTTATACCTGCATGTTGTAATATACATATCATAATTTTGTCCCATTGAGGCTAGGAACTTTTTCTAATGTCTGGGGATGTTTATAGGTCAATCTGGCTATTAAAATTTCATTCACTATCCAGTTTATACTCCCAGTCTCAGGGCTTCCTTCCTTCTTTATCCATACCTTTAAAAGATTTATGTCCTTTCCAGGGTTAAGAAGAAGATTGGGGTGTATGTAAGGGTGGCCCATTGGTAGAAACAAAATTGTGTAGTTGGGTCTGGTTATTTTTCTGCCAGCATTCTCTCCTGGTATCATCATCTGCTCTAGCCTCAGACACTGGTGGTGGACAGCTGTTATCCATATTACGTGCCATATTAAGTGACAAGCAGGTACCCAGCTGGCTCCTACTCTATAGCCATTTTATATCCATTTTTAGAAAGGAGCAGTACTGCCTCTTTCCTTTATTCCCAGCAGCCTCTAAGCACATCACATGCTGGCCCCGACTTGCCCGGACCTTGTGAGGATGTAAATACAGGCCCTTGCTACTCAAAGTGTGATAAGAGGCCAGTAGAATCTGTATGACTAGGGAGCAAATTGAAAATGAAGACTCTGCTCCCCTCACTCACTAGAACTACTGAATTAGTGCCTGCATTTCAATGAGATCCTAGGGTGATCAAGTCTGAGAAACTGGCCTAGGCCTCTAGGACCCCTAGAAATATTCACCTCACCTGTTGCCATTCTCTGTTCCTTCACAATATATGAATTTGTAGAATCTGTGTTAGCCAGTTTCTTCATCTGTAAAATGGGAACTATAATGCCTACCTTGGTGGATTATGATGATGTATATAAAATATTCAGCACAGTACCTCAGTCGTGGCAAGTGTTACATAGTGGTAGCCACTATTAAGTCTGCGTCTTCATCTTCTTGAATTTTGACAGCCTTTGGAAGTCTTCGTAAATAAGTCACCGACCTCCCCAAACAACCGCTAAACTACATCAGGGGTAGTGGTGCCCGAAAGTTTAGTGAGAATGGGATTGTGGCTGGTTTAAAATTAAAGATATGCTTAATTTTCAGTTAAAGTGTGTAACTGGTATAGCTTTGGGAATCTAAGAGTTTGCCTGCCTTCCAGGGTTGAGTGATTGATTTCTAGAAATATCAGATATTAATGCTTGTAGCTCTGATCTGGGAGAATATATTAAAAGACACTCCATATCATAGTGAGAAGGGAAACACAAATCAAAAACATAGTGAGCTACTACCACCAAAACCTATTTGAATGGCTAAAATTAGAAGTACAGTAATACCAAGTATTGATGAAGATGTGAAGCTGTAATTCTCTTACATTGGTAGGGATATAAATGGTATAACCATTTGGGAAAGTGTTTAGCAGTTTCTTAAAAAGTTAACAACAATAAAAGGAACAAACTCCAGCAGACAGAAAATCAGTAAAGACATAGTTGAACTCAACAATGTCATCATAAACTGGGTATAATTGACATTTGTAGGTTCCTTTACCCAACAACAGCAGAATACACAGTCTTCTCAAGTTCACATAGAACACTCACCAAGACAGACCACATTCTGGGCCATAGAACACACCTTAACAAATCCAAAAAAATTGAAATCATAAACAATGTCTGCACTCAGACCACAATGGAATTAAATTAGAAACCAGTAATAGAAAGATAGCTGAAAAAATCCCCAATTAAATGTGGAGATTAAACAACACATTTCTAAATAACATATGGGTCAAAGAAGAAATGAAGAAATCGCAAAAGAAATTTTAAAAATATTTTGAACAAAATGAAAATGAAAACACAACTTAACAAACTTCATGGGATGTGGTGAAAACAGTGCTTAGGGGGAGATACATAGTAATAAATGAATGTAATGGAAAGGAGGAAAGATTTAAAATCAATAATCTAAGCTTTCACCTTTGGAAACTAGAAAAAGAAGAGCAAATTAAATCCAAAGTAAACAGAGGAAAAGAAATATTAAGAATTTGAGCAGAAATCAATGAAATTGAAAAGAAAAAAAATCAATAGAGAAAAATCAACGAAACCAAAAGCTGATTCTCTGAAAACGTCAATAAAATTGATAAGCCTCTAGTCAAGCTAACAAAACAAAACAAAAGGACATAAATTACTACTATCTGAAAAGAGGGACATCACTATAGATCCTATGGGCATTAAAAAGATAATAAAAGAATACTATGAACAACTTTTCACTCACAAATTTGATAATCTAGGTGAAATGGACTAATTCCTTGCCAAAATTCACACAAGAAGAAACAGGCAATCCGAAGAGGCCTATATATATTTTTAAAATTGACTCAACAATTAATAACCTTCCAAAATGGAAATCCCCAGGCCCAGTTGTGTTCACTGCTGAATTCTACCAAACTCTTGAGGAAGAAATTATACCAGTTCCCTCTAATATATATCAGAAAACACAAGCAAAAGGAATACTTTATAACTTAGTCTATGAAACCAACATTACCCTGGTAACAAGACCAGGCAAAAGCATTACAAGAAAAGATAACTACAGACCAGTATCTCTCATGAACATAGGTATAAAGCTTCTTAACAAAATCCTAGAAAATTGAATCCAACAATGTATAAAAAGACTTATACAGCATAATCAAGTGATATTTATCCCAGTTATGCAGGGCTGTTTCAACATTCAAAAATCAATTAATATAATCCATCACTTCAAGAGGCTAAAAAAGAAAAATCACGTGATCCTATCAATAGAAGCAGAAAAACATTTGACAAAATTCAACACCCATTCATTATACAAAGCTCTCAGTAAACTAGAAGTAGAGGAAAAACTGCATCAACTTGATAAAGAATACCTACAAATAATCTACAACTAACATCATACTTCATGATGAGAAACACAAAGCTTTTCCAGTAAGATCAGGTACAAGGCAAGGATGTCCCCTTTTACCACTCCTTTGCAGTATTACCCTGGAATTTCTAGCGAATACAATAGGACAAGAAAAGGAAATAAAAAGTATACAGATTGAAAAGGAAGAAATAAAACTGTCTTCATTATCAGATGACAGTATCATCAATGTAGAAACCCTGAAAGAATCAACAGAAAAACCTCCTGGAACTAATAAGTGATTACAGCAAGATTGCAGGTTACTAGGTTAATATACAAAAGTCAGTTGCTTTCTTACACACCAGTTTTCAATTAAAAACACAGTATCATTTACATTAGCATTTCCCCAAATGAAATACTTAGGTATAAACGTTAACAACATATATATAAGATCTATATGAGGAAAACTATGAAACTCTGATGAATGAAATTAAAGAAGTACTAAATAAATTGAGAGACATTCCATATTGATGGATGGGAAAACTTCATATTGTTAAGTTTCCAAGATATCAACTCTTTCCAAGATTTGATCAAATGTAATCAAAATACCGGAAAGTTATTTTGTAGATATTGATAAACTGATTCCAAAGCTTGTATGTAGAAGCCAAAGACCCAGAATAGCCAACACAGCATTGAAGGAGAAGAACAAAGCTGGAGGACTGACAGTTTTTGACTTCAAGACTTACTGTGAAGCTACACTAATCAAGACACTGTGGTATTGGCAAAAGAACAGATGAATAAACTAATGGAAGATAATAGCCCAGAAACAGACCCATGTAAATAGTTAATTGATCTTTGGCAAAGGAGCAAATGCAGCACAATGGAATAAAGAGAGTTTTCAACAAATGGTGTTGGAACAACTGGACATCAACATATGCAAAAAAATTAATCTAGACACAGGCCTCAAACACTTCACCAAAATTAACTTAAAATGGACCATAGACTTCTATGTATGATGAAACACTACAAAACTTCTAGGAGAAAATCTGTTATAGATGACCTTGGGTATGGTGTGACTTTTTAGATACAACACCAAAGACTGCATTGATGAAAGAAATAATAAACTAGACATCACTAAAATTAAAAACTTCTGCTCTGCAAAAAAGACTTTGTCAAGAGAATGAGAAGACAAGCCACAGATTGGGAGAAATTATCTGTAAAAGGCACATCTGATAAAGAACTGTTATCTAAAGTGCAAAGAACCCTTAAAACTCAACAGTAAGAAAACAAATAACTTGATTTTAAAAATTGGCAAAAACCTTAACAGATATCTCATCAAAGAAGATATACAGATGGCAAATAAGCATATGAAAAGATGTTACACATGTCATCAGAGAAATGAAAATTAAAACAATGAGATAGGGCTTCCCTGGTGGCGCAGTGGTTGAGAGTCTGCCTGCCGATGCAGGGGACACGGGTTCGAGCCCTGGTCTGGGAGGATCCCACATGCCGCGGAACAACTGGGCCCGTGAGCCACAATTGCTGAGCCTGCGCGTCTGGAGCCTGTGCTCCACAGCGGGGGAGGCCACGACAGTGAGAGGCCCGCGCACCGCGATGAAGAGTGGCCCCCGCTTGCCGCAACTGGAGAAGGCCCTCGCACAGTAACGAAGACCCAACACAGCCATAAATAAATAAATAAATAAATAAATAAATAAATAAATAAATAAATAAAAGAGTCAGTGCAGGGCTAGACTCTCTAAAGCCCACCCCTTCCTTAAAAAAAAAAAAAAAAACAATGAGATACCACTACAAACCTATTAGAATGGCCAAAATCTGGAACATTGACAACACCAATGCTGGCAAGGATGTGGAACAGCAGGAATTCTCATTCATTGCTGGTGGGAATGCAAAATGGTACAGCCACTTTGGAAGACAGCTTAGCAGTTTCTGACAAAACTGATCATACTTTTACCATACGATTCAGCAACTCTGCTCCTTGCTATTCACCCAAATGAGCTGAAAACTTATGTCCACACAAAATTCGCACATGGATGTTTATAGTAGCTTTGTTCATTGTTCACAAAACTTGGGAACAACCAAGATGTGCTTCAGTAGGTGAATAGATAAACTGTGGTACATCTAGACACTGGAATTTTATTCAATGCAAAAAAGAAATGCGTTACAGAGCCATGAAAAAACATGGAGGAAACTCTAATGCATATTACTAAGTCAAAGAAGCCAATCTGAAAAGGCTACAGAGTGTATGATTCCAATTATACAACATTCTGGGAAATACACAACTCTGGAGACTAAAGAGATAGGTGGTTACCAGTGGTTGCAGAGAGGGAGGGATGAAGAGACAAAGCAGAGAGGATTTTTAGGACTATGAAACTACTCTATATGAATCTACTAGATGATATATGTCATACATTTCTCTAAACTCAGAGTTTGCAACATGAAGAGTGAACCCTAATTTAAACAATGGATTTTAGATGATAATGAGATGTCACTGTAGTTTCATCAGTTGTAACAAATGTACCACTCTGTGTAGGATCTTGATAGCTGGGGAGACTGTGCCTTTGTAGAGGCAAGGAAATCTTGTTTTTTTTGGTATTACTTTCAAGTTTAATTATTAAATAACTGAGAAAAATTGGTAGAAGTTGATGGACTATAAAACAAATGTAATAAAGATAAATAATATCAATAGAAAGTTTTCTGTAATCAAGAACTAAATTGTTACCAAAACAAATTTCAGATCCCATCAATAGCTTTAATTAATTAAAACAACTGTAATTGAAGTTATAAATAGGCCCTTGGATTGTTTCCTAGTGCAATTAATGGAGAATAATAAATTGTCTGAACTTATTAGAAAAAGATTTAAATTTCCAACAGACCTGACATGAAGTGCTAATCCCAGTGAAGGAAACATATTACTTGGGAGAAGGTATTAACAATGGTGTGCTGGTACTTGTTTAATAGCTAGCTTTCTGGGGAAAAAAATAAACAAAAGGGCTGATTTGTAGTTTTGAGGCAAGGAAAGCTTTGTATGGGAAATCTCTATACCTGCCATTCAATTTTTCTGTGAACCTAAAAGTGTTATAAAATATGAAGTCTATTTTTAAGTATATCATATGGGTACATTGAATGTGCTTAATGGATTGTCCAATTCCAAAGTGTATTTTCTACTCTATAACACATCTCCTTGTGACTAGTACTCTGTCTCTCACTGCAGTAGAATGTCTGTCCAAAATAGAGTACAAGGAAGGAGAGACAACTGAGACCGAGGCAAGAATTTTGGATCTAGAATTCCACCAAAAGAAGCCAGTTCAAGCCAAGAGGAAAAGCACGTATTTTTACATAAATTAAATCTCCACTTATGGATCATGGCACTGAAGATGCTGACAGCTGCCAGGTGCTCTGTGAAGGCCGTGTTCCCACCAAGTATTCTAGGCCATTCTTGGGAGATTTTCCTTGGCCGTGAGACCTCACTGAGGAGCTTCTCTTTTAAACACAACATTCCTCCAGCAGCTAAGTATGGTGGGTGGCATGCTGTGACTATGATTCCTGGGGATGGCATTGGACCTGAACTTATGCTGCACATCAAGAATGTGTTCAGACATGTGTGTGTGCCCGTGGACTTTGAGGAGGTGCAGATTACCTCCACTTCTAGTGAAGAGGAAGAAGTTCACAGCGCCATCATGGCAGTCCATCAAAACCACGTGGCCTTAAAGGGCAACTTTGAAACTGACTACAACCTACCCCCATCTCACAAATCACAAAACAGTGTGTTTCGCAGTACTCTAGATCTCTATGCTAACGTCATTCATTTTAAGAGTCCACTAGGTGTGGAAACTAGGCATAAGAACATAGACATCTTAGTTGTTCGGGAAAGCACAGAGGGTGAATACAGCAACCTGAAACATGAGAGTGTGAAAGGAGTGATAGAGAGCCTAAAGATCACTCCTAAGGCCAAGCCTTTGCATGTTGCTGAATATGCTTTCCAGCTGGCTCAGCAGATGGAGTGCGAGAAACTGACGGCTGTGCACAAGGCCAACATCATGAAACTGGGAGATGGTCTCTTCCTCCAGTGCTGTAGGGAGGTGGCATCCTGCTATCCTCAGCTCATTTTTGAGGGCATGATTGTGGATAACACCACCATGCAGCTGGTATCCTGGCCCCAGCAGTTTGATGCCATGGTGATGCCCAGTCTTTATGGCAACATTGTCAATAACGTCTGCACAGAGTTGGTTGGGGGAGCAGGCCTTGTGCCTAGTGCCAACTATGGCCACATACACGTGGTGTTTGAAATGCCCTCAAGGCAATCAGGCAAGACTATAACCAATAAGAATGTGGCCAACCCTACTGCCATGCTGCTGGCAAGTTGTATCATTCTGGATTACCTCAAGCTCCATTCCTATGCCACCTCCATTCGTATTGCAGTCTTGGCATCCATGGAGAACAAAGGCATCCAAACTCCAGACATTGGAGGCCAGGATACCACATCGGATGTCATTCAAAATGTCATAGATGACATCAGTGTTGCCAATTAAACAGTCAGTGCCTTAGAGGCTGAGCTAGCCTTCAAATTCCTTCCTGTCCCACACTTTACGTTGCTCTACCCAGTCAGAAAGCCCAGCCAGCTTGGCTAATGTGGACTCTAGAATAAACTACCTCCTGTTCCAACTCAGAAGAGGTAGGGGGAGGGAATCAAGTCTGATTTTTTTTCTATTAAATTTGAATGCCATAAATGCCACAAACATTGCTGTTTTAAATTAGCCATACCTATTTTGTCGTATATGTATTGAGGAATTCCTCTCTATTTTAATCCACGATTCACACTTTTCTATGAGATGATACAGTGAATAAATCAAAGTTGTTCGTAGAGTCCTGGGCCTTTTCCAGAACTTGGCACGCTGATTTTCTCTTATCTGGGTCATTAAAATTCTGCAAACCAGCCTGCTAAGGAGTCTGGCTTCTCTCTAGAGGTTGTTAATGAGTTAATTGGTGCAATAAAGTTTGCCTACAAAGTATACATTGTCATTTTAATAATAAATAAGGTACCATAAAGCTGAGCTAGTTCAGAATGCTTCTACTCCCTCCTAGATATCCTATGTTTTCCCCTGGTCTTGTTTATGTGAGGAAGGAATTTTTGCCGGTGTAATTTTTCACACATGGGCATCTCTGAGTACCGCAGCACTCCTGGAAAGGGGGTTCTTGAATTCCTTCCTTGAGCCTCTAAGCTCAAGAGTCTAGACATTATATACCCAGTTAACAGGCACTGGGCCCATGACTCTTTGCTATACAAGTAGAACCATGGACTGTAAACTCCATGCTCACTGCTTTACAATCTTCCATGGTTTACTTTCTTTTAATCTCTCTTTCAAAGAGAGAATGTACATAAGAAAATGAAAAACCCTGAGCTCGTTTGAATGTTTACTGTCATTTTATTATAATATATTTTATTTACAGTAATTCTAAGGTCATAGGTGGGAGAAACACAAACAAAAATGATAATTTTATTAGTGCTGGGAAATATTTATTACTCAAGTAGGAAATAAAAGCAATGACTATAAAAATTTATAGTAGTTTTATCGGCAGGAATAGCTTGCAGATAGAAGGGAGATTGAGAAAAATAGTAAATCCTTAATAATATTTTGGAAACCTCTGTGTCTCAGCTATAACCCTTGGATCCTGCCATGGTTCTTGGGCCATAAGTTAAAGACATTGGACTGAGACCTAAAAAAGTCCTTATGGTTTCCAAAAGACTCTGTCTTATCATATTACCTTAATCTCACCTATCCTCATTATGTATAACGTCAGGGCTCAGGGTTTGGAAAACCAAACGCTAGTTTGAGGGGATTTAATTTGAGGAGGAAATGACTACCTTCAACCCTATCTAGAAGTCTTTCTTGAAGAACAAGGCAAGCAGGGAGAAGTCAATTATAAAATAATGATGGTATTCCTTTTATTGGACACTAGACATGTCATTGGCCATGGCTGCCACTGACCTGTATGGTGCTTTCCTCTGGGCAGATATAGACCTGGAACCAGAGGCATGGCTTGATGAGTGGAGAAGGGATGGATTTTTGGCTTGAAGTCCCCCTACCTCCAATGCTACATGAGCCCATACTACCTTAACCCACTCTCCCCACTCTGTACCCCTTTCTCTCATGGCTAGGGAAATTTACTCATCGCACAACCAGCCCAACTGCAGATAGTAGCCCAACTATTGGCTTTTATCTGACAATGGGAATTTATGCTGTTAGGTACATTTGAGCTGAAGTTTCCCCTCTCTGTTGAAGATGATTGTTTCCAAAATCTTCCCATAGTTTTTGGGCCAGACCGCTGTGATGGCACCTAGTACACCATAGTGGAATTTTCCATTTATCAGTATTTGATATTCCCACTTAGCTGTGAACATCTCTAGGGCAAATACCATGTATTCTTTTTCCTTGTCCTCTGTATCCCCTAACATAATGACTGGTACATACAAAATAAGTAATATGTTTATTGAATCAACCAAAAAATGAATGATATGGGTGACACTGCCTAACATTTCTTATATGTAACATGAGATAATAACTGTACCTACCTCATAGTGTTGTTGGGAAAATAGAGCAAGAAAATACACATAAAGCTGGTAGCACTGTGCCTATCCAATGGAAAGTGCTTGGTGTAGTTTATAAATTATTATTTTCATTAGTATCCATTTTATACCATTCTAAAAGCTAGTTCTGAGGAGAACTGGGAAATGATATTAATTCATTACTGTCTTTGGAACTTACTGGATAAGTTACTTTACCTATAATTCTATTATGGGTTTATAACTGACTTTCAACTAGGGTAGCAAACCATATCTGCTCATTCATCAAGTCCCCTTATCTCTCTCCTTTTTATTTCTTGAATCCAGCCATCTCTCTTCTTTCGCACTTACCCCTCCTTTCTCATTAGCCTTTCTCATCTTTGGTGACTTCCCAATCTCTGTTTCTTCTCTACCTTGTGTCCTGCCTTAAATCTATTTCTACAGTGCACTCAGCCTGAACTTTCTAAAAGGGAAATAGGATCATGTCACTTCCTTACCTAACACTTCTCATTCAACAGCTTTCCTTTGGCCTTGAAAGAAAGTCAACTGAGCACAGCATGAAAGACCTTCCGTATTCTGATCTCTACTTCCTTCTCCAGGTTCACCATTTCTACCCCCTCTCCCCATCCCAATAACAACACAAAGTGGCACAAGAGAGTGCAAGCAGAGCTCATTGTCAAAGAGGCATGTATTCGTTCTAGTTCAGGCCTTTGTATGTGGTCTTGCTTCTTCTCCCCTTCAGGAGATGATCTCCTTGTCATCTAGAGGACTAGATGTAACTGTCACCACCTTTGGGAAGCCTCCCTTGACTAGCTCTTTCCATTCCCTGCTGAGATTGAAGGGAGGAACTGCCAGTTCCCCCAGAGTCCTCTGTGTATCCAACTTAGTGTTTTTCTCTCCAGTTGTCATTACATGCTTTCCTTCCCATCAACCTTACTACACAATGTGTTCCTTGGCAACAGGAGCAATTGAGTCATTGATCACTATAGCATCAGCACCTAGGACAGGGACAAGCTCTTAGCGTATGCTCATTCTAAATATTAATGGAAGGAAGATAGGAAGGAAGGCCAAAGGAAGGAAGAAAAGAATGGACTGAGTTACCAGGTAGGAGCGGAGGATTGGAAGAACTAATCTATTGGAAAATTCTCCTGTTTGGCTCCAGTCTATGAACCTTTACAAGATTGCTTCTCTCTAGAGAGCACTAAAGCCCTCAAGGCCATAAAACGGGTAGTTGGCAGGCGGCCTCTGTTTCTTGAGAAGATTTCTGTACTATTGTTACATAATTTTATCTCAGGCTTTGTCAGTTTATTCTGCTTTGTTTAAAGCTAAATCCTGCTATCAATAAATATCAATACAAAGTTGGACAGCTAAACAGTATCACTCTGTAAATATCTCTCCTCACCACCATCTTCATAGACTTGGTTTTCTAGAAGGATGTTTTAACATTCTTACTTCAGCTTTTTGGTATTCAAAATCTTGTTAGGGGACATCTCTGAATTTTGGGGAAAACAATGAATCTGTTTAAAATGTCAACAAGGGAAGATTCCTCTAAGAACCAGGAAAACGTGTGTTTTTCACCATGAATTTGTGCCCTTCTTCTACTAGATAATGTGAGGTATTTAATCAATTGAAAGTTTCCCTCATTGCCTTGGCTACTAGCAGGCACAGAAAAAAGCCTTCAGCATTTTTTTCCTCTCTGAAATTTTCTCTTGTCATTCTGTTACTTGATTTTAATGTATTTTGCTCTATTAATTTCATTTTCTTATATTTTGTTTTACTGTAAGCCACTTAAATCACAATTAAGGAACACAAAAGGAGAGGTGGGTTCTTCACCTTTTCCTTCTTTTCCTTCATTCTAGTTCATTTTCAGCATTGGCATCAGACAAATCTCCTTAAAGCAGTATTTAGATTGCCATTACTCTGTTCCCTCAATTTGTAATGTGTTTAAAACCCTCCATAATTTTAGCTCACACTGTCTTTCCACTCTTAGATGTTCCAGTTTTCCTAGATAATGTTCCAGGCAATATAGATACCTTCATTTACCTAAGTACAACCTTTTCTTTTCCTTCTATGTAATGTAATTCCTCTCATTAAGGAATTTCCCAGTTGAGTCTCTGCCTATTACAAGTCTACCCATTATTCAAGGTTCCAAAAGTACTTCCTTTATGAGAAGGTTTCTGATTACCCCCATCCAGATATACTCCCCTTATCCTCTCTGAATGAACAAAACCCTTTTATTGGACTTTTGAACTCATTCATTTCACATTTTGTCTTGTATTTTTTATCTACTTGACTTGAGCCTTAGTAAATTATATGCTCCTTGAGGATAGGGATATTTTAGCCCATGTTCTGGATCTTGTATTACTCAACATAGTGCATTGTATGTAGTAGGTACTAATTAAATACATGCCAAGTTGGATTGAAGATAATAATGATTTTAGCTAATAATTTTTTTGTGTCTTATGTGTCATGCATAATTCTTCATGCTTTGCATGAAGAATTTTATTTAATTCTCATATTAGATGAGAATTTTATTTAATTCTCAGATGATTATTATTGTATTCCCAATTTTATAGATGAGAAAACTGAGGCATGTAGAGGTTAAAAAATTGGTCTAAGGTCACACAACTAACAGGTGGTGAAGCCTGAGTTCCAGTTCTGGCACTGTGGCTCTAGAACCCAGGTGTTTAAATGGTCATGAGGGTTTGTACATGGTGAATTTCTCAAACTCTTATATGAAAGTGGATTAGGTTTCAGCAATAGATCTCTTTTCATTATACCACAGCTATCTCCTAATGTAATCTATAGGAAAAGTTATTGCTAATGTTTTTTGAACCCTTAATATGTGTTAGGCACTGTCCTAGATGGTTTACATATATTAACTCATTTAATCCTCATATGAGCCAATTATATTGACAAAGAAACCGAAGCACAGAAAAGGTAACTGACTTCCTCAAGGTCAATCAGATTGTAAATAGTGGAGCCAGGATTAAAATCAAGCCAGTGGCACCAGTGTCTAACCACTATTACTAAACTGCTTCCCCATATTTTAGGTTGTCTAGATAGCCCAGGATGAGAAAGGCAGAATATCCAGATAATCAGGAGAATAGTGCCAGAATCAAGCATCACATATTGAACATGGTAAATCAAATAGTCGAACTGCTTCTTTGTAGTAATGGCAGATTAAAAAAAGACAAAATATGGAAAAGAAATGATGTGCTGTTGAAACAAGAGAATAAAATAATGATAGGAAGTGGAAAAGAAATGCTGAATTTTGCAAAGAGGAGAATTTTGAATAAATTTATCCAGTTCTGGATCATTACAGAGGTTGCAAGAAACTGACAGTATTACTGGGGGCTCAGCTGGGAATATGTAAAATATCTGCGGGAAGCTGTTACAGAGCTAGAAATTTTTTGAGGGGGGACACTTGGTTCTTGGAGTTTGTCTGACAACTTGCATAACCTGGGGACTCAATGCAGTAAAGTCTTCTTCATATCGAAATGAATTTGCTTATGCTGACTTGGGAAGCTACATATATTGCATTTGCGATTGCTCTAAGAAATGCAAGGAAAAGAGAAAAGAGACACATTGAAAATGGAAAACAAAAATGACTCAACTTCACAAAGCAATTTAAAAATTGGAATATCTTGTTACCAATGTTGCAAATGCTTAAAAACCAACACAGCCTGAGTAAAAACAGTGTCTACTGAGAAAGACACTAGTCTGGGCTTTCATCTGCTTAAGCATCTGGTTTGCTAGAGCTAATGCCAAATTTAGTTCACGCCAAATAGATGTAAATGAATGGTTGTTGCCACAAGGGAGAAAGAAAATATTGTGTTATGTTCAAATACAAGGTATTTTTCCCCTTTTTTATCCCTCAGAAAAAAGGAATTCCCTTAAATTCAAATTCTTATAATGTTCTTATAGTAACAGGTGTTCTGTCAGTTCTTTGATTTTGAATGACAAAGTATTTGGAGTAGGGAAGAGAGGACATTAGCTATGCCAGTTTGGGGCTTTTATAGAAATTATCTGTAGAATAAATTTTTAAAGGAGGCAAAAAAAAATCCCTCAACAAAAAATGAGTCATTATTCCTGGGAGCATATTGTCATAATTGCAAGTATTGAGTGTCATTATATATGTGCCTTTTAAAAATCACTTAACGACAAATTTCAGGTTTTGGTCACACTGGAGATCACATATATTTACCTACTAGACAAATGGGGAAATAAATCCTAATATTATACGATTGGATTCTTTTGACTTTGCTTGAGATTTCCAATGAAAGCATCAAATACAGATTCAAAAAGTGCTTTATCTCAAACAACTTAGACAGATGGGATAATGATAAGTTTGGAAAACTTTAGAGAACTTGAAAAATGACTCTGGGTTGGGGAAGACCTTGAGGTCAAGATTCATGGGACGAGATTAAATGAAATTATTTCAATGTCATGGTAAAGGAAAAAGTAATAATTCTAAATTAATCTATTATTTAATATCACCTATTAAATAATGCATTCAATACAACTATGTGTAATAACTGAATCCATAAATCAAATAGTATGCATAGATAGTCATCTAATTAATATGTCCCTCAGAGTTATTCAACTTTGCCCAGAATATCTTTTCTTCCTGCTTTCTTTTTTAGATCTTATCACTGATAAAAAGGGAATCATTTTCCTTATATTTGGAGTTGCTTCCTATTTAGGCATTTACATTATCTCCTAAATGGAACATGGGAAATGAGAAAAATAAAAGAAAATAGATTTTGAAGTTATTGTGCAGAAATCTATAATAGCAAAGGAAGAAGTCGAGATTTCTGGATATATTAGTAGTATTGTGGAAAGAAATACAAAGGAATTTCAAATGAAATAATATTTAACTATTTAAGGCTGTGGCTGGAGCCATACCTAGGGTACTTCATCTAGGTTTGATTTTTCAGTTTGAGAAAAGATGTAATTTCTGTGAAAAAGCATGGTGTCACAAATCAACTATATGCCAAATACCAGAAAAAGAGGTTGGAAAGCCTGGTTTATAAATAACGTGTTTACTCCATGATAAGAAAAGTCTCTGGGATTGATCCTTTTCAAGGTATTTGTGTTGTGATGGAATTAGGTTATTTGGATGCCAATTTTATTCTTGCCAGCAGCAAGGTACTTGTTGCACAGTAACTTCACCCATCTGTTCTTTTACTTATTCACTTGTTCCTCAGTGTTGTTTGTCCTCCATTGAACACTTGCTTTGAGCTGGGTGCTGTGCAAACCACTGAGGGTGCAGCTTGCCTATCAATGTCCTTTCTCTCGAGGATCCCTCGGGGCTAAGGGAATCAACAATCATCCAGGAATTACAGTCATACCTCGTTTTATTGTGCATCACTGTATTGTGTTTTTAACAACTTGAAGTTTAGTGGCAACCCCACATCAAGCAAATCTGTTGACACCATTTTTCCAAAGGCATTTGCTCACTTCGTGTCTCTGTATCGTTTTGCTAAAATTCTTGCAATATTACAAATGTTTTTATTAGTATATTTGTTATGGTGATCTGTGATCAGTGATCTTTGATGTTATGATTGCAAAAAGATTACGACTTGCTGACGGATCAGATGGTGGTCAGCATTTTTTAGCAATAAATTTGTTTTTAATCAAGGTATGTACCTTGTGGTTTTAGACATAATGCTATGGTATACTTCATAAACTACAGTATGGTGTAAACATAACTTTTACATGCGCTGAGAAACCAAAACATTTGTGTGACTTGCTTTATTGCAATTTTTGCTTTATTGTGGTGGTCCGGAACTGAACCTGCAGTATCTCTGAGGTACGAAAGGGAGTGTGATAAGTATTGTAATAGAGGTATAAGCAAGGCGCCATGAGAGCACAGAAGAGGAGAAATCAGAAATCTTCCCAGAGTAAGTTGTGCCTCTATGGGGGAGAGAGGGAGAGAGAGAGAGAGAGAGAAAGAAAAAGAAAGGAGAAGTAGGAGACAGAAGGGGAGGACCCTGCCTGGGAGAGCTCTTAATACCATCACAAGCCACTTATCTGCCCATTACCTGATACTCACAGCTTTTACTCTGAACTCCCTTCCTTTCTTATTTTGCATGTAATTACTGTTAAACTCATTTTACCTACAACGCCTTGCCCTAATGATGTTTATCTAAAAGGTAAGATTTTCAAGGTTTAAGGGGAGCATCTGATTTTTCTGTGAAGTGATTTTTTTGGAATGAACTCTTCACATTGATTAATGAACCTGACTAGACCTCTCATCGTAGTTGACTCTAATTCTTGTGATTAGGAAGATTTATTATTTTTCTTAAGCTCCTTCTCAGCCCAACAGCTGCTCTTCAAAGGCTTTCTGTTCTTTTTCATGTTTTTCTCTGTCAGTATCTCTGTGAGCACGGTTCGTCATTTTGTTCTTCCCAGCACCCTTCTTGTTTCCTTCATCTCTCTCAAATGCCTCCTTGATAGTGAACTTGATCTCTAGAAACATGTCATCTTTTCTTCCTTGATGATCAGCTCCAGAGTGAACTCCCTGCTCTGATACCATTTTGATTTCTCACTCCTTCTGGAAATGGCCTTGCATTTCGTTTGACATTGTATCTGTTGCCCTCCTCAATCATCTTTCATTCTAATGGCAGTGGCATCATCTACTCCCCTGTTGGCCCTGGGAAGCTGCCTATAGGCTAGGCTCTCCCTGGGGTCTGTCGTAGTTGCACATACCTCTTCTCTGTCATGGTAGCAAAAGGCATGCCCATGGCTCGAACATTCACCACACGCCTCTGGTTCAGGTAAATAAGCAAACCACCACAACAGCATTTCCAGTGAGAATAACCTTATCACTGTTCCACCTGATATTTTCATCTTCTTTTTCCAAGAAGCCACCTTTCTACAAAAAAGATTGTCAAACTCTTGATCTTCTCCAGTGAGCCTATTTCCTGTCTGTTTAGAGCACTCCAGAAATGGGCAGCTGAGGGTATTAGCATTACTTGGCCATGGTTATTGTTTTTCTCCAGATTGACAGATGCTTTTTATAGAATCCAGCTGAATTTCATTGGAAAAGAGCTTAAAATGCACAGGAGGAGGAAAGTACTTCTCTCAGGATCCCTGCTGAGCTGATAACAGTCTATGCGAAGTCATCTATTTAAACAGAAATAAACATGCCTTAGGATTCCAGGAGCCTATTTTCAGCTTTATTAAGCTATTTTCGGGTTTATTAAGAAATCTGTGTTTAATTTTTCCAAACATCTTCAGTGTTGTTCATTTAGCTTTTCTCTGTTTGTGGATCAGTTAGAACCCTTGATGAGAACGCAGACTTGGAATTCTGCTCCTTATGGAAACACAATGCATTCAGAGAAGAATAAAGAACCTGGAAGACTTCTGAGGGCCTAGGCAGAAACTTGTACTTAACTGGCTTTTCATGGGGAAAAGTATTCCTAGTCAGATGTTGCCTGTGCCAGGGTCCTGGAAGATTTCACTGTTGGGTATTTTTTTCCTTTTAAAAGGTCCCTCGGATTTATACAGATTGGCTGCCTGTAATAAGTCATACACTGCTCTAGGCCAGGGTCAGCTGTGTGTGTGTGTGTGTGTGTGTGTGTGTGTGTGTGTGTGATAGTAAATATTGTAGGTGTTGTGGGCTATGTGGTCTCTGTTACAAGTATTCAATGCTGTCATTTTAAAGCAACAGGAGCCACAGACAATAAGTGTGACTGTGTTCTAATAAGACTTTACTTATGGACACTGTAATTTAAACTTCACATAATTTCCACGTCATGTAATATGACCCTGATATCATAGGACTTTCATTTGCCAGAAGGGAAATTAGGCAGTGAGCCTGCAAACACAAATAATGAACATTTTGTCAAGTTCTAAGGGAGGAAGAAAGAAAACAAAACAAAACAAGGGTACTGTAACTGAGAGCAACTGGTGGTTGAAGGACTGAGGATGTGGGTTGCTTGAGCTAATCAGGGAAGGCTTTTCTGAGGTGGCATCTGAGCTGATCTCTGAACGATGCCTGAGAGACATGTGAACATCTGGTGCAAGTAGCAGGAACAAGGAAGGGAAAGCACTGAGTCAGGGAGAGCTTCGGGCATTTGAAGAAGCAGGACGACTGGTTTCACTGGAGAGGACATTGCGGAAGGGAAAGAGGAGGGCCAGGCAATGAGAGAGGGATGTGGTGATGGTCAGCTAGGATTCTGGCTCAGATGAAGGGCTTTGGGATTCATTCAGGTACCAGTGCTAGACCATAGGTAGGTTTAAAGTTGGAGAGTGATGGGAAATGGTTTAAGAATTTGGACAGGTCACTTTGGCTGCTGGGTGGATGAGAGATTGTGGTGGGGGAATGAGAGTGGAGGCCAGGTGGTCGGGAAAAGTGGTTAGGAGGCTTGTCTGAAATAGAGTCTTTTCCATTTACTTTCTTAACACTTTTCTTAAGGTCTGGATCTGACAGAGGCTAAGGAGAAAGTGAGGAAAAGTGATACAATAATAGCTCAGGTTGAATTACCAAATGAGATTTGCATCAATAACACTACCAAGAAATTAAGTCCATAATATACTCTGTAATGGCCTATATGGATATGGAAAACGAATCTAGAAAAGAGTGGATATATGTGTATGTATAGCTGATTCACTTTGCTGTATACCTGAAACTACCATAACATTATAAATCAACTATACTCCAATAAAAATTAAAAGAAAAATTTTTTAAAAAAGAAATTAAATCCACATTATTTCTATTACCTCAGCAATGCCCACAATGACAGCTGACTATCTTGTGGGGGCTTGCTAGGTGTGGCAATATTTCATTTCATGTTCACAGAAATTCTGTGAGGTTGGTGTCTTTATCCACTCTATAGATGAAGAAACTAAATTGTAATAGGTTCTGCAATGAGCCAAGAGGTCTCAAAACTGGTAGGTGGAAGAGGGAGTCTAGGACCCATGCTTGTCTGACTCTTAAGTATGTGATCTTTTCCTTTATGTTTCAGTTATCTGTTACTGCACATCAAACAACCTGGAGTGCTGTGGCTTAAAACAACAATGGTTTATTCTTTCTTGTGATCTTGGGGTTGGCTGGGCTCAGTGAGCGGTTCTTCTGCTCAGTGTGTTGTTAGCTGGGATTATGCGTGAGGCTACCATCAGGTGGTGGCTCATCCAGGGCATGGAACGTCCAAGATAATCTCATCCTCATGGCTGGCAGTTGATGCTAGTTGGCTGAGGCATCTCTGTTCTCCTCCATGTGACATCTCAGCCATCGTTAGGCTAGACAGGCTTTCTTACTGCATGATGGATGCACTCCGAAAGGGAGCAATGCAGAAAGACAAGCCAGCCCCAATGTGTAAGTGCTTATCAAGCTCTGCTTCTATGACACTCATTGAGGTCATTACCTCAGAGCAAGTCATACCGCCAAGCCCAAAATTAAAGTGAAAAGAGAGGGACTTCCCTGGCGGTCCAGTGGTTAAGACTCCACGCTTCCAATGCATGGGATACGGGTTCGATCCCTGGTCGGGGAGCTAAGATCCCACATGCCGTATGGTATGACGCAGCCAAAAAATACAGTAGAATAGAATAGAATACAATACAATACAATAGAATACAATAGAATAGAATAGAAGTGAAAGGAGATTCTACATGAGAGATGGTTTCATTAGGATCCACCAATAACAATGACATTGTTATTCTAGCTTCTGCCTTTATACAGAAATATATGGAAACTATTTCCTCTTTTGTGATATATCAGGACTCTTCTCAGCAACTAAGGATAAGCCAAGGCACCAGATATGTATGGACCCATGTGTTGACCAGACATTTATTGTTCCATAATAGTTATTGTTCCTACTATGAGTGAAGCTAGGAACAGTGTGCTAGGAATTGTGAGTAAAGAAAAACTGGCTCTTTTCTCAAGGTGATTAGAGTCTAGAAGAAAGCATGTCAGATGAGTACCTAAAAAATACAGATGTGTGTTTGTGGATAGAAATATACCTTAAGATATATTTCAAATTGCTCTTATTGGAGGCCTGGATAAATTTCAGAAAGACGTTCTTCTTAAAAAAATATACCTTTTTCCAGGTTGGTATGATTTTTTATATCGTGGAAGAAATTGAAGCATTTATTCTTCCAGAAAATTAGAGGGCACTGTGAAAAGTCAATTTTTGTCAAAGATGAACTAATGTCCAAGTCCACTATTTTAAGAAGGAGAACTGCATCTGCTACCATTACCTCCAGCTTTGTTTGATCTCTGAAACCTTCTAGCAGTCAGCTTCCTATAAAAAACAACATAAAAAAGCCACTGGCATGAAAGCTTCTAATTTACTCATCACATGTATGACAGATCTCTAAGCAGTATAAACTTTTACATATAGTAGATGCTCATTTAATGTTAATATCTAAGCTGGCATCTGCTGTTCATTGTCATGGTATAGGAGTTTGGTATTCTAATGAGATTTAAAAACAAACAGAAAGATACAGTAGCATTTAACATGTGCTTACAATATTTCAGGCACCGTCAAAATGTCTTCTATGTATCATTTCCTCTTGCCTTTGTGCATGTCTGTGATGTAGGTACTGTAATTATCTTCATTTTCTAGGTAGAAAAGTTTTAGGGAAAAGAGTTGAGTAACGTGTCCAAGAGACAGGCCTTGAGCCTTGGACCTTTTGATTCCCAAACCCATTCTTTTTACCCCATACGTAACACAGATGTAGCAAGAGCTTCTAATGGGGAAGAACATTGGAATGGCCTTCAGGAGACTTGAGTTCTAGTCCTTTGGGCTGAACTAACTAACCATGTGATCTCAGATAAATCAACTTCTTTTACTTGAAAAATAAAATTTAACTCTCTTCTCTAAAGCACAGACATTTGCAGCCCATATTTTTATGCTAATTTAGAGCCTACATTTTCTTCACAGCTTACATTGTATCTTCTGTACTCCTAATCTCCCTTATCCTACTGTGGTTTTTTGTTTTGTTTTTTTACTTAGCATTTTCACCTTCTAATATTCTATATTCTGTATCCTCTGCTTAATTATTCTCCATTGTTTATCGTCTGTCTCTCCTATTCAGGGATGCAGACTCCAATGAGGACAGGGATCTTTGTCTGCTTTGCTTCAAGGTGTATCCCAAGTGCCTCCAAAAGTTCCCAGCACATGGGAGGCCCCCAATAAATTTATAGTCATTCCTCTTAGGAATGTGGCGGTGGAAGGTAGGAAGAAGCATTCCAGGACGAAGAATATGGTGTAAGAAAGGACAGTAAAACATTGGATAGCTTGGTCTTTTAAGACATTTCATTTATGTGAGGAAGCAATATGGGAAGAAGATGGACCCATGTATAGGAGGCACAGTGGAGAAGGTCTTCAGTGCCACACAAGAGAGTCCAAATTTTATTTGTTAGGTAATAGAAAGCCACTTTGATCACCAAGATTTACTAAGCCACCAAAATTCCCAGGGTGCAATCATTTGTTCTAAGAGACAAACCTTGAGGCTCAATTGTATTTTGAAGTAACATTTAACTTTCTTCTCTGAATGTATGGTGAGTCTTTCCTTGGGAATGACAGAAGGCATCAAGAAAATAAGAAATGATGTTTTACTCTGAGCTCAGTGTGAAAAATGTGCAGATGAAGATGTGTTATTCCTTATTTATGGTTATTGAATTTGAAATTTAATTTAGCAGTAAAAATCTGCTATTTAAAGGATCGTTACACTGCAAAAGACTTGAGAAGCACATAGATTCTAGGGGTACTTAGAGAATCATTTGATGCCTGTTGGGTGACAAGCATAAATGCATTCAAATTAATCATTATTGCCATTCTAGCAAGTAAAATGCAGCAATGTGTTTATCAAAAGGACGTTTCCAAGAGATAGGAAGAGAATATGATAAATAGCACAGCAAAAGGGTCATGCTACAAAGCCATGTGGTGAACAGAGGCTATCAAACTGTATCCACTGCATAGTCTAAGGCAATATAGATTTTATGTATATATTACATTTCTTATAAACATTTCATAAGCATCATTTTAAGAAAATAGCTGCATGTTTTTCTATTTTGAGCATTTACAATCATCTTAACCTTTCACACACTTTTGGACATTTCAGTTTCCAAATTCTCATAATCGTAACTAACACTGCAGTGAATATCTTAGTGCACATTTTTCCATATTGATTGTTTTCCGACGAGACCATACTCACAGTGGAATTAGTGGGTCAAGGGATATGAATTATTTTGCATCAATTCTGTCTGCTAATTTGGCTAGTGAAAACTGGTACTTGTTAATGTTTTTTTTTTTTAATTACTAATGAGGCTGAAATTATGTTGATTAGCCAGTTGTTTCCTTTTCTCTGAAATGCCTGCCCATGTCCTTGGGCCTTTTATCTATTGGAGCCTAGTGTTTTTCATTTGGATATGACACTCAGCATTCTGAATCTGCAAAGGCCAAGTCTTTGGGTCAAGCCAAATTGTCAATATAACTGAAACAATTAATCAACTCATTGGAGCAGCTGGTCAATCTCCTGATGTGATGGGTCATTTCATCCATACAAGTGGATCAATTTAGTGATACATCTGGTGGAATAAAGGTGCACCCAATAAATCATGTTAGGAAGTAGAGCTGAAAATCTGAGCATAAACTGCATCGACTAGTTCGACTTGCTCATGAGTTCGCACACATCTCCTTTCTGATTCTTTCCAAAGTATAATAATGGTGATGATGGGAAGTTCAGGAAACTTCTGTTTGTGCACTAGGAGCTTCTGCACTAATTGCAGAATATCGACCTTTTTATCTTCTTTTGAGTTGGATGTTCTGAAAACAATCTTCTCCTTGAAATTAACATCCTCGATTCTCTCCTTTCAGTGATGCTTTGCCAGATGAAACTCTCATTGACTTCATTTAATAAATGAGAAAGCTCATTCTCTCATTTATCATAGGTTGTACTCTGCACTTGGATTCATGCCAGAATCAGAGATAAGGAGATTATAAGAAAGTGTATGAAATTATGAATGCAAGGTTATTTATACTTCAGGTGAAAGAGGGGAATATTTTTTTTCCCATCTGATTCTATGGAAGTTTTTTTTTTTTTTATTAGCAGTGGTATCTTTCAACTTTACCGTTGTGACTCTGAGATGTAATAACATTTAGGGACAATAGAAGCCAAAGTCATCAGGCATAAAAGGGGTCTGAGTTTTTTTAATCTTATTTTATGCCATGAATGGAAATTAGATTCTTTAACTATAGGTTTGTTCTATGAAGAATTAGGATGTTGACAGTGTGTCTTTTCTCATTATTTCCTTTTCAGTTATGCAATTTATTTATATGTTTCTTTGGATATTTGCTCTAAAAATGAACACTCTGACTGCATTATTGCTGCATTATTGCTCTGCTTGAATGGTCCTTGGTGACTCTACATCAGGGGATACAATTTTCTCACGAAAGGTGTCATGGCTGTGAACACTGACATCTCTTTGGCTAATTAAAATTTAAAAGATGTTAGTATCCATGAAGCTTTAATAGATTTATATCTGATCTGTTATGGATGGAAATACTCCATTTAATCCATTTGCAGCTAGCCCCTAATACATACATGCATGTGTGTGTGTGTTTTTTAATGAGATAAAAGCAAATTCAGATAACAGGAAAAAATAATTAAAAGGACAGTTCCTTTTTCCTTTTACAAAATTATTTTGTACCCATTCCCAAGCACACATACATATTTACAGATACACACACACACACACACACACGTAAAGAACAGTGGCTCATGGTGAATATGTAATTGTTTTGAACTCAGGCAGACATGATTCCTTTCTAGGCAGTCTGTTCTGAACATCTATCTACAGCAATGGGGCAGAAATCTAACCACATCCCTCAAAAGCCAGCCCAGGACAGAAGCATTCATTCTGTGATCTATACCATGATAAAATGTGGTGATGCATTTCCCTAGCTTTAATTCTAAGCTAAAAGCCAAAAGCTTTTTTATGTTTTTTTCAGGAGAGAGGTTCATCTGAACCACTGCTTTAAACTAGCAGATTGAACCACAGTTCAGCAGCCTGCAGCTGAAATGGTCAAGTTGAACCCAAGATCAATTTTTAATTGGTCAGTGACAGAAGCAAGTAAAGCTAGCATTCAGAATTAATTTCTTAAAGTTATTAAGTGAGTATGGTTCTCTATTCTTATTTCGACTCAGAAGGATTCAGAGCTCTTGGTCACGGGCAGCAACCAAACTAAACAAAAAGCTTGTGTGAAACCAAGTGCTTAGCATTACTAAACCCATGTAGGAAAGATCATGGGCTGTGTAGAATCAGGCAGCTCTAGGTTGGAACCTTGGCCTTGTCACTTACCCCTGAGGGACTTTGAGAAAGTTATTCAACTGCTCCGAGTCTCAGTGTCATCATCTATAAAATGGGGATAAAACAGTAAATACCTCCTGAGGTGGTTGTAAAGCTTAAAGGAGAATCTGCATGTAAAGGAGGCTATAATGTATCACGGTATGGAGTTATCAAAGATAACAATATTGGTGGATGTAGCATCAACATTGTGTAAAAGGAAGCCAACCTGACTTGAAAATTGAGGTGCTGAGCTAAGACATCAAGGAAGAAAGCTGCTGAGAATGAGGGCAAATTAAGCCTCCCTAAACTCTCCCTCTGTGAGGGCTTCTAGGAGGTCATCCAGGGGAAATGTGACCTGTAAGACCCTGCATTTCTTTGTCAGATTTTGAAGAAATATGCCTAAAGTGTATATAGGTATGGAAATGTGATGGAACGGCATCAAATATCTCTATAAGGAATAATCGATAAGTGTCTTATTCTCTCACCATAGAGCATGTGATTCCATTTCCAAGATTATTGTCTTCTAGGAAGAAGAGAGCGTCAAGAGATTATTTTTTATTTCATTTCTATAAAATTCTGTTTTCCTTTTCTCTCCGTCCTCCCCAACATACTACCACTTCTTCAACTTTACTTTCAAGTTTTATTTAGCAGTGGGAAACCATTTTCTTATGACATTATCTTTTGATAAAATCATAAGCCACTGACATTATTTCTAATTATACACACGGTGAATGGTTTAATTTCCTCTTTGAACTGCTTAGGTGCTGTATGTCAAACATGTTTCTTTTGATCATCCCATGGGGTTGAGACCACATTATAGGAATTTCATCAAAAGGAAGAGTATTGTGGAGTAATGAGGCTCTAAAATGCCTTGAAGAAAGCAAAGTTCCTAGGTAGAGTTAACCTTCAGACAAGCCCAAGGAGCCCCCATTTTTCAGAAAATTTACTATGTGCCACATACTATGTTAAACACGTAACATATGTATACTTTTATTTCAGTTTTACATCTGCTCTTTGGAGCAAGTGTAATTTATCATAATTATCCTTATTTTATTAATTCAGAAACGTAAGGTAACATTCTCAAGGTCACATAGCCAGCAATTGGTATAACTTCTCTTTGATTACAGCTCAAACTCCAAAGCTCTCTTCCTCACCCTATACTGTCCCTTAAAGCCTAAAGAATAGTTTAAATACATATTTTCTGAATGTAACACTTTTTTTTCATTTCATACAATGATTTTTAAAATGTTTCACCTTCCGGCTCTTCATTACTCCCACTCTTCCTCAGTGACAAGATAAGAACTGATTTGAAAACAAATATTTTGTCAAGAAGAGTTCCTCTTTAGCCTTTCCTAATTGGATGAGTAAAATGGGAACTTTTAGAAAATGTAAGTTATTTTTAATCATTCATGATAAAGAACCAACTGTTCTTCATTCCAGTCATTATTCCAATGTGTATGACCTTAATGATGGAGCTTTATATTAGACAGGGTAGGGATAGGAGCTACAATTTCTTAATCTTAATAAAGGCATTTCTACTTAATGTTTGTAATGTGTAAGGGGCTGTGATAAGTGCATTATATTCATCTTTTAAACTTTACAAAAGCTCTGTGAGAAAACTAGTGTGAAATCTCATTTAATACATGAAAGAAGTTAGGTTCAGAGGAACTATTTACTTGTTCAAGTTATATAAAACTAGTAAGTAGCAGAGCTCATACTTGAAACCAGATCTATCTGGCCTTAAGTATGTGCACTTTCTTTTACACTTATTGTAATAATATTAGTGTTCACTCTCACTGTGAATTAGTGTCCAAACAGGCTGATAATGACAATAGCGCCTTGACATTTAGTGTTGTGTCAAGAAGAACAGAAACTTAACTCAGCAAATAGTCACCGAGTGGCTACTATGTGTCAGGCATTAGCGTAAGCAATGGATCCAAAGCAAAGCAAAAACAAACGCGGTGCCTGTCCTCTTGGGTCTTTATAATCTTGTGGGAAGACATAGATCAATTCAAAGAATTAGTTAATGACAGTTGCGATACATGCTGTAAAAATAATACAGGCTATCGCGAGAGTGTGTGACTGTAAATTGACCTAGTTTCTGGGTCAGCAAAGGCCCCTGGTTTCTGGGGAAGTAGTCGCCGGTTGAACCAGGAAGAAGGTATAGGAATTAGCTGATGTTCCTTTTTTTTTTTTTTAAATCCAGTAGGGTTGATGTCATATTATAGGAATTTAACATAGGATGGTGGTTTGCAGGGGTGGCGGCCAAGCAGGCAATGATGTTGCAGCCCGTAGGCAATGATGTTACAGCCTGTGTGCACGTTCAGAGGCAGGAAGGACTTTGAATTTTGGAGTGGAAGAGGAGGATGCTGGTGAGGTAACAGGGCTAGAGCCTGCAGAGCACCGAGTGCATTTAGCCATTTTCTTCTGTATCTGATGGGTGCTGAGAATCCATCCAAAGGTGTAATGTGTGTACAGTCTGTCATTCAAGTTGGCTGAGCTTTCCTTTCCAACTTCAGTGCACGGACTGCAGACACCAAGCAAGTAACCCGTGTAGTAGCTTTATGAGCTGAAAACTAATCTGTGTGTTTCAGTAAGGAAATCTGTAGCTGTACTTGTTTCTCACATAGTGTTTAATGACTGAAGCAGCTTATTGATGCTGGCAAGAAACTGATACATTTGTAAAAAGAAATGCATTATCCATGCTATAAAATTAAATGTTGCATTGCAGAGCAATGTACTATATATCTCCTTAGTCAATTTTTGTAAACTAAATGTTATAAAATTATATTGGAGCACAGAGGCAGCACAAATCCATGGGAAATATATTTCTTTAATAAGTCTATTTTGTTAGCCCGTATTTTTTTGGGGGGGGGTCGCACTGCACAGCATGTGGTATCTTAATTCCCTGACCAGGGATGGAACCCATGACCCTTGCACTGGAAGCGTGGAGTCTTAACCACTGGACCACCAGGGAAGTCCCCTGTTAGCCTGTATTGATAGGCAGGTTTTAATTACCTTTTTACAAAAGTGTGTATTTTCCATGCCTGGGAAAAGATGTACATTCTTTTCCCCATGTTTTTCTCTATATTTGTGTAAGTCTATTTGGGGCTTTGAGGGCATATGCATTTTAGCAACTGCTTTGTGTGGCGTGTTAGCATAAAATCAGATATATATTCTTTATCTTGTTCTATACAAATATTAATAACATGTCCCTGTGTAGCCAGGATTCTGTTTTAAAAATCTCTAAAATAGATCGTGGATATAAGTACCTAGATTACCTTTTAGTGCAAGAACTGGAGCAGTCCCCAAAGCATTCTGAGCATGTCCTGCATGATTGGTTAATCCCAAAATTTTGCATAAAAAGAGGTTGAATAACCTCTTCTTATCCCTAGGGAAATAACAGCATTTACTGAACACCTACTTTGTGGTAGGTGCTTTACATATTGTCTTGTTTAATTCTCACAACCAAGAGTGAGTACCATTATTACCCTGTTTTATAGATGGATGAACTAAGATGCAGGAAGATTAAGTAACTTGTTCTATCCACACAGCTAATACAGGTTAGAGCTTAGACTGAACCAGGCAGTCTGATTGGACAGTCCATATTCTTAGCTTCTACCTAGCAGTGCACTGTTCCAATGTGAGATGGCTCTTTTAGAAAAGATGTTTTCTTTTATATGGTAGCTTTTTTCTCTCTTTCTTTTTGGAAGGACGATTTTGTGCAGCTTGATGTTAACACATATCCCCTCAAATATACTTACTCCCCCAGAAAAATAATTAAATGATAATACTGATGATGAAAATAATAGCAGCTGCCATTAATCAAGCCCTAATTATATGCCAGACACTGGGCTCATACTTTAAGTGTCACATTTCCTTCTCATTTCTATGATAATTCCATTTTTTACAGATTATGACACAGAAGCTTAGAAGATTATAGTAAATTCTTCTTGGAGTGGCAAAGGTAAGAAAGCAGATTATGTATGAGCAAGGTGCAAGCCCATGCTTTTCACCCAGTACACAGAATTGTCTCAGCTATATACCCTTTCATGTGCAGTGCAATTATGGCTACCTATAAAAGCCAGGGATGGATAAGGGAAACATTTTATAGTTTATCAAAATATGAGGTCTGGCACTGCAGTTTTTTAAAACCCAGCAATTAATTAAGCCATCTCCTCTTTCTCACCTCTGAGGGGAGATGGAGATCATAGGATGTTCTTCCTCCTTATAAGAAGCCGTCTATATTTGGAGTCTCCCTCCACAGCCTCCCCTTCTCTACGATGAGTGAGCTTGAAACCATTCATGCACCTGCACCCATGTGATTTTTTTCCAGTAGGGTTATCTGACAGTCAGTTCTCAAGACCCTGCTAGGTTTTTCAGTTTCCTTTTTAAAATTCAGATTCTTAAAATCTTCCCTGGTAATGAAGCCAGACAATCTGACTGCCTGTCTCTGAGCACTGACCATGGGACAGGCCCAGTGTCACCTGTCATTCAGGACTCATGGATGTGAATGAGGCATGATTCCTCCTTCTAAGAGGCAACAACTTAAGTGAAAAAGGTAGAAAAACTCGGAAAAAATGTGACCTTGTCTTCTCTGAGGAAGATGACCTTAGATCTCCTCTAATAAAAGTCCTATTTTCATGGCTTTAACTTTTTGACTTTGGCAATTTCCAAGCAACCCCAAGGACTATTAACGTGACATACTTCTCAGTTTTGCTGATACACTGAATTGGATCTTTTACATTTGAGAGTCAAGTCATTAGGCACTCTGGAAACAGACGGTTATTCAATTACTCATTCAACGAATGTTGATGGAACATCTCTGGGGAGAGCTCACACTCCAGAGTCCTCTTTCCCCAGTTCCCACTGTCACCAGCTCTGCAACCTTGAGCAGCTTCCTTGGTTTTGTCAACCTTTATCCTCATCTGTGAAATGCGGATGGTATTAGCACTGATGCTGTAGAGTTGTGGTGAGATCATATAAATAAAGCACTCGAAGACCATGTCTGAGGCACAGTAAGGCTTCAGTAAAGGTGAGATGTTACTATTAATAACAGCACCTTCCAGGCACTTCACAGGGTGCTGAAATGAAATGAGCAAACCCAGGTGCTTTGCATCCATGGCAGAGATGCAGAGAGAGAGAGAGAGAGAGAGAGAGAGAGGTCCCTGCTCTCTCGAAGCCAAAGTTTGAGGAAATGAAAGAAGACTCAGCATGATTGGAGCACAGAAAGCAGGGGAAGTGATGGTGGATGAAACTAGAGAAGGGGATGGGAACCTTGTAAGTTTAAAAGTCGGCCTAAATCCTTAAAGCAGTGGGAAGCCACTAACGTGGTTAAGAAAGGGAGGGGACATTTTCTATTTATATGTGGAAGGATTACTGGCTGCTGGATGGGTGGCTCAGACGAAGGGTACAGTAGATGTAGCACGAGGGCTCTTAATCAGTATGTGACATGGCCTCAACTGTAAACACTTGCATGCAGTGCAGATATGACAGGTGTAAGAGGCAGGAAGGAATAAGAGAAACATTTTATTCTTTATTGAAATAGGAATTGCCCAATGTCACGCAACTAGTAAGTGGTGAGGCTGAGATTGGAAGCAGAATTCATGCTCTTAGCCCCATGATCTTGCTTAATGATCCAGGCAAGACACAGTGGTAGCTTGGACCACTATGGAGGCAGTGATGGTGGAGAGGAGTGTACAGATTCAGTAAGTGTTCAGGTCGAAGAATGGACAGAACTGGGTGAAGGATTGAAAATAGCAAATAAGCCAGGCTCTGTCTCTCTATGTGACTCTACTTAATTTCATGCTTGTAAAGGGTCTGATGGAGATCCCTGAAATTTCTCAGATGTCGCTGCATTAGGTGATCTCAAATATGTTGTTAAAAATATTTATGAATCTTAGAGATTTGCAAAGGTCTAGAACATTCTTTCTAAATGATTGCCACTTTTTTTGGAGAATATTTAGAATCTTTTCATTGTTTGTCCACAGAGTTAGTCACTTTCAAAGTTGGATATAATAAACAGCATTTTACCCCAATATATTGGGTGGTGGTTTTGCTTGTTTTCTGCCTCTAAACATATTGCAAATCTTTCAAACTTTTGAGCCAGTTAAAGGAGTCACTCTGTTTTTCTTTTGTTTGCTTATTTTTGTTTTTGTTTTTTTGGTCTATAGAGAGGTTTAAAAAGAAATGTTAAGTTGCAAATAATACAATGACCTTTCAACAGTTATCTTACACTCTTACCATATGGATGTATTAAGTTTGCTTCTCATTTTAAAGGGTTTAGTGTTTCTTAGTACATATTTGGAATAGTTTCTGAACATGAGTTTTTCAAAAATATGTTGGCTTTTAGTAATATCCTCAATATGCCAGCTTTCTCTTCTTTTTGTGTCATCCATATCTCTAATCCTCTCTGTTCCCACAGTTAAGTCCCTGATTTTTAAATCCTGCTGGTACCCAGGAGACTTCTTTTGGAAAATTTCTAGCATGAAAAAAAATGTAAAATTATGACTTTTATTTGACATCATGCTACCTAAAATTCTTGCAAACAGTTGAGGAGATCCATTTTTTTCCACACATTTAAAAAGGTTATTTTTTTCACCATTATTGAAGATTAAAGTGTGACCAGTGAAATAATCTTTGGAAACATTGAAGAATAAAAGGAAGGAGAAAAATCACTCATAGCATAATATCACTATTTAGAGATTATCATTGTTTACATGTTGATATATTTCCTTCTCATCTTTCTTCTGTATTTAGTGTCACAGTTATGGTGGAGGTCCAGCCCATAACATGGAGGGGTGACAGGGTCTACTTCTTCCCTGTCTTGGTGGTGAGAAATCCAAGCTGATTTCACCGAGTCTCAGCGAGGTCAGTTGTACCCACGCCTACTGCACCCCTAAGATATCCAGAGCTCCCCTATGTAGTCCTGGGGACTAAAGAGTTTCCTTCATCACTGAATGGAGTTACTCCCATGAAAGATGGTTAGATGTGATCTGGGTAAAGTCTCAGGATACTGGTGAGTGGCATAATGCTGGATCTTTTTCAGGAAAAGTACAGGCGGCTGGTCCTCACTGGACAGCAAAGACAGATGCCTGGGTGTCCACTTCTACTGCTTGGAGGTTCTGGTTGTGGGAATTACTTCCTCCTGCAGGTAGAGCTAGGGAAGGGGGAAGGAAAAGGGGGGGCCCTTAGGTGATAACGAAAACATTTCATAAGCCTAGAGCCTGGGGTGGGGACACATAAATTATTGTCTTGATATGATGGTTGCTTACTTTATGTCGTTATGATTGTGATCATAACATAAACATTATTATTTGCTTAAATCATGCTTTGTTCCTGTTAATATATTCCATCTAGCATAAACATTTCATTTCCTAGGTTAGTGTAAATAATGATATTTATGATAATAATCATAATAATTTACACTTATACAGTGATTATGGAAACTTGCCCAGTATCACACAGCTAGTAAGTGGTAAAGCTGAGGTTGGAACCAGTATTCATGTTCTTAGCTACTAAATGCTACTGCCCAAACTCCTTCCAGGCATAATTGTAGTACACATAATATTCCATTGATTGTATAAATTAAACTTTACTTAAGTATTCTCTTACTGGAGTAAAGAACTCTTGTTTGGGTGTATTTTTATAAATAATGCTGTCATGATCATATTGATACATAAAGCTGTATTGTTGTTTCATTGCTTTAAATTTTTTTCTGTAGGACATATTCATCAAAGTGGGACTATTGACTCAAAGTTTATAAACAAGTCTGTGGCTTTTGATATATACACCAAAATGCTTTTTCTTGCCAGAGAGGTTTAATTCACACTACCATCAAAGATTTGTGGGAGTTTCTGCCTTAGATATTTTGTCTCTCTCTGTGTAGTATCCATGCTAAGCCTGCTAGTAGAAAGCAGTCTGCTGGCAGTCTAGGAAGATATTTCACATTTCCCTCAGGGGATTAGACATTTCCTTGGGGCATTTGATAACATATAGGTAAATTTGGCTATGGGAAGTAAGCAGTGCAGGGAAAGAAATGAATTTCAGGCAGAGGAAACGTTCGCAAAAACAGATGTTGACAAGTAAAGCCCTTGATTTTTGGAACACAGGTTTATTTTAACTAAATGCTTGTGGGTTGGGTGACTTTAACAAGGGGTCTCACCCTGGGCAAGTCACTTTAGCTCTCTGGTCATGCACTTAATAGGCTATGAAACCAAAAGTTTAGATTATTTGATTTTAAGCATCCTTAAAATTCTAGCATGAGTTATTCTCTAACCATGCAAGTTAAATAAAATAAAAAGTCCCCATATCTCAAAACAGAAATTCTGTATGTTGCTTAAGTTCTAAAAATATGTATTTCTAATGGGTAGGAGGTAAAGGCTGTCCAGTGAAAGCTGTTATTTCTAGAAGATAACTAATAATTCTGGAAGATTCATGGGTGCATATGTCAGTTGCGAGCAACTTAAAACTTCAAAGTTCTTGTTCCACTCTATAGCCTATAAGGATACTCATTTGTTTCCCTGACCTTGACTGGATTCTATAGCACAGCGTGTTCTTTCTCTTGTACTATAGAGAGAGTTTCTTATAAAATTAGGGGAAACATAAATCAGGTCAAACTGACATTGGCGCCCAGAGATAGGGCAGTGTGAAATCCATGTTCTTCATCCAGTAAGCACCATCTACTCTTTGGGGTCAGGGAGGCAGTGCTTTAGGATGGCAGCTACAGTTAGCTCACCCCAGAAGCTGTAAATTTGAAGGGCACAGAGTAGCTCTTCTCTTCCTGGAAAATGATTTACAGGGGCTTATCCGTCTTTCTGAAGTTAGTACCTTTGTAATTTATTTGAAACAAGGCCATGATGGCCCTATCACACCACAAATGTGTTATCTATCCTTCAAGGCCCCACGGAAGTGCTCCGCCTTCCAGGACGGAGGTTATCCTCATGATACCTCTCTTTTTAATATCATCAGAGTGTAAACTCCAAAGCAGAATGCATCCAGTTTATCTTTGCATTCCCGACATGCAACACATAGTAGGTATTCAATAAATGTTTGTCAAATAGATGCAGGAAAAATCGATGGATTAATTTTCCCAGGAGGAATTATTCTTCCCCTTGTGTTCTTACTATACGCTGTTTCTGGTAGACGTGCAACATAATAGGTAAGTCTGAGAGATGTGAAACATAATACATAAGAATCAAACTGGGGGTTCAAATCCTGGCTCTAACTCTTATGAGCAGTGTAACTAACCATGATAAATGGCTAACTTCTTTGTGCCTCAGTTTATTCACCTGTAGAGTGGGGTTACTTTATAAGGCTGTCCTTCAAAATAAATGAGATAATACTTGTAATGAGTTTAGATTATCGTGTTACTTGTTTCTTCCATCATTATTTGTACGCATGTTAATACGATTTATTAGATTAGAAACTTATTTAAAGTAGAACCTCATTCAAATTTGAATCTTCTGTTAACAGTGAGGTCTCAGCAGTATTTACTAAACATAATTGACGTAGTGATTTGGAAGGTTCAGCTCATCAAAGCACAAACAACTGTTAAATTTGCCAGCATTATGAACAACCTTTGACTGCAAACCCCATGAGAGCTGGGATGGTGTTTTTTATTTTTATTTTTTTCCTTCTTTTGTACACCCAGCAGCTAACACATGCTTGGCATAAACTGGCCATCTAATAAATGCCTGTTGACTGCTTGGTTTATGCCAAACACTGTGCTAAAGATCTACAGATTCCTAAGACCCAGTCCTTGCCTCCAAGGCCTTTAAGATTGTTCTTTATTTTTGAGTGAGTGTATGAAATTCAGCAGGAAGCAGAGAAAATAGAATCCAAGAGTATGAAGTCTGATGGGAGGGAGGTGGTACAGGGGCCAGGGATACACCTCAAAGCCCCCCAGAAGATGCTGACCAGGTTTCAATGGGTTTCATGTCTCCTGAATCACTGCAGATACCTCTGCTCTCGCCAGAGCCCCACCACCAAGCCTCGGTGGGATGGCGTCCCCTTTCCCCTCCTACTGACAACAGTCATGTTCTTACTCACAGTACTGCCTTGCAGTCCTGTTTAAAGCAAATCTATTTGAATATGAGTCTACGTCATTGGCATTATTTATAATAATTGTAATAATTATTTTTATTTATCCTCTGGAAATCCAATGCTAAACTGCTCAGCAAACTGCTCCAGAGAGCAGGGAAAGAGCTGCAAGCCCTCATTCTTCATTAAATCATTGAAAAGCCAGTATTGTGCCCTGACATCACCCTGAGGTGATGATAGTCTGAGAGACACTCACAGCTTCACTGAGATAGTGTTGAAGTATCAGAATAAACACTGAAAATACTTGGTGTGAATCTGATGCTTTGCTGGTGAGGAACTTACTGTACTTTCTCATACATTATCTTGTCCTCACAGTATCCCTGAAAAGTAGGTGGTCTCATTCCCATTTGACAGGTGGCTCAATCTGCAGTTTATCCCAGGAGGGCCGGGCCCCTTACTGGCTCTCTCCAGGTCTCTGATGTTTCCCAGCAGAGTGGGAAGCTCCCACGTCGCTTCCATTTGGTCCCATTGCCAGCTGGAGAGCGGCATCAAAGCTTTCCTTACCTGACACAGAATTCTGACTTCCCTTTCTATGCTGTTCTCCAGGGCAAGGCCCCTGAAATATGCTTTCCATGCACACTTAAATATTTTATGTTAAGAGTGATTGAAGGCAGATTTCAAGTAATACTTCCTGCGGTTTATTGGCTCAGTTAATTTAACATTAAGAAAGAAATGAGAATGAATAAAAAGCATTGCCCATTTCCATATGCAAATGTGTGCCTGGAGGAAGCTGTTAGTTGCAGGGCAATCCATAAATTCCAGAAATTTAGGAGAATGGCTCATGACTCTGACATTAGTTTCTACAAGTTCTAGGGTTTGTCAGAGAGCTCTTCCTTCATCCGTTGTCTTCTTTTACAGGATGTGGCATTTTTTTGTTGTTGTTGTTTTGTCTTTTTTAATGACTCAAATTCCCTGCCTCTAAGAATGCATCATCAGTGCTGTATATGAGCCATGGGAGGCTGTCTCCAGGGAGATTTTTAATTATGTGGCTCTGACAGGTGCTCATTATTGGGCTTCATTTCCTCTCCAGCCTCAGCAATCCATATCAGCTTCAGCAGTAATTCTGCCAGAGACCTGCCAGGTCATGGTCCTGGGGAGTGATTTTCATGCAAAATTCTCATCAACTCTGGGATTCCTCAGAGGTGATTCAGGGGTCATTGCTGGAGGCAAGAGGGAGGCCAACCAGCAGCACTCCAGTCGAGTTTTGCTTTTCATCTCTTATGTATATGTTATCTTTTACAAAAGGGGGTTGTACTGAGTTAAAAGTCAAAGACCACTGATCCAGGATAGGAGGGAGCTAGTAATAATGGCAGACACTTATTGATGTTTGCTATGTGCTGGGTTCTGGATCTGTATTATCTCACATGATCTTCTAAATAACTGTGTGAGTATTCCCATTTTACGGATGAGAAAACTGAGGCTCAGTGATGTGAAGTCACTTGTCCAGGTCACATTACTAATAAGGGGCAGACCTAGGGCTCCTTTCTTTCCTTTGTTTCTTTCCACAAAGCTTCATTGGGCACCGGCCCAGTCCCACACATGGTGTAAAATACTGAGGAAATGGCAGTGCATAAGAAAGATATAGTTCCACCTTGATGGGGTTTATGATCTAGCAGGATTTGAATCCATGGGTGTGTGACTGTGGCACCTGAGCTCTTAACTTTTGTATGATAGTGTTTCTAAACACCAAACCCTGGGGCATCATCTTGAGGTAGTCTCTGGGGAAGATGTGAGCAATGAAAAGAATAGATGTACACCAAATGAGTCAGACTGTACTCACTTTCTGGAGGGTTGTTTGGGCAGGGAAGATCCCGTGAAATGATGGATTCTGTACTCCTAGAAAAACTCCCCTCTTTTGTAGTGACTGGAAAATGCGTGGACAATTCTGATTCTCTGAACAATTCCTTTCCAGTGTTAAACTATGACTTTAAATATGGTGTAATGTAAAGATCACTGGCCTGTGAGTTAAAGAGAACTTGGTTCATGTCTTGAAGTCCTTGTCATCTTGGGAAAGTAATTTTACTTCTTTAGCTCATTTCACCATCTGTAAAATAATGTATTTAGGTGGTATCCTTGGTTCCTTCTAGTTCAGATGCTATGATTTTGAGTTTGTGAGTGCAGTAGGTATATGCCCTAGGGTTGGAGGACATTTGTCCTCTTCAGGAAGGGATGCCCCCTACAACAGTGGTTTAAAAAATTTTGACTCTTGCCAATAGTAAGAAATCCATTTTATATTGTGACTTAGGATGCAAGCATATACACATACCGGAAAAAAGTTCGTAAAGTTTCCGTTACTTATGTGATATACTCTTAAATAAACTATAGTATTCTGTTCTATTCTGTACTACTTTATTTTTGTAGAAGTGTTGACTATGATCCAATAAACTGATTTCATATTGATTTCATTACCCTCTAGCTGTGCCTGGTTTCATGAAATCAGTCTGCCAAGGGGAGTTTCTCAAGGTCAAGCCACATCTGCCTCTTGCTTGCTTTGGAAGATTAAAAATATATATATATTTATTCCTCAGACCGCTGAGCAAATGCCCCATTGCCCTCTGGGATGGTTGTCCCTCCCTCTTTGACTAGGCAGGCAATCTGTCCCAATTTCCTGCTTTGCTTTTGTGTTGCATTAGACCCTTTGCTATCCTTAAGTGAACTGAAAGTGTCTCCTTAGGATAAAAGCACAAACCATTGTTGTATGAAGAAGTGATCAGCCAATTCAGCCTGGAATAAAACTGCTTCACTCAGTCATCAAAGAGCTCTTTAAAATTTTCTAATGCATGGAACTTAACTGGAGAGAAAAAATAATCACCCGTATTTTGTCAGGACACAACAATGCAATAAAACACTTGCAGCTTGTGAAGTGGCTTTATTTCTGTCATGTTGGTCTCCCTTCCGGTTGGTGGAGAAAGTATTGTGGTAACGTAACAGATTTGTAAACTGAGGCTGAGAGCCCTAAAGACTAGGGGGTATCTCAGACAGTGACCACATCACGTGATGAGGCAGAACAATGTGTTGAAAACTCACTGGCTGTTCTCTCCCTGAAGTTCTTTCTCACAGCACCTCTATTTTGTTGCTTGTGAAGCTAATAGCAATGTCAGGAGAGATGGAAGTGGTCATTTAGCCAAACCTATTGGAATACATAATTTCTGGTCTTCTCTCCTGTTTCTGTTCATCATGGGTGCCATTTTATTTTTATCCCAATTTTTGGTGACCTGGGAAACAGCTTTAAACTCAGTGAGCCATTTAGCTCTCTTGGGTTTTCTGCTCCAGTCAGGGTAATTTACTTTTGATAATACCTCTCATTTCACCTCTGACATAGCTCCAAGATGACTGTCCTTTTCATTTAGGTCTCAGCTAACATGTCACCTCAAAAAAGCCTTTTCTGACCACCTCACTGGACTAGCTTCCAGTCTCTCTGCCATATTAGCCTCTTTTATTTTACAAACCTTTGTATCACTTGGAATTTTCTTATTTGTTTACATGTCGATTATCTGACACCTTCCATTAGCATCTAAGTTCCACTAAGGGGAAGGACTCTATCTGTTCCCCACTGTGTCTGAAAACCAGAACCTTGTCTGATAGAGTGAAAACATATGGAATCATATAGGTATTTACTGTCCACCCCCTAACTCCATACTAAGAATAATCTCCTTTCTCCATTTCTCAAAAAAAACTTGCTCTTGTACTGCTATCTGCATTGGATGATTATTTCTTGCAAAATGTTCACATATTCTGCTAGATCCTAATTTCCTAAAGGGGAAGATCAGCATTTTACTTAGGCCATTAATTATTACCTACCTATGTGGCAGTCACTGTGCTGGAAACTACTAGCATTATTTTATTTAATCCTCACCACAGCCCTATGAGACACTCATTACCCCATTTTGCAGATAAGGATCCCAGGCTCAGAAGCTTAAGAGATTTTTCTAATTCACTTAGCTAATTAATGGCAGAGTTGGGATTTAGACAAGAGAGCATTTGGCTCTACTTTATTTTCTCCCATTCCTGTATCCCTTTGGGCCCTGCAGGGAAAATTATCTTAGGTATTTCAAAAAATTAATGATTCAATCTTGATTCTCAAGGGTAGTGCTGCTGATTTCCTACATGGGATCTTATATTTTCTTCTCTTTTTTTTTCTATATATTCTACAAATACCGTGTTGCTGCTAGAAGTACCTGCTTCCCAGAGAAAACCTAGTGACAGCTTCCTTGAAACAGGTTAAAGTTTTTCAGTCCACATTGATGTTTAGTAAATACCAACAGGTTCCAGACAGTGTGGAAAGATTAAGGAAATACAGAGTCTGCTCTCAAGCAACTTACCATTCAGTGGAGATATTTGGTTCATTGGATGTTCTGAGAAATCCCAGTGATCTGTCAATTGGTACCTCCTTGCAAAGGTGCTGGAGAAGAGAGGTCATTGAAAATACAATGGCCGTTCTGTCTAAATTCCACAAGTAGCAAAAGGGACCACAGTAGTAAGCAAGTGCGAGGGAGAAGAAAATGGGTGAGATTGAGAAAAGAAAGAGGAAGATAGATGTTATAGAGGTAGGTCTTGGAAACATTTAACCTTCACTGAGATGCATTTTTTTTCTCCTTTCGGGTAGAGAATAATGTATCATATTTCCCTTTTCTTCCCTGTGTAAGAATTTCCAAATCATATTTTCTTTTCCTTTTTTTAAAAACGTATTTGCATTCTATTATTGTAAGCTGAGTCTGACTTTCTCTTTATTAGTTTTTCTGTGTGTCTTTTAAAATAGGAGTTTCTTTTCCTTCTTGGAGAGAGAAAAATCTTGATGAAACTGGAAAAATACAAAAAGTACAAATACAAGTATAATTTTATCATTCAGAGAAAATACTATTATTAATTCCTTTCCAGTATGGCTACTTTTTTCTTTCTGTGTATCGATTTGTCATAAATAATATATAATTCTATTTTCTGACTTGTTCCTCTTAGACTTAAGCATTTAGGTTGTTTCCAATGTTACTCACTTACAAATAATGCTTCAGAAGATATCTTTTTACATTAATCTTTGTCTACATCCCTGATTTATTTCCTTTGAATAGATACTTGGAAGTAGAATAATTAGACCAAGGCTTTCCACAAAGGCTAAAACAATTTAGTTTCTCACAGTATCACGTGAGAATGCTTGTCTTGCCACCTCTTCCCATTTGTTTTTTTTTTTTTCTTTTTTCTTCATTTTTTATTGGAGTATAGTTGCTTTACACTGCTGTGTCAGTTTCTGCTGTACAGCAAAGTGAATCAGCCATACATATACATATAACCCCTCTTTTTTTGGATTTCCTTCCCATTTAGGTCACCACAGAGCTCTGAGTAGAGTTCCCTGAGCTATACAGTAGGTTCTCATTAGTTATCTATTTTATACATATTAGTGTATACATGTCAATCCCAATCTCCCAGTTCATCCCACCACCCCTTTCCCCCTTGGTATCCATACGTTTGTTCTCTACGTCTGTGTCTCTATTTCTGCTTTGCTAATAAGATCATCTATACCATTTTTCTAGATTTCTCATATATGAGTTAATATATATTTGTTTTTCTCCTTCTGACTTACTTCACTCTGTATGACAGTCTCTAGGTCCATCCACGTCTCTGCAAATGACACAGTTTTGTTCCTTTTTATGGCTGAGTAATATTCCATTATATATATGTGCCACATCTTCTTTATCCATTCATCTGTTGATGGACACTTAGGTTGCTTCCATGTCCAGGCTATTGTAAATAGAGCTGCAGTGAACATTGTAGTACATGACTCTTTTGGAATTATGGTTTTCTCTGGGTATATGCCCAGTAGTGGGATTGCTGGGTCGTATGGTAGTTTTAGTTTTAGTTTTTAAAGGAACCTCCATACTGTTCTCCATAGTGGCTGTATCAATTTACATTCCCACCAACAGTGTAAGAGGGTGCCCTTTTCCATTTGTTTTAAAGTGAACCTTTTGATTACTAATAATGTTGAGTTTTTTTCCCATTAGTGTATTGATCTTTCGCATGCTTTCTCATGTTAAAATTTTAAACCTATTTTCAAAACATTTTAAAATTGAGGTATTATTTGCATATAGATAAATACACAGGTCCTAAGTGTACTTTTCAACAACCTATGAAAAATGCCTATACTTGATTAATCCCATCACTATCAAGCTATAAATCATTCCCATCATCCCAGAAAGTTCCTTTGTGCCTGTTTTTAGTTACTGACTCCACCCAGAGGCAACCACTGTTCTGATTTCTTCCACAATAGTTTTTCCTACCCTAGAACTTCATATCGATAGAACTACATAGTACATAACTCTTCAGTAACAAGCTTCTTTAGCTCAGGATAATTTTTTTAGGGTTCATCTACATGGTTCGGTATATCAATAGTTTATCCCATTTTATTGCTGAATAGTACTTAATTGCATGGATATACCAACATTTGTTTATTCAGTCTCCTGTTGATGGACATTTGGACTGTTTTGGGTTTGTTTGTTTGTTTTTTTTTGGCTATTATGAGTAAAGTTGGAATGAACACTAGGACTCTTTAGGGGTTTAAATCTACCATCTTCCTATTGGTTTTCTGTTTGTTCCATCTGTTCTTTGCCCCTCTTGCTCATTTCCTGCCTTCTTTTTAATGAGCAGAATAATTTTTACTATCCCATTTTATCTCTACTACGAGCTTATTAGTGGTATCTTTTTGTTTTTGTTTTCAAGGATTGTGCTACGGTTTGTAACATGCATCTTTAACTTATCACAGCCATACTTCAAATACTATTATTCTAGTTCATGTTTAAATTAAAATCTTCAAAAGAGTATATTTCAGTTATCCCCTTCCAACATCTGTGTTCTTATTTTTATACGTTTTATGTCTATCCATGTTGTAAACCCTGAAATACATTATTACTGTTTTTGTTTTAAATTGTCAATTAATTTAAAATTTTTTAAATGAATAAAAATATCTTCTGTGTTTGCCCTAATATTTACCATCCTTGGCAATCTTTATTCCCCTCCTTCCCCCCTTTTTTTAAGAATCAATTTTCTATCTGGTATTATTTTCCTTCCACATGAAGAACTTCCTTTAATAAAGTTCAGGTTTGCTGGTAAAGTCTCTCAGCTTTTGTTGACCTGAAAAGTATTTTGCCTACTTTTTGAAGGATATTTTCACTGGATATAGAATTGTAGCCTTTTTTTTCTTAGTACTTAAAAGATGTAATTCCTTTGTCATCTGCTTATTTTTGTTTGTGTGCTTGCTTTAAAAAAAAAACACTGAAAATCTTTGTCTTATGACTGGATGTTTAATCTATTCAAATTTAATGTTATTTTTATAGTTGGATTTATGTCTACCATTTTACTTTTTGTGCTCAGTGTGTCTTGTGTCCTTTTTTAAAAGACTCTATTTCTTGTTAATGCTTTTTTTAAAGTTAAGTGAATATTTTTTAGTATAACATTTTAATTAATGACTTTTTCACTAGATGTTTTGAGTTATTTTTTTTAGTAGGTTATCTAAAGCTTACCATATGCATTTTAACTTATGAGAATCTATGTCAGATTTATATTCATTTAATTCCAGTGAAATACAGAAATACCCCTATATTGCTGTATTTCCTCTTCCTTTTGTGCTATTATTGTTACACATACTACATATATATATGTTAAAAACCCAACCATACATTGTTGTGATTCTTTGTATAATTTCATACCTTTTAAAGTAGCTGAGAGAAGAAAATAGAACAATGACATGGTTTATAAATTTTGTTGTTGTGTTCTTATTTGCCATTTTTGGTTCTCTTCTTTTATTCCTGTGAATATGAGTTGCCATCTAATGTGAATTCCTTTTGCCAATATAGCTTTGCTTCTGCTCACATTCTTTGTGTGGTTTTGTTAAATATATTATAGTTACATATGTTATAGGCCCAGTAATATAATTGCATGCACACTGTTTTACACAAATGCATTTTAAATGAGGCAAGAGAAGAAAGGAGAAGAAATATGCATTTATACTGTGTTATAATTGCATAAGTACCTTTACTGTTTTTTCTTTTTAAATATGGGCAAGAATCCCATTTGGGGTCACTTGTTTTAAACTGAAGAACTTCCTTTAATAGTTCTTATAAATGAGCTAGATAGCAACAAATTTTCTCAGTTTTGTTTATCTGAGCATGTTTTTATTTTTTCTCATTGCTGAAAGATTTTTTTTCTTATCTAAGTCTTTCTTTTATTTTTTTCCAGGTCTATTGAAAAATTATTGACAGACATCACTGTATAAGTTTAAGGTGTTCAGCATGATGGTTTGATTTACATATATTGTGGAATGATGACCACAAAAGGTTTAGTTAAGATCCATCATCTCATACAGATAGAATAAAAAGAAAAGAAGAAAAAAATTATCCTGGTGATGAGAACTCTTAGGATGGATATTCTTAACAATTTTCATATGTATCATACAGCAGTGTTAACTACAGGCATAGTGTTGCATATTACATTCCTAGTATTTATTTTATCGCTGAAAGTTTGTACCTTTTGACCACCTTTCTCTGATTTCCCGTGGCCCCTTCTCTGGTAACCACAAATCTGATCTCTTTTTCTATGACTTTGTTTTGTTTGTTTGTTTAAGATTTCACATATAAGTGAGATCATACCGTATTTGTCTTTCACTGTCTGATTTATTTCACTTGGCATAATGCCTTCAAGGTCCATACATGTTATTGCAAATGGTAGGATTTCCTTTTTCTTTTTTTATGGCTGTGGGTGTGTATGTGTATATATGTATGTATGTGTGTACATGTATATAAATGCATGCCTCAACTTCTTTATTCATTTATCCACTGATGGACACTTAGGTCGTTTCCATGTCCTGGCTATTGTAATAATGCTGCATGGGACATAGAGGTGAATATAGCTTTTCAAGTTAGTGTTTTTCTTTCCTTTTGATGTATTCTTAAAAGTAGAATTGCTGGATCACATGGTAGTTCTATTTTTAATTTTTTAAGGAACCACCATACAGTTTTCCATAGTGGGTGCACCAGTTTACAATCCAGCCAGCAGTGCACAAGGGTTCTCTTTTCTTCTCATCCAATCCAGCATTTGTTATCTCTTATCTTTTTGGTGATGGCCATTCTAACAGGTGTGAGGTGATATCTCGTGGTTTTGATTTGCATTTCTCTAATGACTAGTGATGTTGAGCATCTTTTCATGTACCTGTTGGCCATTCCTATATCTTCCTTGGAGATATTTTTCCTAGAAACAAGATTTTTGTTCATCAGCTTTATTCTTTCAGCACTTTAAATATGTCATCTCACTGTTTTCTGACCTCCATTGTTTCTGATGAGATGTCTGCTGTTAATCGCATTGAGATTCTCTTATGCGTGAGGAGTCGTTTTTCCTTTGCTGCTGTCCTAGATTTTCAGCATTTTAACTGTGATCTGTCTGGGTTTGAATTTCTTTGTGTTTATCCTCTTTCGATTTTGTTGAGGTTTTTGAATGTGTAAATTAATGTTTTTCATCTAATATGGGACGTTTTAAACGTTATTTCTTTGAATATTTTTCTGTTCCTTTCTCTCTGTCTTCTCTTTCTGGTATCCCAGTTATGCATATGTTGTGCACTTAATGGTGTCCCTCAGTTCTGAGACTCTTTATCTTTCTTCATTTTTTCCTCTTTCTTCGGACTGAATAATCTTTTGATCTATCTTCAAATTTGTTGATTCTTCTGCTAGCTCAAGTCAATTTTGGAGAACATTTAGTAAATCTTTTATTTTGGTTATTGTAGTTTTCCACTCCAGAATTTTCATTTGGTTCATTTAAAATAAGTTTTTATCCCTTTATGGATATTCTGTATTTGATGATACATTATCATCATACCTTCCTTTACCTCTTTAAGTATGGCTCCCTTTAGTTCTTTGATTAGATTTAGTGTAGCTGCTTTAGAGTCTTTGTTAAATTCAATACCTGAGGCTTCTCACAGGCAGTTTCTGTTGCCTGCTTTTTAAGTATTTTTTTTCTGTGTATGGGTCATACTTTCTTGTTTCCTTGAGTAGCTCATATTTTTTTGTGTGTGTGAAAAAGTGGGCATTTTAGACAGTATATTTTAACAACCCTGAATATCGATCCCCACCTCCAAGAGTTATATTTTTGCTGTTTGCTTGTTTGTATTTGTTGGTACAATTTCAGTGAATCCAATTTTCCTTGAAGTATGAAATCTCTGATTTGCTCTTCAGAAGTATAGTCTTGAACATGCTTATGGTCACGCTGGCAGATAGTCATTTTATCAGGCTCTCTCTTTCTCTGATCTCTTTTGTAAGCTGCCTGCCTCTATTGGTAACACACTATTGGTAGCTCTCAGGCTCCACTAATTTCTCCTTGATTGCTCTGCTGTATTGGATAATCCTATGAAACATAATGTGCTCCACCATATGATTCAATTAAATTCAGACCCCTTTTCTGGAGAATATTTTGAGGCTGATCTTTGGAGTATATTCTGACCACAGGGGGTTTCTTTTTCACTGTCTCTTCCCCTGGTTCCCTCTGGTAAACTTGTTGACCTGGGGTTTAGCCTGTTGCTCATAAGGAGGTATCAGCCTCCTCTTAATTGCTTACCATCAAAATCTCTATTTTTTTCAGAGTGCCCTAAAGCTTGAACTTTTCCACATTCTTTTCTAAATAAAATCAGTTTCTTTGGGGGAGTGCTTTGGTATTCTTTCTTATGGCCTGTTGAGGTATGTTTTTAAGTTTAGTTTGAGTGAATCTAATATAGCCTTTATCCAAGGAGTTCCTTAGACCTATTTCTAAGTTTGGTTCTTTCTGGGGTCTCTACTTAATGCTCTGGGTATTCAGCAAGATCTCTCAACTTTTACTGGACAGAACTTGAATGTTTGCTATCCCTGTTAAGCTCCAATAAGTGCTTCAGGTCACAGTGCCCCATTAGTTCTTCTTTCCCTGGTTACTTGGAGTATTACTCCAAGGATGCACAGCTTTATGTTCAGATATTCAAGGGGTCCCATATGCAGACTTTTAAAACTTTCTCTGCTCGGTTTCTCTTCTTGAGTACTCTGCCCTCAAATTCCAGTCACCTCTGCTTCCTCAGACTCTAACCTTTGTCCCTAAACCTCAGCAAGACTGCTGTACCCTGCTGACTTTCCTTATACCATTGTCTGGAAAGTGCATCCAGGCAGAAAATTGAGGCAATCTTAGGGGTTGCCTTATTTGTTTTCCTTCTATGAGGCATAATCTCCCAGGCTTCTCATTGTTCGATTCCTGAAAGTGGTTGTTTCATATATTTTATACAAGTGAAGTTGTTTAGGGTAGAAAGAATAATCATATCCTCTAAACTTATTGCAAGAAGTGGAAGTCCTGCCCATTTTTTTTTAACTTAGTGTTTTTCTTATTTATTTGAGGAAGCATCTCAAAAATCCCAAAATTTGACTTTGTCTGTTATATTAGCTGATATTTTCCTTTTATGTCATTTACCTTTAAATTATTTTTCACTGTCTTATGATCTTTATATTTTAATTTTTACATAACTAAATATATTGGTGTTTTCTTTGTAATTGCTTCCAACTAGAGATCAAGCATCTACCTAGAGTTTCTTTCATGGATTTTTTGGAGCTTCATATTTTCTTTTAAATTATTATTCTACTGAGATTAGTTTTGGTATTGTGATAAGATCATTTTGTATGTCTTTTGTTCTAATTTTCTTCAAATCATTTGTAGAAAAAGGTGTCATATAAATAAAATAAATAGGTGTCACCGGAAACTGGTTAAATATTTTTATCAATTATTTTAGAGTCCATGCATATCTATTCTGTGTCATGGATTTAAGGTCATTCTCGGGTAAAATGAGATTAAGACAGATCAGACTGCATGCTTCTTTTTAAAAGACAAAATATGTGTAAAATCAATAAAAATGGAAATGAGGACATAAAGACTAAGACAAGCACTAAGGAGCAAAGCAGCAGCCAAAATGGATAGTTCTAATTTAAGGTAGTGGTTGCAGTGACCAGACTTGCAGTCAGAAAGATCTAGATTTGAATTCTGGCTCTAACACTTCCTACCTTCTTGATCTTTATCTCCATTATTTCGAGGTTATGCTTAAATTGAAATTGGACAGTTCCTGACACATCACCACTGTGGTCATTATCGTTGCTGTGATTGTAGTGGTGAAAATCAGAAATATAAAAAGTTGGAGATGCAGTTTCAATGACGTGATTGGGCAAGGGTGAAGGAGTGTGGTCTGGCCTTTGCTCTCTTTATAATAAAATAAGTAGAATGGTGTGAGCTATGTGTTTCTAAGCTTGCTTCCATATGTAAGTATATATGTATGTATGCCTGTATTTAGCGTCACTAGGTACTTCCCCTAGATCCATCTCTTTCTACTTACTGGTACCGTGAGTTGCCATATAATTCAGTTCCTGACCTTTGCACAGGGAGGCGCTAAACGTTGAAGCACTGAGTGGGGGAAACAGGTGGAAGGTGGAGTGTGGGGAGAAAATGCATAGTTGGCAGTGTTGGCATGACTTTCCCTATCCCATTGAGTACGTGTTCTGTTTGGTTTATCTGTTCTTCATAGACACATGTGTAAACCAGATCAGACAAAATCGGCTCTTTCCTCCTTTGCTCAGAGGATGCTTTTAGTGAAAATACACTGGAATAGGCATAAGGATCACTGAATTGAAATTCCCTTTTCTCCACTGTGGAGCTGTATAATTTTAGGCCAGTTTCTTTTCCTCCCTGGTTTCTACTTTGCTACTAGGATGTATAATCAGTAGGGCCAGAGAAAGTCCTGCATACGCATCAAAGTTTATTCACTTATTAAGTTTTCAATCAAGTCCTTATTGAGTGATTTCCGTGTGTTAGGTGCTTGGGACACAGCTGTGTAACAGTCACAGAGCTTCTCCTTGTCCCTATCCTCAGGGAATTCATCTAGAGGGATAGACGGACATTAAATAGGGGAGCATATGTACAGTGACTGCCACAAAGGAGAGAGGCCAGGTGTCATGGGTGATAAAAAGTGTAGGCCAGTGGTTGGCAAACAACTTCTTCCGAAAAGGACAGGTAGTAAATATTTTAGGCTTTATGAGCCAATAAGCAAAATGGAGTAATTGTTCTTACCAAACCACCGGTCAGTTGTTTTTACATTTTACATTTAAAAATTAAAAAAAAATCTTAAGTCACATGGGCCTTACAGAAACAGACAGCAGGCTGTAGTCTGCTGACCCCTCATTAGGCCAAGTATATAATACGTAATGTAGTCTGCTGAGTATTATATCTCTGTCCAGAGAGTGTTAATGGTCACTGTTTTCTTAAAGGATTTGTGTGAGAGAGATCTCCCTGGCTTTCTACTTCCACCTGTCTCTACTTTATTTATCTCTCTCTCTATATATATTTATATCCTCATAGAATTCAAAAGTATGAATGAAATACATGCAGTTGTACTTACCAATACGTTTTTGTTATTTTAATTTGGCTGCCTAGGTGGATCCTCTGGGAGAGGACTGAACCTTTTCATTAGTTTCCATACAATGTTCTGGTGACTTTAGTGGTAAAGTTACTGTGATTGTGTAGATTCTGTGACAGTGGCTGGATTAATCACCTGTATGTTGTGCTGTATCTGCTGAGGCAGCTGGGGAGGGAGACTGAGAACAGGTACTGTGGGAGCAGACAGAGGAAGAGAAAAGAACAGCTCAGATACCTACTGTCCCAGAGCAAGATCAGCCAACTCGTTAGTTTTGACTCTCCATTGTTTCATAGGCTAAAAAAATCTGTTTGTACTTAACAGAATCAGAGGCATGGTATCCTCTGTGAACATACTAAGCTATTTGCAGAGGCCCCTGAAGAGCAATCTAATTCAATTAGAAAAGAAAGAACACTTAATACTTTTAAAAACTCATTAATGATATTGCAAAATACAAAAGCCAAACCTTTTTTTTTTCAAACTGGCACTTAAAATGTCTGAAACACTTAAAAATGTGCTGAATTTTATTCATTCTACTGTAAATCTATCCTAAGTTTTCGATTCAAGCATTCCTATAGGTACCCCTAAATATTTTTTTTGGCAGTTACACCAAGAACTAGAAAAAGACAAAAAATTCAAATGCATTCAATTTGACTTTATAAATTTCCTTTATTTCCCTCTTTCTCCCTCTTGCTCTCTTTCTCCTTTTTTTCTCACTTTCCCCTTAATTATCTCAGTGTCTTACTTTGTTCTGATCTTATTTTATGTAAACTAAGGAAAGAGCTGTGGCTGGGGAAAATGCCAAAGATCTAATCAACGAATTGTCAATAATAACCATGTGACTCAAGCCATAAATCACTTTGGATTAAGCATCAACCTTCATCTGGGTATGAAATTTCCAATGCCATTTATTTGTTGTCTGCCAATGGAGATTAAAATGTCTCGTTCCCAGGAGACTTTTCAGAAATGGATGGATCCTCACTGCCAGGGCAGCTGGGAAGCTGCCTGCCTGAAGACGGTCAAATAAAGGCAATGACATTGCTAGGTCCTTTTCTTCCCTAGAAACTAGAATCCATGTGTATACGACATCCAGTTAGACAGTGAAAATTTGGTCAAGCCATTATGTTTTGCATATCATGCCAAACACATCTTAGATTAGAAGAGCAATCGACTGATGATCTTAATGTTACGTGTATATTGTGTGTGTGTGTGTGTGTGTGTGTGTGTGTGTGTGTGTATTATTTGCCCTCTGGATATATTGTTTAACAAAGTGAAGAAAGAGCCTTTCCATGAAACTCCTGTGATTAAAATAATAACTAATATTTACTAAGCATTTGCTATGTTCTAGAGTCTAATTCCTTTACTTACAGGTGTTATTTGATTTTCTCAATCACCCTGTGAAGTAAATTAATTCATTATTTCCATTTTCAGAAGAATTTCTAAGGCATAGAGTAGTTAAGTTTTTGGCCCGAAGTCACACCATTTGTAAGTGGAAGGACCAGGATTTGAACCCAGTGTCCAAAGCTATGCTCTTACTACACTGTACCAGTCCTATCACCTTCCTTCATAGACATTTTCATAATTTGCAGTTCTGTATTTCCTTGTGTGAGTATCTTTTTATGATGTCCATTTCCTCCCTAGACTATAAGTCCCATGAGTATAAGATTGCAGCATTTTGTTCTCTGCTGCATTGCTAGAGCTTAGGTAGTGTTTTGCACACAGCAGGAAAGCACTAAATGAACATCTGTAGGCAAAATGAATGAACAATATGCTACAGGAATGGTGTTGTATAGCAGTAGTACCAAAGATAACATTTGTGACAAAGATGACAGATGACAAAGCATTTTTATCGCAGTTGCCAAGAACTGCTCCCTTCAGCTCTGGGCAGTGGCCAACAGAACTTTGGGGTGTTTCACTGACCTAATGTTGCCAGTTGCCACCATGAATACCAGCTTTATCCCATCTGTAGCCTAACTCTCACAAATGAAACATCCACAGAGGCTTTCCAGCTGAGCTTCTTACCTCCTCCTCCCAATTTCTTCCTGCTTTCATTGAACTTTTCTTCATTTTCCAATAAGAATCAGAAGCAAAAGCTTTTGTTTGTTTTTATCTTTTGGAGGGATGTCATCAAAAGCTCTTTTTTTTTTTTTTAAAGTGATTTTTAACCTGTTCTAATGATCATAATAGCCCACTTTTTGCTTACTGGCCATAAATCAGTTACGATTCTCAATATTTTATGTGTATTAGCTCATTTAATTATCAGGAGAAGCCTATGAAGCAGATACTATTACAATCCCTAATTTTTAGATCAAGACACAGATACAAAGAAAACTTAAGCAATCTGTCAGGATTGAGCACCCGATTAGCTTGGTTCCAGAGTGTGACATCTTAACCCCACACTACTATGATAATAACTTCTATGCTTCTTGGCCAGTATTGATTGTGTTGGGTCTACCCTCCACTAAGTCCTTTACATTTTTTCTTAAAGATATTCCCCAAACAATATCAGCAAAGTGGATACTATTAACTTCCACATTTTGCATAGGAGAAAACTGACTCATGAAGATTAAAATAATAATGTGTCCAAGTTCACATAACTAATCAGATCATCAGTTCATATGGCTAATCAGAATCAAACCCCAAAGGCAGAGGTGATAGACTCAAAAGCCTTCCACTCTTGAGCAAAGTTTGCTTCAGTTCTGTTTGAATATTACCGTTTATCCCAAGTCTGTTTTAGAGTTAGGCCCATGAAAAATCAGCAACTGACATTTATGTAGTAATAGTTCTTGCACATTATTCAATACATTAAAAAATCTTTAACATTCTTGAGAGATGACCTATTCTAACATCAAAAATGTAATTGTGATGTCAAATCCGCAGCTTCTTATAAACTTCCTCAGGTTATGCCATAAACTTGCCCTGGAATATTAACTAGAACTTTTTATATGTATGTGAGTAATAATAACACTCCCCATCTGTGTAGCACTTACAGAAACACGTTTATTTAGTAGTTACTCTCAGCCAGGCACTGTGCCAAGCCCTTTTACATTATTATCTTTTGAATCTCACAGTGACTGTATAGGGTGACTTTATCCCCATCTGTATACCTGATCCGCTTGAGGTTTGTGGAAGCCAGTGATTAGCCCAAGCCAGAGTCAGTAAATGGGGAAAGTTGGTTTCATTCCCAGGACTGTTAATTCAGAATTTAGAGTCTTTCCAACTTGTGTTTCAATCTTGCTTGGTTCTATCAAAATTTATACATAAAAAAAGAACCAAAGAGTTTAAGTGATTTGCTTGAGATCACAAAGTTAATAATAGGCAGAGGCCTCACTAGCATTAGGTCTTTTTTCTTCTAATCTGTTGCTTTGGCACTACAGTTAAGACATCTCATACATGTACACATAGTATACACACATATTAAACAGATATGAAAATAAAATACTTTGCAGTTAAACTTATTTTTTAGTTTTAGTGTCTGTTTTCTTTCCTTTACTCAGGTGGCCCTTTAAATGTCTAACTGCTGAAGTTGTTACATTCAAGGATTATATAGCAAGAACAAGTCAAATTCCAAAACTCACAAGAAATAAAAGATATTCCCTTTGAAGATCTTACTGATATTCTGAGAGAGTAAGGCTTAAATAAAGAGGTAACTGGGTTGAAATTTCAGACCAGTTTTGCATGTAAAAGCTTGGTGAGTTTTATACTCAGTTAAACAATATGCAATCATTAGAACGGATATATTGTGAGAAGGGACTCCTGCGAAAGTTGTTTCAATGCAAAGAGTTATTAATGCAAGCTGGGACTAGATAGGTCGTTAGGGTCTTCTCAGTGAAATGGCAGTTTTCAAGGTACTTGGCTTGGAGCACTGAGTGTAATTTTTCCTAAAAATGGAACTGAAATGGAAGAGGCCAGGGAGGCTGAGTCAGTCTACATAATTTGTATCATAATAAAGTAAAGGATAGTCTCTGGATCATTTTTGTTTTTCTCCTATGATCAAAGATAACGTTAAAAAATCCATATAACCCCATCCATCACATTTGCTGTGTCATTGTATTAATCAGGATAGAAAAACTATGGCATTCTAATAGTAAACCATACAGTCTCAGTAGCTTATACTATAAAGTTTATTTCTTACATAAAGTCTGATGTGCACTGAATCACCTTCCTCCATCTTATACTTATGCCATGTGTTTGACGTGGCTTCCGAGATCACTGTGACAGCAGAAGGGATGGGCAGACAAGACCCGCTGACTCTTATATGACACGTGTGCCTTCTACTCAGAGCCCATTGGCTAGAACTAGTCACATGACCCCGGCCAACTGCAGTGGAAGCTGAGAAATGTAGAAGAGCAAATGGTTATTTAGTGAATGATGTCTCCGACCCATTAACTATGACTTCTTCCCTTCCTCTTCTGCCAGGCTGCTTTTTCCTCTCCCATTTTTCTTTCTTCCGGTGCTTGTCTTCCTTCGTCTTTCCTTGTTCCCCCTTCATTCAGCCACTATTTAACAAATTACATATCTCTTGTGCAGGGTGCTTGCATGCCCTGAAGAGTGAGTGCTTCCTAAGTTTTGTGCCTTATATGCTTCTCTTGTCTCACCCTCGTCCTGGCCCAGCTACTCTGTGTCACATGGCTTCTAAGTTGAGGAATATACAAGAGTCCAACATGATTCCCCACACTCCAGTTTCTTACAGTCTTTTGAGTGAGATGTGACATGTAGGCAATGCAGTAGTAAAAGAGAATGCCTGTGTCATACAGTTTCTACAGGTAATGTGTGTGGGAGCTGATTCAATATTGTTCTGCCCTCGGTAGCATTTGCTAAATGCTAATCAGAGCACTTTGCTGGACCACATACTAAGGGAGTAAGATAAATACAGTCCTCCTGCTTTATGAAGAGCAATTGCAATGGAAAGACATTGGAGAAAACATAAAATATGTGTGGTCACCCATCATGCGTACTTTAAATAGGTATAATCATTGTGTCAGAGGTTCGCAGACTTTGCAGACTTTAAGCTCTGAGCGTAGCTTAAAATGTGTGAGATTATCTGGTCTAGGGGAAGGCCCAAGGTCCAGATCTATCAAAGCTCCTGAAAAGGTTATTTACTCCAGAGCTTCTGGAGTGGGTGCAGATACTGACTGCTCTTCTGTTTTCATGAAACTTTACCCCAGATTGACAGCAGCAAAGGTACTCTGACTCCTCAAAAAATATCCAACATCATTCATCCCTTGAAACTCCTGGCATGGATAGTATTGCAAGTAGGAAAGAAGCATTTCCTTTCTTTTTTTATGTCTAAAGAGAGCCGTCCCTGCCACAGGACTTGGAATAGCCCATAAAACTTGAGCAAAATGTTAATAAAGCATAGAAATAAATAATAAAACTATAAACTGGCAAAGTTTGATGAGATCTTGATTAACTGGGACAGAGGTTGCTCTTAGGGGTCCAGGGATGGGCTTTAGGAAGACTGGGGACCCCCCTGAAACATTTGTGTGTATTTAGTTATATACATTTTTGAAGAAGGGTCTATCTATAAAAGATTAAGAGCCACTCACCTCACTTTAGAGAAGTGGAATCCCCAGTCCAAGAGATTTAAAGACATGGCAGATATCAAGCAAGTAATCAGGAATAAATCCACTTCTAGAGCCCTGTTGGTCTTATCCCCACCGTTATGGGTTGAATTGTATGTCTCCCCCCACCCCCAATATTATTCAAGTCATGCACCCTTCGTACCTGTGAACGTTACCTTATTTGGGAATAGAGTCTTTGCAAATGTAATCAAGTTAAGATGAAGTCATTGGGGTGGCCCTAATCCAATATGACTGGTTTCCTTATAAGAAGAGGAAAACTCCATGTGAAGCCAGGGATACACAGCAAGAAACGACGGAGGCACAGATTGAATTTGTGCACCTAGAAGCCATGGAGTGAGAGAATACACTTCTGTTGTTTTAAGCCACCAAGTTTGTGATTATTTGTTATGGCAGCCCTAGGAAACGAATACACTCATTCATCGCTAACTTTCCATATCCATACATTGTCTTTTTTTTTTTTTATCATGTTGGTGTCAGTGCTGACAATTATGTTTTGCTGTGTTTTTAAATGCATGTTTACTGGACCTAGTTTATGTACTTCCCCAGGTACTCTGAGCTCATCTGTCCCCTGGGCCTTGGCTGCTTGCCCTGCTTCCTGCCTGGAATAGCTGAGCAGTGGCTCCTGTCATTCTCACAATTCTAGTATTCCAGCCACCAACCAGAGTTTAGTGATTCTCTGACCTGTCCTGGGGTCTAGTGCCAGGCTTTGGGACCACCTCCATCGTGCTGGCTCTGGGAGGATCTGCAGCAGCTCCCATGTCTAAATCCAACCTGACCAGCCCCCAGAAGCTCTAGCTTCCCCAGCACCTCCACAGGGGTCAAATAATACCATCTAAAATTACACGACAGTGGATGCTCTGTGGAGCAAACTTTGATGGAGAAAAGGCAGGAGTCATAAGGAGACAACATGTGAATTGTTTTCTCTCCTTCTTGCACATTGTTCTGAGATGCAGAGGTTTTATAATGGTTCTTCTGAGGTATATCCCACGTCACCAAGAAACCATTATCATCATTCACAATGTTATTTTGCTTTACCTACTGTAAAGGAAAGGCTGCTGTGTTTCCCAGTCTGGAAGCTCTTCAAATCCTGTCCTTTTAGGTTTTTATGGAGGCTTCATTTTGTAGGCATCGTTGATTGAAATATTAGCCATTCATGACTGAACTCAATCTTCAGCCCCTCTTCCCTCCCTGGAGGTGGGGGACGGGGGCATGGCTGAAAGTTCCAACCAGCTAATCATGGGATTTATTATGAATAACAAAAGGTACCCATTTCACCTTTATATTGTGGAACGGGGAACAAAACTAAATATTTTTTTAAAAAGATGTCCCTACAGCTCTTACATAGGAAATTACAAGAGTTTTAGGAGCTATGTGCCAGGAACTGTGGATGAAGATTATTATTATATCACAATATCATACCTACTGTTATGGGTTGAATTGTGTTCCCACAAAATTCATATGATGAAGCCCTAGCCCTCAGTATCTCAGAATGTCATCTCACTTAGAAATAGGGCTGCAGGTATAATTAAGATAAAGTCATAGTGGAGTAGGGAGAGCCCCTAATCCACTATGACTGGTGTCCTTATAAAAAGGGGAAATTTGAACACACACACACACACACACACACACACCATATGAAGATGAAAGCAGAGTTCAAGGTGATATTTCTGCAAGCCAAGGAATGGCAAAGGTGGTCAGCAAAGCACCAGAAGCTAGGGGAGAGGAGCATGGAACAGATTCTCCTTCATAGCCCTCGGGAAGAACGAATGCTACCAACACCTTGGTCTTGGACTTCTAGCCTCCAGAACTGTGAGACAATGAAGTTTTGTTGTTGAAGCCACCCAGTTTGTGGTACTTTGTTATGGCAGCGTTAGCAAACAGGCATAACTACTTCTCATTGTCTCTCTTTCCCTCTTGCTTTCACTGGATTGCACCAACTTCCCTCCCCCATCCGCCGCCCCTGCCACAATAAACATTCAAACTTGTCTCAGGCTCTGGTTTCCATAAACTTAAAGCTAATATACCTTTTACTCCTATTTTGGCTTTAATATGTGTGTGATTATCCCTGGATTGGGCACTGACTTAGCGAGAAGAGATACGATATATCATTTTCTTAGAAAAGCTCACAGTTTTTAGCTATGCCTAATTTGTAAAGCACTAGGAATCAACTAAGGCAGAACGTTTCATGTTATACATTTACATAATGACAGAGTTCAGAAAAGGGAGAGTCACATCATCAGCTTCTAGAACTGCAAAATGAACTATTAACTATGGCGGACCCTATTTTATCTGTGTGGTTTCCTAGCATTGCCAAAAGCATAAACTTGTATTTAGTGTATTCTGTATGTATTTTTGAATTCTCACAAAGGGGCTTGTGGCAGGCAAAGGGGAGTCTTATTCCAAAAGGGATACTCAGGCATTTGTAAACAAGGCCCCGTGTTGGTAATTCAGACAAAGTAATTAGAGTTTATGACTGTGGGAGTCTGGAGTACATGTGATGAATGGTATTAACTGGGAGTGAATTGATGCTGGTGGGTAAGGAAAGATAATTTCTCCAGCTAAGTCCACATGGCCAGTAGCTGAAACTATTCCCCAGACCAATCCATTATCTCCATCAAAAGGCATTTATTAAATGTTTATTTGCATATCATACTATGATAAAGGGAGGAACCAACCAGCTCTTGGAACACACTCCCTTGTGTTAATAGATAAACTGAGGCACATTAAGATGTCTAAGAGTTTACCTTAGCAAACATCAATTCAAATCCAGCAACACTCTACCAGCAGGAGCTAAAGGAAGGGCTTTTGTAGAGCAGACATGGAGACAAAGCAAGGAAGTTATGTGATTGGCTATAGCTTAAGAGCTTGCCTTTTTTGGGAAAGACTGGTTGACTGTTTGTGATTGGTTCTTCTTAAGTTTAGATTTCTTAACCTCGAGGCATTTTCAGGAATTGACACTAGCTTAGGTTTCCACTTGCTTACCTAGGCTCCTGATGCATTAGAGTCGGCTTAGCCTAATGGCTTCCTTGTTTAATTACTTTAGTACTTGACATACATCATCTATTTAAGTTTGGAGAAAACAGCAAGGAAACTTCATACGGAGTTTAGAGCTTCAAATAAAGAAACTTGTGTACTTAGTAATACCTTTTTTTTTTGAGAGGAAACCAACTGAGATCTCATTTTTCTTGTTCAGAGTTTCCAAATATCTCCATAGTTCGAGATTCTTGTGAGCTTGTTTATGTATATAACTGATCAAAATATGGAATTGACTCAAGATCTCTGATTTTTGCTTCCAAACTAATCTCTCACTACCCAAGGGAGATGTGTACAGCAGTACAATGGACTGTAACATCTGTGATGCCAGGGCCAAGTCTGAACTGTCTCCAGTGGGTCCTGAGTACCTGCAAAAAGCTTGGGTGAGAGAAGGTATGTAAAATCATCTGTTAAATGACAAAGCCCTCAGTTCTGGTTGGATTCAATACAGATAATTTCTCAGGACAGTTCCATAAGGAAAGACATCAAATCTCTGTTAAGCACCTATCATGTCCCAGACTCTATACTAATCACTTTACATAATCCCTAGCGAGACCCTTCCCTTTATTTTAAAATGGTTATAATAGTATCTGTTTGTTTTTCTATGGCAATAGAAGGAATCAAGTAATAGTATGTGAAGAACTTGGCACTGTGTCTGACATAGAGCACATTTTTAGTTACCTTTCTCTTCTTTATGCAGCTGTTGTTAACTTTTTCTTCTTTCCTTTATTATATTCAGTATCCACCCAACATGCCTCACATTGATTTTCTATGTGTCTATTTAGGTGATGAAAAAGCTTGTCAGAGATGCTGGCTATGTTTAACATCATTTTTAAGGAAATTCCTCAGTGACGCCCATTTTCCTCTTCACTGGTCTCCTTCCTTTAATATTATTGAATGATAGTTTTGCCACAACCACAGCCTAGACCTCTAATATCTATCACTGGTACTATTGAATTGTTTCTAAGCCTAACAGCTTCTAATTTTGTCTCTTGCAATTCATACTCCTCTGTCCTCTAAGAGAGATCTAGCCAAAATACAAATTTTTTTTAACATCTTTATTGGAGTATAATTGCTTTACAATGGTGTGTTAGTTTCTGCTTTATAACAAAGTGAATCAGCTATACATGTACATATATCCCCATATCTCCTCCCTCTTGCATCTCCCTCCCACCCTCCCTATCCCACCCCTCTAGGTGGTTACAAAGCACCGAGCTGCTCTCCCTGTGCTCTGCGGCTGCTTTCCACTAGCTATCTATTTTACATTTGGGAGTGTATATATGTCCATGCCACTCTCTCACTTCATCCCAGCTTACCCTTCCCCATCCCCATCCCTGTGTCCTCAAGTCCATTCTCTATGTCTGTGTCTTTACTCCTGTCCTGCCCCTAGGTTCTTCATAACCATTTTTTTTTTTTTTTAGATTCCATATATATGTGTTAGCATATGGTATTTGTTTTTCTCTTTCTGACTTACTTCACTCTGTATGACAGACTCTAGGTCCATCCACCTCACTACAAATAACTCAATTTCATTTCTTTTTATGGCTGAGTAATATTCCATTGTATATATGTGCCACCTCTTCTTTATCCATTCATCTGTCGATGGACACTTAGGTTGCTTCCATGTCCTGGCTATTGTAAATAGAGCTGCAATGAACATTGTGGTACATGACTCTTTTTGAATTATGGTTTTCTCAGGGTATATGCCCAGTAGTGGGATTGCTGGGTCATATGGGAGTTCTATTTTTAGTTTTTTAAGGAACCTCCATACTGTTCTCCATAGTGGCTATATCAATTTACATTCCCACCAACAGTGCAAGAGTGTTCCCTTTTCTGCACACCCTCTCCAGCATTTACTGTTTGTAGATTTTTTGATGATGGCCATTCTGCCTGGTGTGAGGTGATACCTCATTGCAGTTTTGATTTGCATTTCTCTAATGATTAGTGATGTTGAGCATTCTTTCATGTGTTTGTTGGCAATCTGTATACCTTCTTTGGAGAAATGTCTATTTAGGTCTTCTGCCCATGTTTGGATTGGGTTGTTTGTTTTTTTGATATTGAGCTGCATGAGCTGCTTGTAAATTTTGGAGATTAATTCTTTGTCAGTTGCTTCATTTGCAAATATTTTCTCCCATTCTGAGGGTTGTCTTTTCATCTTGTTTATGGTTTCCTTTGCTGTGCAAAGCTTTTAAGCTTCGTAGGTCCCATTTGTTTATTTTTGTTTTTATTTCCATTTCTCTAGGAGGTGGGTCAAAAAGGATCTTGCTGTGATTTATGTCATAGAGTATTCTGCCTATGTTTTCCTCTAAGAGTTTGATAGTGTCTGGCCTTACATTTAGGTCTTTAATCCATTTTGAGTTTATTTTTGTGTATGTGTTAGGGAGTGTTCTAATGTCATTCTTTTACATGTAGCTGTCCAGTTTTCCCAGCACCACTTATTGAAGAGGTTGTCTTTTCTCCATTGTATATTCTTGCCTCCTTTATCAAAAATAAGGTGACCATATGTGTGTGGGTTTATCTCTGGGCTTTCTGTCCTGTTCCATTGATCTATATTTCTGTTTTTGTGCCAGTACCATACCGTCTTGATGACTGTAGCTTTGTAGTATAGTCTGAAGTCCGGGAGCCTGATTATTTCCAGCTCCGTTTTTCTTCCTCAAGATTGCTTTGGCTATTTGGGGTCTTTTGTGTTTCCATCGAAATACAAATTTGACCATTTATTCCCTTGTTTAATCTTTTCAGTAGCCTGGAATAGCCTACAGACAAAGCCCAGACCCCACAGCATGACATACAAGACTCTTTGTTACCAGGCTCCTACCTTCCTCTTGAAACCTGCATAGTTCAGCTGCTCCTATGGAGGTTGCATTCCCATGCACACGAATGATCTTCTTGTTCTACAACTTTGCACTTTTGCTTAGCAGGCCCTTCTGCTGTGTGTCCTCCCTCTCTTTTCTTACCTTTCTTTACCTCACCAACTTGGCTCATTCTTTCAGAGACTGCTAATGCAGCTGTTCTTCTTGGCAACTTAAGGAAAGATTAGGTACCCTTCCTTAATGGTTTCTTATCATCATGTGTTCTGATTATGAGGACTTAAGATATTACATTCAAATCATCCATTAGCACCTGTTGCTCCCACAATAGTCTAACCCAGAGGTCAGCAAACTCTTTTGGTAAAGAGACAAGTAATAGATATTTTAGCTTTCTGGGGCACATGGTCTCTGTCACAACTAGTCAACTCTGCTGTTGTAGCACAAAAGCAGTCAAAGATAATACGTAAATTAAAGAGCTTGACTGTGTTCCCATACAACTTTATTTACAAAAATAGATAGCAGGCCAGATTTGGCCTGTGGGTTATAGTTGGTAAGTTCTTGATAATGGAAATCACAATCATGTCTTATCTTTCTTAGTATCTCCAGCACCTATTTTGGTGCCTGGGATCGAAGGGTTGCTCAATACATGTTAATTGAACTAGGAGTATGTTAGCCCCTCCAAACCATCACATGCCAAGTGCTTATTCTTGTTTTTATTTGAAGTACAGTCAGGTTGCTGTTAAACAGTTTCAATTCTGTATCCAGCTGGCGTGCCTCATTTGAGGACCAAAAGTGAGTCAGTACTTCCTAAATTAACAGGTCACAGTCTAAAAAGGAGATCCGTGTATCCTGCCTGAGCATCTAAGGCTTCTGGCTAATTTTCTCAGGTATTCCATTACCCTTGGGTCTTTCAGGTCTCCTTGAAACCAGCCACAGTGCCATCTGCAACCTGTTTATTGAAAGCTGTGTAACTAAGTACAGTAATAGAATTTTTCAATCAATACCCAATTGTAGCAGAAGCCAGTGGAGAGATTTCAGGGCAGCTGTAACATGCTGAGATAACTTGGTGTCACTAAGAAATCAGGCAGCAGAGAGCAGTATTAACTGAGTTCCATCAATCACACATGTGGGCACTGGGCCTGAAATTTGGTATAGGAGCTAGAGGATTGCATGATGTGTATTTGGTTGTGTAAACCCAGACAACAAATTCATCTGAACTCTGCTTATGACATTCAGCTGGTTTGGGCCCCTCGTAACAATTTTCTTTTCTTTTCCCCAGTTCAAAAATTCATCAGTCTCCTCTGTGCACATAACACAAAAGGAAGAGCAGTGGCACCTAATGGTAACCCTGGGAGAGTTGGTACCAAGAGGGAATATAGCCTAATAGAAAGAAACTTGGAAGTCAAAAGACCCAGAATTCAAATTCCAGCTGCTCCTCCTACTGTGTATTTTGGGTCTGAGTCAGGTTACATCCAGAGCGTTAGCTTTCCTGCCTTTACAATGGGGATAATGCCTGCCTGCCCCATCACAGTGTCTCAGTGAATTTCAAAGCAGTTTTTGACTGTGCAAATGCTATGCAATCATAGTTGTTGTATTATGAACACCTCAATTATTGCGCTTCTCCAGGGAATGATGTGTCAACCCTAAGTGAATTTTCCTTATAATTTAATCTGTTAAGTGCCAGGAGTTTAATTTTAACACAGTTTATGGAAGTCTTTCTCAAAGAATGCATAGCAAACTAACTGCTTTATTAAACCAAATAGTCGATGCAGATTTAACCCATGTGTTGTTCAGAGTTAACACTGGGAATTCTGTTCTGTTAGCAGTGTCATAGCTGTAGGTGCTGCTGGCTGTGGAACTGACATGTGATTGGGCTCTGGCTTCAGAAGTAGTACAGCTTTTGCCTTCTGGAAAAATTCCAACGACTTTGTTAAACTGAGCTATTTGCCTCTTTTCCACAAAGGGAAAATGCATAGTTGGAGAATTATCGAAATACTGTTGTAGTTGGAAGGAACATCCAACACCATGGAGTTTGATCGCTTCTTAGAAAGAAGTGAAATGACATCCCAAGGGTTTAATGACCTGCTCGTGATGACACAGAAAATGAGTGTCAAAGCTCACACCCAATCCCTGATCGCCTGACCACATTAACAATAGTGGACATTTGCATAGAGCTTTACAGTTTCCAAAACATTGGCATATCCGTATCTTATTTGGACCTCTCGGAAATCCTGTGAAGTTGACAGAGTAGGGGTCATTCCCTCCATTTCCAACATGTTAAGTGACTTTTCTAAGGCCACCCAGTTGCTGTCTGGTTGGGAAGAGATGCTGAGGACATGCACCTATCTTCTGACCACAGGTTCCAGTTTCATTCCAAGCCATCATATTTCACACCCCTGCCCTGTGCCTTGTCTATTAGAGCATGCCGTGTAAGTGCTGCATGGCATCTGGGGCGGTGTGGCTTTGCTGACTGCTCTAAATTTTCTTCCTAAAAAAAAGATGTCTTCTCCCAATAAGTTCTTCCTGTTTCAGAGCAGTTTCTCCAGTGTGGCCGTTGGTATGCTCTGAATTGTTCATAAAGCACTTAAAACCTTACTGTGATGTCTGTACCGCTGGTCCTAGCAGTCACAGGCACCTTCACATCATATCAGCTCTTACCCACTTGCACTCACAGTCGGCTTCTGTCTCCAGCCTCATCTCCTGCCCCTTTTTTCTAAGCATTTTCGGTTCCACCCATGCTGAATTAATTGAAGTTCCCAGCATAAGGAAGCCTCTTTTTTTTTTTTTTGCTGTTTTAGTAAAAAATATTTCAGCTGGAAGCGATGCAACCCCAACTCAAACTGGCTTAAACATACCAGGGAATTTATTGGCTCCTGAAACTAACAATCCAGGGATAGATCAGGCACTGCTGGACTCCGTATTTCCAAATGAGTATAAGGAAGACGTCTGTCTCTCTTTTCCCTTTCCTTCAGTCTGAATTTTTCTGTGTTAGATTTCTTTCTTAGGCCGATTCTCTCAAGTGAAAGGAAAGGTGACCACTGGCAGTTCCAGACTTATATTAGCTAAGCAATTCCATTGGAATGAGAGTATTGCCTACCACCTCCAACACTATGATAGCATCAAGAAAATGGTCTTTTTTTGAATTGGCTTAATTATATATTTCCATACTTAGAATTGGGACATGCAATGAGTTCAACCCAATCCACACGAACTGAGAGTAGGGATAAGAGAGACTCCTGAAATAAAACAACACATTGTGTTACTGTTAATGGGGAGTGAATGCTGAACAGGCAAAAACAGCAGACGTTCTCTACACGCACTAAAAGGCCTGTCCCTCAGTTCACGCTGTTAAAACATCTGGTGCCATCTTACTTACCTAGAAAACTCCTATTTATCTCTCTAAACCCTACTCGTAAGCCGTTTACTATGTGGATGATTTGGGGGTAAGTTCCTTAACCTCTATATGTTTTAGTTTCTTTGTCTACAACACTTAGAAATAATCAAGCATCAGACTAAGGCCCTCAGTTGGTCAATGTGTCCTCAGTATGGCTCTGTCTCAGTATTACTGATTATAGTAATGTCCTATGAAACCGAAAAAATGAACGTGAAGTGATTTGGCCTTTTATTTAATGTCTCACAATCTGCTAGACTGTAAGCATTACTGTTTACTCTGCAGCTCTTGAAACAAGTAAGACTTAGTTCTTTCATCAGTTGCCTTGACATAGTCTGTAGAATTTATAGATCTGATAGACAGTAAGGCATCTCTGCCGTCATGCCCAGGAGGTTGCTACTGTCATCTCAGGAGACTCCTAGTCTGAGAGACTGGAACCCCCTCTATCCCCTCTCTCCATATGCTCTTTTCATCTTCATGTTAAGAAATGTCCTAAGTCCTTAACTCCTTGCTTTTAATCCTTGACATGGCTTCTGTTGCTGTAGCCAATCTCTACTTCTCTTCCTTCCTTGTCTTTCCTATCTACTGCTTCTCAGGTTCTCCGATTTTTTTTTTTAATTAATTAATTAATTTATTTTTGGCTGTGTTGGGTCTTTGTTTCCGTGCGAGGGCTTTCTCTAGTTGCGGCAAGCGGGGGCCGCTCTTCATCGCGGTGCGCGGGCCTCTCACTATCGCGGCCTCTCTTGTTGCGGAGCACAGGCTCCATACGCGCAGGCTCAGTAGTTGTGGCTCACGGGCCCAGTTGCTCCGCAGCATGTGGGATCTTCCCAGACCAGGGCTCGAACCCGTGTCCCCTGCATTAGCAGGCAGATTCTCAACCACTGTGCCACCAGGGAAGCCCAGGTTCTCCGATTTTATATCTAATGATCATCAATTCCTTTTTTTTCCTAATTTGAGATACAATCAAAACACCCTTTTGAATAATCTCATTCACTTCATTTGGTTACCTAGATGTTTTCTCTTGTGCTTACTGCTTTGACATTGTTCTCCATTCCAGTAATTTCTTGGGTATAATTTTGGATATAGTATCATTCTGGATGTTGGAAGTTCCTGATTCCTCTTTTGAAAAATAGCAAATGGTAAATACCAACACCATGAATGGTTAGTGAAAGAAGAGGAAATGATTTAACTATTGAGGTAGATTTTATTTAAAAGTTCGAAAGCCACTAGTATTGTTCTTACTATTAAGAATTTTTCTTCTCCATTGCCCAATGCATAGGTATAAAATTTCATTTATACTGTATATTCTGTTCTGTTGAAGAAGAAAATAGAAGCCAAAGCACTTGTAACAGGCCAATAGAAGCCACCTGAGTATCTTCTCCAATGCTAACAGGAAGTTTAAAGTGCCTAGTGACATTCAACTAAATCTTTTGCTGGTTTTAGAAGTCTACTCTGTGATTTGTAATTAATTTATTCAATAAGGAGCGATTGATTATGTATTATGTGCCAAGAACTGGGTGTGGAACTGGAGACAGAGGGATGAAAGACATGATGTGCATACTTGAAAAGCTCAAATCTCTTAGGCCAGACACACTGGTAAGAAGACAGCTAGGAGAGTATGATAAGTGATGAAATGTCTCTGGAGGAATACAGGAGGGGCCTTATAGTGCATTAAATAGTGACCCCCTCAAATATATGTCCATGTCCTAACCCCCAATACCTATAAATGTGACATTATTTGGAAATAGGGTCTTTGAAGATCTAGTTAAGGAACTTGAGGTGATATCATCCTGGATTTAGTGGGGGCCCTAAATCTAATGACTTGTGTCATTATAAGAGAAATGAGAGGGAGATTTGAGACAGAGCCCCCCTGGGGAAGGCCATAGAAAGATGAAAGTAGAGATTGGATTTAGGAAGCTACAAGCCAGGGAATGCCAAGAACTGTTGGCAGCCAGAGAAGCTGGGAGAAAGGCACGGGGCACGTTCCCCCCACAGCCTCCAGAAGGCACGAACCGCATCGAAACCTTGATTTCAGACAGAGAGAGAGTAATATTTTTCGTCTGTGTTAACTCACCAGTCAGTGGTAACTTCTTACGGCAGCTTTAGGAAACTAATACAGGGCTTTAACCTAGACTGCAGGCCTGGGGTGAAAGAGGGTCATCCAACATAAAATGCTTCCCAGTTCAGGAGACGTTTCAGCTGTAGATTGGAGGCCAAGGAAGAGTTAACCAATTCACCAATGGGGAAAAGAATTCCAGGCAGAAAAAATACATGTAAGCGTAGTCCATTTTATCGCCAGAGAAAAAGCCTCCCTAATTCATAACTCTGTAGAAGAAGGGCAAGAGACATGTTACTTACCCAGTTTGTTTCCTTTGGACAAAGTTCTTGCCTCTACTCTGCGGAGTCTACCTGGTCCATAGATTATTGGGGGAGCTGTTGACTCTTCTCACGCCTCCACTTCTATCACACTGGTTTAGGGGACCATCAGTTTCTCATCTGAATTATTGTAATAGCTTTATAAGTGGTCTGTTTGCTTTTATTATCACCTGTTCCACCCCATGGTCTATTTTTCCTCAACACAACAACCAGAAAGATCCTGTTAAAACCTAAGTGACATTATGTCACTCTGTAGCACAAAACATTCCAACGGCTATTTCATTCAGAGCAAAAAACCAAAGTCCTTAAGTGTCCTAAAGACACTAAGAGAAGTGCAATTCCATGAGCTTTCTGCTGCCGTCTCCTGTGACTCAGCCCCTGCCTCACCTGGCCTGCTTGCCGTGCCTGAAGGTACTGGGTAAGGGCCTGTGCCAGGACCTTGGCACTGAGCTGCTCCCTTTGCCCAGAACACTCCTCACCCCCCTTGTCTGCCTGGTCTGCTGTCTCTCATCCTTTATGTGTCTGTTCAAATGTCAATTTATTAGGCCTTTATGACTACCCTACGTAGGTATTAACCCCTCTCCTAACACTTATCTCCCTTACTCTGCTTTAGTTTTCCCCATAACACTTATTATTATCTGAACTTTTGTACTTTTACTTGTTTGCTTGTTTTTCCCCCACTAAAAGGTAAGCATCATAAAATCGGAGACATTGTCTGCTCTGATCATTGTTATATGTTAACTGCCTAGCAGAGTACTTGGTGCATAGTAAGATTTCAACTGCTGGTTTTTGAATGCATGGATCAACGATTCTTAGATTTTTTTGTTTTAACTGTGAACTTTATAAAAGAAATGAAAATGTTTGATAGGAATTTCGAAACCCACGCTTTATTTAAAAAAACAAATAAATTTCAAGTGTAATATTATAGAAAAGAGATGACCGAAGCCTGCAGTGGATTCTGATATTCATTCCATGTTCCTTCTCACTGAAAAAACAAATGAGCAAACAAAAAATTGGGGTTGCCAAGTACTTTTTTTTTTTTTTTTTTTTAGCCTGAACTCCCTTTTTACTTCTTATAATTATCCAAGGAAAGAATATAGTCCTTGAGGCCCAAATGTTATCAAATGGCTTCTGAGGGAGGCTCTGCTTCTCTCCTGTGTACTTTGCAAATGCTGGCTGGGCTGTGAGATGCCCCATCTTGTCTTTCTGTCCCTCTAACCTGGTACTCTGTACCTGTCATTTCCTTGCTGGGATCACAGTACCCTGATAAGAATGAACAGTCTCTGCACACTGTGGGTATAGAGGAGATATTTAAAAATTCTCTGCATGAGCGGATTCCCTTCCAGCTGAGAGTCTTGAGCTGGGAGCAGCTCCCCAGCTGGGCAGAAAGTTGGACGCCATGAAAACTCCTTTATAACACCCTCAGGAAATAGTAGCCACAACATCTTGCTTACCCTCTTCATAGGCAGCATCATGTGGGCTAACCAGATGCATACAAAAGCAAGCTCAGCCTGTGTGGGGAACTGTGCCTGGGGGGTAAGGCAGCCAGTGAAAGTGGCAAGGGACAAATCTGGAGAGGAAGGCAATGTATCAGGCTCTGTGCCACTTGCTTTCATGTTTATATTGTCATTTTAACTTTGAAACAAATTTGATGAAGAGGTATTTATGTCTTCATTTCACAAGTGGGCCCACAGAGGCTCAGAGAAGGTGAGTAATTTAGCCGAAGGTCACACAGCTAGTGATTTAATCCAGGTTTCTCTGATTCCAGGGGCTGTGTTCTTTTTACCTGTACCACGCTGCCTATAAATTAGAAATACATTTAGAGGGATTTGAGCTTAAATATTTCAAAAGGAACACTGGCTGAAGAATGAGGGCAGCTTATGTTGTAGATGAGATATAGCTAAACGTCTAGACAATACAGATAACCAGGCGGTGGTGAAGGCTAGAGGCCCGGTGGGTGTGTATGAACATGAAGGTAGCCATTAATCAGACAAGCTCGCTTAAGAGGACCCTGGGTTTTGACTTTGAAGGCAGCCAAGGAAAGGTCAAATACATGTTTTGAGTCCACCAGCAAGCAGCACTCTTTGGAATTCCTTTGCATTCTACAACATGATAATTAATAATTCTAACTCTGGATTTATTGGTCGGGACCTTCAAGCATGGAACTGAAAAGTAGTACATTTTCAACAAAATACAAATGTAGCCTGATAGCCCTGTGAATTAGGGTTTCATTTACCCTCGGTTCCCCATGTCAGTGTATTTGTCCTCAAATGGGTTTCCCCACTGTGTATATAAGTATGTAACTAATAATAATAATTAAAATCTTTTGAGTACCTGGGACTAAGTATTTGACCTTTATTTCTCATAACAACCATGTAATGAGGGTGCTATTTTTCTTTCAATTTTGTCATGAGGGAAATAAAGTTCATTGATATTTCTAGATCAGCCCCAGGTCACACAGCTAGAAAGTGGCAGATGTGAGATCAGCACCCATGATGCCCATTTCTGAAAGCCTCTCATCTGACAACCTAGGTGTCTGTCTGTGTTAGGCATTACAGAGTGTGGGTGCAGGGAGCAGTGTTTGCTGCAGGGTCTGATTGCTAAGTTAATTCTTTTTCATTCCTCTATTCTTTTTATGCTTTCATCCTTCCCTCCTCCCTTATTTCTACCTTCTCTCCTTCCCTCCCCACATTCTAAATCCCCAAACTAGTTTTCTCCCATTGGGTAAAGCTGGCATCACTTCTCAGATACCTGATGCTGTTTTAGAATCCCAGAGCCTGGAATTCTTTGTCTCTGCTTCCTAATTAACTTTCTCTTGAGCAAGTCATCTACTTCTCTCCTCTCAGTTTTCCCATTTACAGAATGAAGGTACCATTACAAATCACCATTCAAGATTCTTATGAAGCACTTTCTAAAACAAAAGCATAAAACTCTTTACAAATCTGAGAAACTGTTCAAGTTCCAAGATGGAGGTGGGAAATGGAAGAGCTCTCTTGAGAACTTGGGTCCACCTGAATTACCCAGCTTCTGTCACTGCAGCTGGGATCCATATCTCACTCAAGATTTAACATCTAATTCCATGCGGTTATATAAAAATCACATAGTGATTTTTCCCGGGAGAGCTTGCTGGAATTTATTTTTTAAAATCTCTAGACTGGGACCTCCAGGGGTAGTAGATGTGTTGGGCTCCAGCATGGCAGTGCAGCAGGGAACCTTCTGACCCTCGCACCCCAGGCTTTCTCCTCAACTGCTTTTCACAGCTATCACTTGCAGGCTCCCATTTCCTAATGCTCCTGTAAACGCTGAACACCAAATTTTGAATTGCTTTCAGAGTTTTTGTTGCAAAGATGTAATTTTGACTGTTGCCTTAGTTTGTACATTGTAGGGAGTCCCGAACTAACTTCCTGAATTTTGCTTTTGGAAATTTGAACACCATCTCTCATTCTATTCCTCTTCTTGGGTTTTTGTCTTCATCCCCTTCATCATTTTCTTTGTTATTGATTCCAGTGCTCAACAAGCTTTCAAACTCTGCCATCGATTTGTGTGTCAGTTAAGGAAGGTAGGCTGCAAAGAGTTTTGATATTTGAAAGAAAATGCTGTACTATATTAATTAACCTAGAGAGAAAGAGATTGACAGATTAAAAAGAACTAACATTTACTGAGCGCTTACGATGTGTGGACATTATGTCAAGTACTTTACCTGCACTATCTTACTTAAGCCCGGTAATATCAGTATGATGTAGGTTCTCTTAGTGACCTAGTTATACAGGTAAGGAGTATGAATATAAGTTCATTTGTATCTTTTTTTTTTCTTTAAATACAAAGCAAAAGTAGACCTACAGACATAGAGAACAAATTTATTTTACCAAAGGGGAAAGGGGGGGTAGGGATAAATTAAGGGTTTGGGATTAACATATACACATTACTATATATAAAATAGATAAGCAGCAAGGACCTACTGTGTAGCACAGAGAACTACATTCGATATTTTGTAATGACCTATAAGGGGAAAGAATGTGAAAAAGAATATATATATATGTATATACATATATATGTATATAGCTGAATCATTTACACCTGAAACTAACACAACATTGTAAATCAACTATACTTCAATAAAAAAATAAAAATTAAAAAGAAAGTTAGAAAGAAGTTTGATGCTCAAGGAGATGAAGGAACTTTCCAAAAATAATCACAATGGTAATCATTCTGCAATATATAAACGTATCAAACCAGCATGTCGTACACTTTAAACTTACACAATGTTATATGTCAATTATATCTCAGTAAAGCTAGGAAAAGAAATCAACCAGCTAATAAGGGCTGGAACCATGACTGGAACCCAGGTCTCTCTTTCCAGAGTCATGCTCTTAACCGCTCACTGAGCCATAGGTGGTCCTGAAGACTTACCATGGCGCCCCGGTTGTTTGGGTGATGTGTCCGAGATTGACCCCACCTCCCAGGGGCACATGGTCGGGGCTGAACATCCCTCATTCCCAAGTTCTTAGTAATTTCCTGTTGAATTGCTCTCCCTTTTATATGATTCTTCCAGTTCTACATTTCAGAGATTTTAAAATCATAAAAACGAATTCATATTCAACATTTTGATTCTGCCTCCCTAAGAAAGAGACCACTCTCGTTCTGAATGAAAGTGAATTGGGGAAAAATAAGATAATATTGGCAGTCCTAAATCCTTCATAAGACCAGTGGGTATCTGGTGAGACAGGCAGAGCAGAAGTGGCCCGTCTGTGAAGTAGCACAAATCCTGCGTTCATAAAATCCCGGCTAATCCCCCCCACTCCTCCTTCCTCACAGCCCCTCTACCAGGCAGCTGAAGCCTCTTTTAGCTCTACCCAGTCGTGCTCCATGCCTCTATACCTTTGCAGACGCTGTTCCTTCCTCCTGACTTGAACACCCTTGGCCCCAAGCTGCCTGATGGTTTATTATTTATTTTTCTGATTCAGCTGAGGCAGCAGCTCTTCTTTGGAGCCATTCTTGACCTTCCATGCAGAAACAACCCTTTCCTTCTTTCTACTTCCTTTTGGTTTTGTGTACTGCTGGGATCTGTAAAGCATTATGCGATCCTCACAATCTGCTCCTTAGGGCCTTTGCACTTGTGGTATCCTCTGCTTGGAACACTCTTTCTCCTCTTTGGGTCTTTTCTCAGATGCCACTGTCTTAGTGCCTTCCGTGATTACCCTGTTCAATTACAACCTTCCCCACTGGAGTACTTCATATCCCCCTGGTCTGCTCTATTTTTGGCCATAACACTTGTCATCATCTAATTTGCGATGTCACTGACATGTTCATTTTGTTATTCTGTATCTTCCCCCTAGAATATAAACCCATATGTTGACATGTTTTTATCTGTCTGTCTGAGCCCTGGTTCTCAGAATAATCCTTGGTATAGAGGGTACTCAATAAGTATTTATTAATTACTAAATTAAGGGACTGTCTTCTCTCAACTTTCATCATACTGACATTTGGAGCTGGATAATTCTTTGTTGTGAGGCTGCCCTGTGCACGTAGGATGTTTAGCAGTATCTCTGATTTCTACCCACCAGTAGCATTCCTCCAGCTGTAACAACTAAAAATGTCTCCAGACATTTCCAAATATCCCCTGGGGGGGATATTGCCCTCAGGGAGAATCATTGTATTAGAATCCCAGATCCTGGAAAACAGGGATCATATCTTTTTAGAGTATCTGGTGTCAAGCACACAGTAGATGGCTGATAAATTTGTAAAGCTGGAATGATCTGACTTGGTCAAATGTTTATCTCAAATTTCACAATATAGTTAGCTGTACACAAGACTGTCTTCTCAAACTTTTTATTTTCTCTATATAATTAAATTACTCTACCGAGAAATATGGGTTCAGTATCACCAGAGTTCAGGATGATATAGAGGAAGGCAGAGTTGCAACAAACATGACCATGGCCCTTAAGAATCTCATAGTCCAGTTATAGAAACACATATATAGCACCCCACAAATGCAGAAGGATGTCTCCCTTCAAGCTATGCCACTCCTGTCTAGTTCATCTTTTGTAACAGATTATCTCTAAAGGCCTAGTGAGCAAATACTTCAACTTTGCAGGCCATATGATCTCAGTTGTAACTACATCCATAGAAAATAACACTTGTAGACATTTTCTTATCTTTTCAGTCTTTCTAGAGCTAAAACCAACGTCTCAGTGTGAAGATTTCAAGGTGAATCTAAAAGTGACTCTATGCCCACATCCTATCACAAAATGCTATGGACTAGAAAAATGTGGCTATCACCAAGAATGTATGAAACAAGCACATGGTTTAAACTGCAGTTTTAGTGGGTTGGGAAAGCAAGTCATTGATTCATAGCTGCATTTATAAATTACGTACAACAGAATATAATACAATACCATATATGGAAGGCAATACAATACAGTATAATGCAAGGCAGTATGATAGAAAATATCAGAATGCATTACACATACTAAGAGTACATTTTATATTTCTGGTTGTCTATGTGTGTACGTATGGGGTTTCTAATGTAAAACTTATTTCTAACTATATAGTGTACTAAAAAAGACCAGCAAATCACTGTTTTAAACCAACTAGAATAATGGATAGAAAAATGGAAAAGTCTATATGCAGATACCCAGGCAAGACACTATTGTACCTTAAGGTAAGTAACAAATCTGGAAAGTGGATGAGAGACGGGTTGACGGAGAGGATGGCTCACAGATTGTAAAACACTCCTGCTTCCCCACATGGCTTACTGTGTTCTGTTCTAATGTTCAGTCCCTAACCTTGATGTGAGTTATCAGCACCTGTTCATTTTCTTCATTTATTTGTTACCTTTCTGCAGGACAAAACCATGACCTGAACTGTCTCTTTTCCTGTGCTTCTCCACCTGGCAAAAATCCCATTCCTTCTTCCAGGCCCAGCTCAAATGCCAGCTCTGTTGCAAAACTTTGCCCAGGTGCACCAGGCACAGTTAATCACGTTCTTCTCCACGTTCTCTCAGTACTTTATTCATACTGCTACAGGGGCATAGATCACATTTGAATGTGCTTGGTTTTATATGTGCCATTCTCTGCTACTCGATTGTGAGCTTCTTGGGCATGGAGACAATTTTCATGTGTCCTTTTAGACTTCTCAGCACTCAGCACATTATCTACACATAGTAGGTGGCTAATCCCTAAATGGAGACTGCTGAGTGATGTTGTTAGGACTCTGAGCTTGAAACCCAGGATGCCACTTAGTAGTGGTGCGACCTTTGATAACTTACCTTACTTCTCTAAGCTCACTTTCTCATCTGAAAAGGAGAATAGCGTGAGAAACGCACAGCATTGCTGTAAAGATGAAATGGAATATTAGGTCTATAAGGTACTTAATAGGTCTTCAATAAATGGAATTTACTGTCACTATTGTTGTCATTATTATTAATACTGTTGAAAAGAAGAGTGCAAAAGGCTAGCAGAGCCGCAGATACAAACACAAGTAGTGAGTGATAGGAGTGAAGGTGATTTAGGGGCCAATAATTAAATATTAAGTTATGCAGTATAGTGTGTGCTTGAGACCAGAATGATATGAAAAGTGAGAATTGCAGACATCTGGATGTTTGGTTTTATATATCAGAATAGCTATCTGGATGGTTTTCACTCTTACCTTTATATTTTACACTCTTGGGGGAGACTTTGGGAGGATGCAAAAAGGGATTAAAATAACCTAATTTTACTCATGGAGGTACCCCATAGACTTAATTGTGTAAAGTCGGAGTGGAGTTTGTCACCTGCAACACTACTGATGTTCTGGGCCAGGTACTTTTTTTGCTACACAAGGTTGTCTTGTGCATTGTAGGATATTTAGCAACATCTCTGTCCTCTACCCACCAAATGCCAGTAGCACCCTCACCCTACCTGCCATCTTGTAACAACCAAAATGTTTGAGGGGATCTTTGATAAATATTATGTTCTGAACAAGGTGAGGAATAAACCAAAAAGCAGGCATAGTGGAGGGGGGTGATCTCACCTTTATTATTGACAGAGCTGGATTGGAGAACATGAGTTTACGTCTGTAAGTCAAGCTGGTTTGCTAAGAATAAACACAGAATGAGACCAGCTTACCCACTGAATCCCAGGGAGAAAGGCATCATCAGGGAAGTAAGGAAAATTGATACCATTTAAAGGCATCTCACTCCCAAGAGAGAAGTGAGGTAGGCATGGAGTTTTACTGAGCATGACCAGATGTTAAATATTTTCTCCCCCCGTTGGAATTTAGGTGCATATAATCAAATTAATTATAATCTTTGGTTTAGGACACCTTGTAACCATTGATCCATGGTGGCCAGCTTTTATTTATTTTGATATCTTGATAGTTATTTTTAATAATGAAATTCACACCTACTAACTCACCGTCCAAAATAAAGCTAGAAATGAAAATATTACTCACTCCTAATGATAGTTTTTCTCAGCCCATTCTCCTGTTTCTCCCACCCAAGGAACATCATCCTGATATATATTGTTTCCAAATTTACCAGTAGAATAAATCTCTCTACCTCCCCAGGGACAGAATGAGCAAAGCTGGCAAAGAGAGGGCAGAAATGAGCTTAAGGAAAATGCTTTCTCAAGGAAACCAAGAGGGAGGGAAAAGGGTTTACTTCTACCAGATGGTGTTAAAACTTGTATGTTTCTTTATTTTTTCAGAATACAGGGTGTCCCTAGGAACTAAATATATGCCAGTTATACTTTAAGAGGATCATACCAAGTGTTTAGAACTTGGAGGGCTATTACTTTTTTTTATTAGTGTAAAACTATTTTTGTCAAATTGAGCACATGGTGATAATACTGGGCATCCACAAACCTGGCATCTGCAAAGCCACTTTCTCATTCTGTTCCCCTTAAAGTCCAAGTTTTGTTTCACATGCTCAGAATTTTTTAAATATAAAAAGTAGTCTTTCTTTGGATAAACTCCCTCAGTTTTGAATTTTTTAATTTATTTTATTGCACAGTAGGAAGAGTCCTTTCAAAAATAGAATCATACCATTTTAGAGTTGATCTGATCCAATATCACCCCCAGGGTAGCAGTTAATAACAAATGACATTATAATGACAGATTCAAGTTTGTAATCTCATTGAATATCTGCGGTCTACAAACCATACTTTGGAATCTAGAAAGTGGTTGACAAAGGAGTGACACACCCATGATGCCTGAGTTTTTCTGAGTTTGCAAAGGAGCTATGATTCCAAGTCCCATGGCAAACCACATGATACTACTGGGTCACCAAGTCAAGGAAGGAGTGACAATTAGCCCTTACTAAAGAATAAGTGCCATAGCACGGGGATCTTTTCACTGCTGCATCTCCAGAATCTAGATGAGGAACTGGTGCGTTATAGTACTGGTATTTGGAAAAGCAAAGGCCTGGTGGTAAGTTAAGATAGTCACATCCAGTTCTTAAGCTTATTCCACTTGCAGTGCCCTGTGCTGGGTGGTTTACATTGGTAGTTTAATTTAACCTGCACAGCATGGTGTTTTCATTATTATCATTATTGCTTTGCTCTTGAGAAAACTGAGGTCCAGAGGAGTGAAATTATTTGCTTAGGTCACACAGCTAATAAATACAGAGCAAGGATTTGGACCATGTGATTTTTACCATCCTGTCTTCTCATAAGCTAGAAAGAGGTATAGTAGGTGACCTGGCTTCTTGTTTTGGTTATGCCATCAACTAAGTAATGCTGTGCAAATTATAGATCCTATGAGTACCAGAAGAAATGCTGGGTTCATTGTGGATCCAGAAGGGCCTATCCAGATATACATAATCTGTGCACAATTTTTAGACTAGGATACAATAGTGTGTTTTGATGTTTTATGAGGTTTCAAAGAAAACTTGCACTGATCTTGATTTCTCCAGAGTAGCTTAAGTTTTGGATGACATGCTCCTTTTTAATTTGCTTTTGTGTTTTTTGAAATTTTTGGCATATTACCTAAGGTTCAGGTAGGCAGTGAATTTCTTCTTTATTCCAGATAAGTTCCAATCAAAGCAGCATGTGCAATTGGGTGAAATGTGACTAAAAATGGACAAAAAATGGAGTTTAGGTAGTAGGTGCATGAACTTGCACAACTCCCTACACCCCTTGTTCAATGCAATGTGTGCAATTTGGGAGATATTTTTTTCTTCCAATTTGTAGTCAGTTCCCTTAGCCCTTATGGGACTATTCAAAAAGGGGATAAACCTGCCTATGTGAATACCAGATTGCAGGTGAATCTGCACTGTATCTTATAAAGAGGAGGTAAGACTTTGAAGCCAAAGAAGTCTTTGTTTGAATCTTGGCTCTGCTGCTTATCATCTGTGCAGCTTACAGGGGGCACTTGATTTCTGAGTCCCCATTTCACCATTTTTATTTGGAAACAGTAACACCTATCTGATATTTGATGATAAGGGCTGCTGCTACTCTTTTGAGAAACTAAATCAAGCACAAAGAACAAGGGTTGCCTTAAACCCATCCTGGTGAAGCTGAACACCTTATAGGATGGGTTTATGCTGTCTGCATATTAGACAATTTGTACAAGTTTCACAGTCATAACCAATTAATTTTATTTACGAAATACTTAACACTACGTGCCAAACACTATTTTAAGTCCCTTACAGATATTGACTCATTTTATCCTCATGGCGCCCTATTTATTCTCTCTGCACATTTTTAGAACATCACAAACATATGCTCTCTTCACAAAATCTATTATCATTTCTGTTTAAGGGGTAAGTAAATCAAGAGCACACACGTATTATAAAACAACACCAAGTCTCCTAACCATGTCTGCTGATGTGTGTGTGTGCGTGCACGCACGTGCATGTGTGTACACAGATCTGGATCAAGTGCTGTTTGTGCCACAAAGAAACCCAGACTGAGCTTCCTGCTTCCAAGCCCCTGCCTTCTTTGGGTGCCACTTGAAACTTTTCTTTACCAGATTTCCATCTGTCATTTTTAGCTTGCAAAAAATTTTTCTTGTTCTGTTGTTAACTTTGATGCAGAGCTCTACTCTAAATATCTTACTTGAAATGTTTGTCACCAGAGCCCACAATGTGTGATCTGGGGGACAAGAGATTTCATATACACTCATATACATATATTTATATGCATTTGGTTTCTGATGAACATACCAAGGCAGATATTGTCTAAACCTTTTTTGTCTTAGTCTCAGGGTACTGAGATGCTGGAAATAGGAAATGGTATTCGAATATCAAGATACACACTATATATCCTCTGGCAGAAACAGAGGAGCTCACAATTAATTGCTAAACTACAGAACGTTAAATCATCCAAGGGACATCAAATGATGTGGAAAATGACAATATTGTGAGAAGTTCTATTTACTTGAACTAGCATTCAACTATCTAAAGACATAATGGAGCTTTTTAAAGTCAGACCCATATTATTTACGTGATGATGGCAAAACATAACCGTGACATTTTTCCAGGGTGACATTTTCCAACTGCAATTAAAAATCAAAACATTTGCTCACCGAGCTCTCATGTGAATAAAAGAAATTCTGCGTTAACAAGTTGCAGTCATCTTCATTAATGAGAAATTTTGCAGGTTAAGAACACAAAATTATTGGTTATCCAGCAGGGTTTGATAATAACTTATTCAGATGGAAGTATTGCACAGTTGTGAGAACAAGTGTTTTCCTGTCAGAACAACCTGCAGAATATAGACTAATTCATTCAGCAAATATTTTTTGAGCATCTACTGTGGCCTCAGATTCTGAGACTATGGTACCACGGGGAGCAAAAATAATCATAGTACTTGCCTTGATAGGTCTTGCAGTCCAATGGATGGAAGAGGAGATGGTAATCAATTATGCATAAATGAACATTTATATCTAAAACTGCAAAGGAAAGGGGCATGGAAATATGCTCTGCTAGTGTGTAATAAGGGGAACTAATCCAAGGCTAGCAGGGTAGTGCTGAGATGGCCTTAGGATGACTTTGTAATGTTTATCAAAAAGCTTTATCAAGTCTATACCCCTTGAAATAGGATTTTTACATTGAGGCACTTTCCCTAAAGGAATAATTTGAGATGTGTTAAGCATTTTTTCTATAAGGACAAGGCATTGTTTTTATTATAGAAATGTTGGAGACATCTTAAATATTCAAAAGTAACCACTTAGTTAAATTTATTATGTCCTTAAAAATTGCTTTGACTACCAAAAATCTTAAAAAAAAATGTTTTTATTGTAATAAAAATGCTTAGTAAGAAAGAGTATCTACAAAACAGTGAGCATTTTAAATGCCTTTGCCTTTATCCTAACCCTGTCCTTTCTAGTTACTCAATTGATTCTTTGATTTCAAATATATCAATAATCATACCAATAGCAACTGTAAGAGCTCTTCATACTAGCTACCATTTAGCACCAAATACTTTATATCCATTATTTCAATCGATCTGATGTAAACCAGTGAAATAGGTATTATTTCATTTCTTTCTTTTTGTATACCGTGACTTTTAAATATGTCAACATAGATATGTATTCCCTGTGCAACAATGAAAGAATTGTTTCAATGCCCATGCTATTTTCCATGAATTTCCTTATTGCCATTTTATCTAAGAGAAATCCCTTCTCTTTTCGTGACAGCATTCTGCGAAGAGGGCTGCAGATATGGTGGAACGTGCTTGGCTCCTAACAAATGTGTCTGTCCTTCTGGATTCACAGGAAGCCACTGCGAGAAAGGTAACCTCATCTGGTGTGTGTGTGTGTGTGTGTGTGTGTGTGTGTGTGTGTGTGTGTGTGTGTGTGTGTGTGTGTGTGTGTTGGGGTTAGAGAGAGAGAGAGAGAGAGACTAGGCTTCAGAGAGAATGGAGGCTCTTTCTCTGGAGCTATAGTACTGCGGGTTGACTTAATACATTATGTCTTGATGGTGGATGTGGCTCTCCTCAAGTTGGGTACCTTTTGATTACTGTGTAATAGGCATCCTCCTTCTGAAAACAGGGCTTCATTTGCCCTCCCTCCAACGTGTCTAATTTAGCAAGGTCGAGTCTTCTCTCTGCCTCCGTTTGCAGTGTGCATTTTTAGTGCTAATTAGAGATAAAGCCTGACAAACTGACCTGCTCCACTTAATCCTCTATTGGGGAGCGTCACAGGCAACCACTGGAGTTATAACAATCTGCTGCATCCACGGAATCTAAATTAGAACCGCATGCTCCTTGTGTAAAAGCACATTAAATAACCCCAGCAGCAGGTTTATCGGTGTGCTTGGGATTTTATTATAATATTGGTTTATTAGGAACATTATCATTCATGGACCTGATAATATAAGCCAGTTAGTATTGGTAAGATTCCATTATGTACAGCTTTCTATTTGCAGTAAATGTAGCGTTTACACTGGGCACTCTTTGGTGAAATCTAGCTCTTTTATTAATTGGAGAAGTCCTCCTACCTGTGTGTGAATGAAATTGACATTCAGTGCCAAAGTGGCAGTGTATGTATCAGTGCAAACAAGAGGTGTATGCCATGTAAAACTGAGTATTTCATTGTATTTTCCTATGAGTTTCATTAGGTTAAAATCACGGTATTATGTGTTTCTGGGTCTGGCATGTCACACTTGACACATCTCATAGTAGAGCATAGCAAAATGGAAATATGATGCGTTAGTCCTTATCCCTATTATTAGATGAGGGGGAGCGTGTTTTCATCTAATGCCGAAGATCTAAGCAAAGCTCTTGCTTCCTTGCCTTCACGTTAAAGGTTTCTGAATTTAAATAATAAATTTTTTAAATGAGCCTGTTTATTATACCCCAACTTGTTTGACATATTACATGGCACTGCCTGTGTATTTATAAGACAGCCTGATCCTTTTAAGAGCATGTCAAAATTTAACTACATAAATTATTCAACAAGGAAATCAACAATAAGCATCATTGTTTCCATATTTTGTGATATTATCAACAAATCAGATCACATTTATTAAATAATAATTACTTGGTTTGTCTTTAAAAAAAGAAAGACATATAAAGAGCCAAGTTCCACCTCTGAGCAGCGTGAGAGAATTATCACATGGAACTGAAGGATTCTTGTCAAAAGCAAAGTAACTTAGCACACATAACCATATTGCAGTACATTTGATTTTAATTAGGTTTTCTAAAATGAAAAAAAAAAAAAAATCTAAAGGTTTCTCATTATTTCCTCCAAAACTGCTGTGTTTCCCTAAAATTAGAATACAGGAATTAATGGAGACAGAATAGTGATGATGATATTGCTGATGATGAGGGATTCTAATATTACTAATGATATACCATTTATCATGTACTAATTATGCACGAGAACTTTTAAATGATTATTTTAATAATAAGAACAAACAGAAGAGATAGATATTATTACGCTCATTTTATAGATGGCAGACTAAAGCTTGGGTAGATTAAGTAAATTCTGCAATGCTACAGAGCCAGTATTAGAACTGAGAATAAAACTCAACTTGTATTCCATAAACTACATTTTAAACCCTTGCATGTGTTTCAAGGGGATAATGATGAACTTCCTGTAAAATCTGGGCTCCTGGTGAATCAGAATATCTGGGGGAGAGTCCGTGAGCCTGCACTTTCACCAAGCACCTCGGGTTGCTTGTTATAAACCAGTCATTTTTATATTGTCATAGTGATATTTAACCAGAGCATCTACTGTAAAGTTCTTATTCTTTTTTGCATCATAAAGAATTGGAGGAGAGCATTGATCTTAGACCAGGGCCTGAGTCAGTGGCAGCCCAGGAAGAATTAGTTTTGGTTTCTGATGGCTTGATGATTTGACCTCTTTCCTTTGCTCTGCTCAATAAGTGGCTGATTGAATCGGTGCTTACATTCTGGTCCATAATGTGGAACAGGAAAAAGAGAGATAAAGGAGAAAATCAAGACCAGAGGCAAAAGTAAGACAGACATTGGCAGGTCACTGGTTCCTAGATAAATATTAAAGTGGAGATTGAGAATTACTTACTCTTGAAAACTTATACAGTTGCTATAAGGTAAAAAAAAAAAAAAAAAAAAAAGAATAAAATAAGGTTTCTCTGTATGTGATGTTGTCCTCCGTTTGTAGCAAAACCATTCCATTTAATATTGGCCAATATTCTAATTCTATGAGATTTTTTTATGGATAGTGTAAAGTACATGTATTTCCAATCGCTTGTGTGCAAGGGATCTAGGTGAATTATAGGGCGAACACTAAAAACCTGTGTCATATCTTGTCAGAATTATTTTGTCGTGCTCACTGTTAGCAATAAACATTAAGTAATTCCACTTGACATTGAATAGTGGTGCTAGATGCCTCGAGACACAAGGTGTAAAGGAGAAATACAAATGCACTGTGAATGTCTAATGGCATGGTTACATGAAATGTTTTATTTGGTTTGTTTTAATTTTAGGACCAATTAAATGGTCCCATTTGAGCTATATAGAATCCACTTAAATTTAGTTTTAAAAATGTTTCTTTTGCCCCCGACCCCTGCCCCCCGTTACTAGTTTTATTCATGGCTTGTGATAGCCTTTCAGAATTCAAGTATATTCAGCTAAATCACTGAAAAAGAAAATGCCTACCTGAAATATAATGAAGTTGACAATTCCACTCACGTTTGATGTGTAACACAGAGGTGAACAACTCTGCATTTATTTTATATTGATAAGATTTTAGTAAATGTACACTTTTCATAACCCCACTCAAGATAAGCAAACATTTTACCTCCCTTGGTTTCTGGACAACGTATTATGTTGGCTCTTCTCTTACCCTTTGTTCCTTCTCTGCGCCCTTAGCTTTGATTTGGTTTCATATCTAACATGGAGATGTGTAAAGAGAGAGGTGAGTGAAGAGCCAGTAAGAAGAGTAGGTGTGTTACTCTTAGGATAGAAAATGTCCGCCAGTGAAATCTCTATGTAATCCTTGAGAGCTAAAAGGATATCATGCCACACTGATGTAAAGGAGCCAAATACAAAACAAAATGAAACAATACGAGTCGTCCCAGAGACTTTTCAAATATAAAATCAAAGAGTTGCACTAAATCCAGAGATATGTTACTTACCATAAAATAGCATAGTATCATCCTCTAAGAAGTGAATGTTTTCTACTTAGCATTAAGCAAATTTGCAAGCAACAAGTAGAGATTAAATATAAGGTAGCAATCTTGTCTAATGAAGGGTTTCTTAACCTTGACACTATTGACATTTTGGACAGATAATTCTTTGTTGCAGAGGGCTGTCCTGTGCACTGTAGAATGTTTAACAGCATTTTAAACAGGCTTTTTAAAATTTATATATCTATCTGTCTAATAATATTAAAATATAAATATATAATATTTATATAAATATTTATATTTCTAAATATAAATATAAAATATAAGCATTTTTTAGGAGACGGAAAATCATTTTTAAAGCATCTCTTCAGGAGTTCTAGAAGTACTTTGGGTTTACTGTAATTAGAACATTCTTTCTTTGTTAAAGTATAGTTGACTTAACAATATTATATTAGCTTCAGGTGTGCAACCTAGTAGTTTGACATATTTATAGACTATACTCCATACAAAGTTATTTTAAAATATTGACTATATTCCCTGTGTTGTACATTATGTTTTTGTAACTTATTTATTTTATATCTAGTGGTTTGTACCTCTAAATCCCCTTCACCTATCTTGCCCCTCCCCCAGCCCTCTCCCCATGGGGAACCACTAGTTTGTTCTCTGTACCTGTGAGTCTGTTTCTATTTCTGGGTAATCAATAAATAGCAAAAAAAGTTGAACAGCATTGTCCATTCACAGTATAATTTCTAGTTATTTTTTTCTGTTTTGCTTATCCGAAATTTCTAATTTTTCTACAATAAATATAAATTATATTTGTAATAAGAAATGATATTTTAAAAGCTTAACATAAAGAGAATTCAAAATTCATGAAAGGGACTTCATTTTTCTCAGTGACTGGGGGCCTTTTAACCTTTCCTAAAGGGAAAAAACTTTTTGCAGGATAATTTATTCTATTCTTTTCCCTGTGCTTCAGGGCATTGTAGATATATAGGCAGAGGGTAGTAGTTTACCCTGAGTATATTGTCCATCCACCAAGTAAAAAGAATGGTCAGAAGAAAGAACTTGTCTATTTTTCCAAATTTTAAAGCTTGCCCCAATTTTGATGGAGCTCTACCAGTGTTCTATTTGCTACTGCTCTGCTCACCTCTGTTATGGAGAAAATTTTTTTAAGAGTCTTTACAAGGGTAGATAGTAGCTCCATTATCTAAATGGAGAAGAGGATATTTCCTTGCCAGGTGTAACAGGACTCTGGGGAGGGCATTTGGGAGGAGAATTAGTGCAAATTCACAGCAGTTAGGAGAGTTATTTAACTTTTCTTAGCATGAGCTTTCTCAGGTTGTCTGACGCATGGTGCATGCTCAGTAAATGGCAGCTTCTATTATTAATGTTGCTGCTATTGTTGTGTAGCTAACAGGTGCCCAGGAAAGAGTAAGCAGGATTTTTGTGGCATCATACAAAAGAGAAGTACTAGGAGTTGAGGTTTCTCTGAGTTGCCCATCCAGTTGAACCCACCAAAAAAGGAGAGATGCAGATACTCTTAAAAATTTCATTAAAGTCAGATGAGTATAAATTTGTTTGAGGAACTATTCCTTGCACTGGTTCTTTCCAGAAATAGACAATGGCAGAGGAGAGGCATTGCGCTGGAGGATGGGAGGAGCCCAAACCCACCAGCACTGAGATCATTCATGTTTAAAGCAGCTCAGCCTTGGGTTCAGCTGCTGAACCTATAGTATCTCGTTCCCCTCCTCTTCTCAATTCCACCCGCTCAACTTTTTTTTCAGCCGTGATGGAGAAATTGAGCTAAAGATCTGACACACTTCTCCATGGCTCCAAAATGGAATTGTCACTGAACTCTCAGATCTCTTTGGAGCAATGTCAAAACCCTGTCCATGGACCTGCCAGGCTCACCATTTTGCCAGGTTTCAGACATCTGGAAAAATACCTGAAACCATTTTTCATTCTCATCTCCTTGGTACAGACCAAGTTTTCAAGTCATTTCAATACAACTGTAGGGAGCTATGCCTTCTGTTCACAAACAGCGATTTGGACTATAAAGAGGCAGCCTGGGATAGTGTAAAGACTTCTGGACGGAAGGACAGAGACCTGTGTTCTGCTACTAGATCTACCATGAATTATTTAGCCTCTGTGAAGGGAAACTTGCATCAGCCCACTACCCATGGATTATGAGTCCCAACCTTTTGCATTTGTTATTTCTTGTGAGGCAGCTAGCCCCACCCTAGGGAACATATATGAGGATGTGTATAAGTGTTACTCAGCCAGTCAGTAGTGGAGTTGTGGTTCTAACCCATGCATGACTGAATCCAAATTTTACACTTTCCAATAACCTGTTGCCTCTTGATGATATTACCTGTGTTCAAGGGCAATTAAATCTAACAGACTATATGCAAGGCTAAATAAATTATGTTCTTCTGCGAGTAATAAACCATACTCTCCTACTTGATGATGGGCATTGATTTATATATTCCTTTCAACATCTTTGTTGCACCTAAGGTGAGAAGAGAATAAACAAAATAAGAGTAAGAACACACCCTCTGACATCATTCTAGGTCAGTCTCAGTTGGGTTCCACTATTTACCAGAATCTATGAGATTAGATCAGATATACATAATGTTTCTAAGCTTCAGTTTGCCACTAAAAAAGGGATATTGATAATACTTATTGCATATTATTATTGTGAGGTTATATGAAATAGTCTAATACATTTGGTAGAGTGCCTGGCATATAATCCACTCATCAGCCTGCCACAGCCTGAGAAGCCTGCAGTGAGGAGATGTGGACACTTTCTCTTTTCCTCTTTCAGTATTGTATTTTAAAATTCATAGGTGTTGGGAATCTTATCCTGGGTGAGATAATTTTATGGGAAAGAGAATAAGGTCTCACGTAACCAGTACAGTGGGTTTCTAGTGTTGAGACCCTCTGGATGGGCGATGTGCAATGTGCAGTTGCTGGTTCTTCCTTTGTGAGATGTTTTGGTAAGGGCCTTTGATCACGAATTACTTCCAAACGAAGTTCCCTTGACATGACGATCCTTTTATCTTTTGTAGCTCTGAGCTTGTGAAAGGCCACTTCTCTGTTGTGACTCCTTTGCTCTGCAAGATTAACATAAGATTAGGGTGACGCTCTGATGCTCTTTTGTAGGATTCCAATAAAGCAGACACTTTTCCCCTCCTTCAGTCCAAGTGCAGCCCTCTCTTAATGTGGTCATTTTTTGTTTTTTTCCTCTGCTATGTGACTGAGGCAGTGCCAGACCCAGGCATTAACCTTTAGGCTCTTAGGGCACAAGTCAAATATAATTTGCTTTGTCCCTAACCATCCAGGGGACATTTCTAGATGTGCTTGAAGACTGTCACCCTGGGATGAATTTAGAGAGGATGTTCTTCCCCCTCTTTCCTGCAAAAAGAAAAGAAAGGATGACCTGGAACTGGAAGCATGCCAAATCTCTCTCTCTAACCAAGTTCTCACTTTTGGCCTCATCACCATCCCTTACTAAAATTCTAGGTCTTTGTTTACAGAGCTGGAGGGTGGCTAACGGTTAATGTAGGCACAGCTGATTTTTGAAAGTGTTAAAAAGGTAGTCTAGCATACAGCTTTGAAACAGAACATTATTATGTATCAGAACTCTAACATAGGAAAAGTCCAGTTTTAATATCCTATTATGTTTGAATTCAACAAATATTTGGTAAATGAATAAATGAATGAGTATACACAAGGACCCTAAATTTCACATGGTCCAGTCTTTTCATTTTATAGATCACAAGTTGTAATGGCTCCAGTTGAAATCTAATTTTAAAGACACCGAAGTAAAAATATATTATATTGGGGATGGAGGAGAGAAAGGCCATTAACAAGAATGCCATTAATAAGAATAGTATAGTATAGAAATTTTGTGTATTTCCAGTAGCTTTGTCAGCATGCTTTCCAGGAAGCAAAGTAAAGGGCACCAATCTTTTTAATGGATTGGCATTCCTCATCAAATACATGAAAGCTATTAGGGATTACCTAGTCTAGTTAGTAATGCAGAAAATAATTCCTGACTATTTAGATGACAAGCGGTTCTTCCTCCCCACCAGGCAAGCTCATACTATTGAACTGTGAAAGTCAGGAGTTTGGTTCATAGGCTCATTTTTTAATCCTCTGCCCTGGGAAATACAAACACCCCTGTAACTTGAAGCACAATGGCTGAACAGAAAGGAAATCCAGGCTTCTGTAAAAATATGACCGACTGGAGCCCAGAAATTACAAATTTTCCCTAGTAACTAGTATCCAAGGATTCTTTCTATCCAAGTATATTTAATGCACTGTAGATCATGTGGAAAAAGCCTAATTGAAGCCAATAGCTTGGCCGAAAAAGAATGTAAACTCTTGCGATTTGCATCACTCTCTCCTAGTAGGATCCACTGATTAGAAAAGGTAGTTGCCTGAAGATGTTCGCTTGGGTCCAAAATATGATGAATCAAATAGCAATATCTATGCATTCATTTTGGTGGTGGTTGAAAAGATAAGAAGTTTCAGGCTTGGTGGGCTAATGTGGTTTTAAAGCATTCTCCAGTTTAATAGAGACCTTGAAGTTATCTATGGGAGGCAACAATTTTAGCCAAGAAGACTGAGTCCATAAGGGGAGATTCTGGAAGATTATTTTATTAATCTTGCTAAGAAAACCTTTCAGTACCTCCTCAGTGCTTACAAGATAAAGTCCATCTTCCATAGCGTGATATCTAAAGACCTCCCTGATTGGACCTCTGCCTACCTCTCCAGCTTTATCTCCTCCTCCTCCACATACATCTTAAATCCCAGCCCATTCTAAACTACTCTGGTCACTGAAATGCACCTCATTTTTTCAAATCTCGGAGCTTTTGCCTGTAATGTTCTCTCTGCCTGTGACACACATACAGGCTTACATGTTGATCACCAATATCTGATATTAATTAAAATACAAGCGTACCTCGGAGATACTGCAGGTTCAGTTCCAGACCATTGCAATGAAGTGATTATCACAATAAAGCAAGTCACACAAATTTTTTGGTTTTTTGCATATGGAAGTTATGTTTACACTATACTGTAGTCTTTTAAGAATGCAGTAGCATTATGTCTCAAAAAAACACTGTACATACCTTAATTAAAAAATACTTATTACTCAAAAATGCTATCATCTGAGCCTTCAGTGAGTTGTAGTAGTAACATCAAAAATCACTGCATTAGCACATTATAAATCAACTATACTTCAATAAAAAAAAATTAAAGGAAAAAAAATCACTGATCACAGATCACTGTAACAAATGTAACAGTAATGAAACAGTTTGAAATATTGTGAGAATTACCAAAATGTGACACAGAGACAGGAAGTGAGCAAATGCTGTTGGAAGAAAGGTCCCAGTAGACTTGCTTGACACAAGGTTGCCACAAACCCTCAATTTGTAAAGAACATAATGTCTGCCAAGCACAATAAAGCAAAGCACGATATAACAAGGTGTGCCTATAATGGAAAAGATCGGTTATTGAGGGTCTCTAATTATCTAGAATCTTCATGATCTGCTCCCTCTCAAAATATTCCTCCCACCGTCTTCCCCATTCCAGCTGATGATGAAATCTACCCTTTCCCATTCTCTGGATCAAGACCTTGAAATTGTCCTTGACTTCCTTCTTTTGCACAGCACATCCAAATCCTTGCTCTGCCTTTAAGATATATTTGGAACCCAAACATTGTATAATCTCCACCACTGCCACTCCTGTGCATGACAACATCATCTTTAATGTAGATTATGGCCAAAGCCTCCTAACTCATCTCCCGTCCACTGTTGTACAACCAGCATCTCTTTTTAGCATGGTAGTCAAGGGGACATTGCTAAAAAATAGGTTAGATGCAGACACTTCTCTGCTCCAAACCCTCCACGGCTCTCCATTTTCACTCAATAAACGTCAGAGTCGTTACAGTGGTCAACATGACTCTTCATGCTCTGGGCCCCACTCCCTGTTCCTTCTCTGTCCTCACTGTTCACTGTGCTCCCCCTCACTTGAATACCTTGTTTTCCAGTCATGTTTTCCTTACTGTTTGGTGGCTTGGAATGTTCTTCCCCCAGATATTTTCATGGTCAGCTCCCTCATGTCATTTAGGTTTCTGCTCAAGTGTTACCTCCTCAGGAAGACCTTCACCCCCTAACTAAAATAACATATCTCTTCCTGCTTGTCACTCTTTTATGGTCATCAGAGCCCGTAACACTCTCTGATATGATAATGCTGTTTTGTCTGGTCCAACTGCCCAGCCAGAATGTAAACTCCGTGAGGGCAAGAGTTTTTTTTATCTTATTGTCACTGTGTTTCCAGGGACCAGGGCAACACCTGGCACATAGCAGCTGCCCAGAACATTTGTTGCATAAATAGATTCTTTAATAAGAATCTCTCTTAGTTTTTGTGTTAGTCTCCAAAGCCATGATACTGTCATCATGACATATCTTGGGAAGAATGAGAAAATTATTGTTGTCAATCACACACTTTCATCCCTGGTATTTTTAGATCATATGTAATCAGAGTTATCCTTGATGTTTTCTTCTCCCTCACATTCCCATTCGATCAGTCACCACAATCTATTTTTTCTCCATCCTACTGCCTAGTCTAAACCACTGTCATTTGGGTTTTGCTTAGAATGATAGCAAAAGGCAAATCTCCAGGTCCCAAGTCCTGCTCTTTCCTCACACAAAAAACTGTTCTTTCTGCTGAATTGCAGCCAACATAATCCCTATAAAATGCAAATGCAATCAAATCATTTTCCTGCTAAAAAACCTGAAATGGGTTCCAGTGCCCTTAGTGTAAACTCCAACCTGGACTCTCTCTGAGTCCCTTCCCCATTTCAAGTTATAATTAATAACTTGAATTTTTCCCAAACTGAACTTTTTTACATTTTCTCAAAGCAATGATCTTCTTTTCTTTTTTTTTTTTTTAACATCTTTATTGGAGTATAATTGGTTTACAATGGTGTGTTTGTTTCTGCTTTATAACAAAGTGAATCAGCTATACATATACATATATCCCCATATCTCTTCCCTCTTGCATCTCCCTCCCACCCTCCCTATCCCACCCCTCTAGGTGGTCACAAAGCACCGAGCTGATCTCCCTGTGCTATGCAGCCAAAGCAGTGATCTTCTTACTGCAGGTCTCCGCCCAGGGTATTTGCTCTACCTGGAACTCTTTGCTTCTCTTTCCCCACCTTCCTTCTTCCCCCCACCATATCCAGCCCCCATCTTCCCTTGTTATCTTACTTAGATTTTAACTTAAGCTTTTCTTCAAAAATATTTTTCAGACTTCCTAGTTAACGGTAAGTCCCTTCCTGTGTGCTCCGTATCAACTTGGTTTTCCCTTTCATAAAATGGATTACGTTTAATAGCATGTTTACTGATTTTCTCTCCCCTTTCTTCCTACCACCCATCCCTGTAGCATAGCCAGCATATATGTTTAACTTCTCTTGCCCCACGCAAAAAAACCCTATAAAACATTAACTTGATTGAGCAACTATTAACCCACAGTGTCTCCAAACCAAAATGGCCTATGTCCTAACCACTTTCCTTCCATCCCTTTCCTGGTCCTATCCTTCCCACTTCAAGGTGTTAATGATAAAGAATATAAATTAGATCGTATGGGATCTGTAGAACATGTTTCTGGATGAAAGAAGCATTAGCATCTATGAAGGAAACATTAATAGACATAAACTAGATGGTTCAATTCAGGAGGAGAAGCAAGTCCTTCCTTCCTCGCATAGACAAGCCCCAGCCTGTCTTAACACACCCCTGACCCAGGTAAGCCTGCCCAGATATGGCGCCTCCCTGGTTCTTAAATTGGCACGTAGTCCTGTTTGGATTGGACCACTTGATTAGAAACGTCAAAGAACTGCGAACTGCACTTTTAAGCACTTTTTGATTTACTGTCAGCAAATTATTATGGCACTTTCTTTCAATAAAATGATCTCAAGTACCCAGTAGCAAGCTTTAACTTTTCCAGCTACTTGGTCTCCAGTTATGTGGAAATACCATGGTCACTTCTGCATTCCCCACTAACTCCATGGATTAGCATCTTAGAGATGTTTACATTTTTTTCTCTACATATTTTTCTCAGTGTCTCTTGCAGTAGTTATACTTCTCCAATCTCTTAAGATTTTAGTCAGGATGATGAAGGCACTATTTAACCTTCAGAGCTAGTATTTAATGCTTAGGCTAGACCTTAATGGAGGCTAGAACTTGTGCTGAGTGCTTGACATATGTTATAGTATGTTATTTAACATACTATACTATAACCCAGAAGTCTGGCACTGATTAGCACCCTCCAAACCTGTATTGCTTGTCTAATTTCATTATATAATTCTGTACTGTTCCCACTTGCCATTTTTCAAGCATATAAGCATATCTCAGGTTCTCTGCACCTGGTGTTTTTTCTTTCTGGAATGTTCTTTCTCCATATATCTTGGTGGCTCATTTCTTTACCTCCTTCAGGTCTCTACTCAACTGTCAGTCTCAGTGAGGCCTTTCCTACCACTTTATTAAAATTGCAACCCTAAATCTTGCCCCATTCAATATCATCTCCATTCTCTGATTTATTTATTTTTTTATCTTTGCACTTATCACCATTTATGACACTGAATATATCACTAATCTATCTGGCTTATTCTTTCTTCTCCCACGGGAAGGTTGACCACCATGATGGCAGAGATTGTTGTCAGTGTTTGCTGCTATAGCCCAGCTCTTAGAATAGTGCCTGGCACTTAGTATACATGCAGGAAATTGTGAATCATTGATGATTATTGTCATTTATCGAGTAAATTGGGATTAAGAACTGTAAAGTAATATGACCAAGATTATAGGGCTAGGAAGTGTCAGAGATGTAATTTGAACAGTTCTTTGTGCTTCAAAGCTCTGGGTTTTAAACACTGTCCTTTGCTGCCCTTCTTCAAAAGGCAATTGTCTTTAACAATTGTCAGAGCTCATCTCTTGTGTGTTGTTTTTCTCAGTTAAACTCTGACTTCTGAGCGTGCCACCGTGATTCCTTTATATACCATCGACACTGTGGTGATGATCTGAGAGACTAACTTTCCTCGTTATACTTTAGTTGATACCCTCTTCCTTAGAATGGGACTAGTGTAATAGAAGTATTTCATGTAGTATAGATCTTTACAGTCTCCTATGCATGATTCCAGGAACTGTATCATCTCTCTTTTAATCTCATAACAATTCCATGGAGGATATATTATCATCATTCTAGTTTTACAGATGAGGAAACTGAGGCTAAGAGATTAAAGAAACTGCTCAAGTTTGTAAGACTAATAAGGGAGACAGCTGGGACTTGAATTCTTGTGTGGTGACTTAAAATTCCATGCTCTTTAAGTTTTTGTTCATTATTATGTCATGCCACCTGCCTCCCTCCTACAGGAGTCTTCATTTCTCTTAGCTCCAGTTCATTAATATGTAGGCTGAATTTGGAAGTGCCAGAAGAATGCCATTGTTATGCCTTTTACTCATAGGGCATTCCTGAATTAGGACAGTGGGGCACAGTGTAACCTTTCGAGATGAACTGCCTCAACCACTCAACATGTGGCATTGACCAAGTTATATAACTTCTCAGGCGTGCAAGTCACAGGAACTAGAGAAAGTCTAATTAGTAAACAGTAGATGATGATAAACTGGTAGATTGTAAAGAATCACAGTGCAGAGACTGTCATTTATAATTTCTCTATTTGAGAGCCGTGTTATCAATTGTAGCTAATATTTATGTAGCTCTTTGTAGTCACAGACTCTTTCAAAGATACTTTCTTTTTAGAACACCCCAATAAAGCATTGTGAAGTAAGCTTCATGTCCATCTTACAGACAAAGAAACATATTCATATAGATTAAAATGGCTTTTCTAAGTTCATCCAGTTAGTAAGCCTTGAGCTGGTATTCTAATATGGGTCTTTTAGTTCCACCACTCCAAACTTTGAACTTGAAGTAGAATAAAGGCAATGTGAGCCTCCCAATGTTGATGCCACTCCAACAGAGATTAATGCCTAAATATTGTTCTTAAAAAACCCTGCACATGTTAGGGCATGACTTAACACATCCTCAGAGTAGTGATATTTTAAAAATCAGAAGGAGACAAGATGTCTGAACAGATGTTTGCAGGTAAGCAGTGTACCAACAATTTGGAAGTTTCTGGAGAGATCTGAAGTCTGTTATACACGTATCTGCAGATCTTTCCTTGATCTAACACCCTCAGTTTTTTTCTCAAGGAAAACTTATTTTAATGTCAAGTAAATACATTTTCATTAAGTGAACCATCTTGCTTATAATTTCGTAGTAGTTAGCACTCAAGTGCTGGGCATCTGAGCAGAAACTATTTTCCTATTCCTCAGTCTATTAATATACCTGTAGTCAATATTTTTGAGGTGACTATGGCCAGCCACTATTACAAGTACTTAAATGGATTATAGGATAAATACTATTATTATCCTCATTTTATGGGCGAGGGAACAGAGGCTTGAACAGCTGTTAGGTTGGAGATCAGAATTTGCTTCTACAGTGCAATGGGCAGTTTCTATTGTTCCAGCTGTCTGTATCATTGAAGGTATTCCTGGAAAATAAATTCTGTAATTATTTATTTAAATCACTCTCCCTTTCTCTCCTCAATTTCTGCAATAATTAGCTGAGATGTTATCTAATAAAACCTTTGATTGGTAAATGTCACATTCATCCCCTTTTGTTTAACGGTGACCTCAAGACTTGAAATAATCCTAAGAGTGCAGGAAGAGGGAAAAGCAGGAGATCTGGAAAACTCACAAAAAACTTAATAAACGTTTATTGGAATATAATCTGTAGATAGATAAGCACACAAAAGATAAATATATCACTCAATGAATTTTTAAAAACTAAAGACACCTTTGAAATCAGGAACAAGATTAAAAAACAGAACCTTAACTGAATCCCAGAAGCACCCCTTCCTGTCCTCTTCCAAGACCCCACCTTGAGGAACCACTGCCCTGACTTATAGCACTGTAGAAGAGTTTTGCCCGTTTTTGAACGTCATTACAAATGGAATCAAATTGTAAGTCCTCTTTTGTGTCTGACTTCTTTTGCTCAACAATAGATTTGTGAGGTTTGTCCATGCTGTTGCTTATAGTTGCAGTTATTTAATTCTCATTGTCGAATAGTATTTCATCTTGTGAATATGCCAAATGTATTTATCCATTCTATTGTTGGACCTTTGAGTTGTTTCCAGTTTTGCTTATTTTGCCAGACTAAAATCCTTGTATATGACTTTGGGTGACCGTATGCAAGTATTTCCATATATCTATATATCTAGGAATGGAATTACTGGAATATGCTTGGGTTCAATTTTAATAGATACTGCCAAACAAACAGCTTCTCAAAGTGGCTGTACCTATTTATATTCCCAGTAGACACAGATGAGAATTCTAATTGCACCACAGTTTTATCAATACTTATTTACTGTCTTTTTCATCTTAGCCATACTGCTGTTGTGATATTATATTCTTGGTTTTAATTTGCCCTTCTTTGATGACTAATATAGTTGAACATATATGCTTATTGTCCATTTGATTTTTACTGTTTTATGAAGTATCTAGTCAAGTCCTTTTCCCTTTTATCTAAGGCACTGTCTGTTCTTTTCTAATGCCCAGTTTTAAAAGGCAAATAGTTCTACATGATTAGTTATGAAAACGCAGCAATTTCTTGTTCCTATCCTACTCCATTCTTCCTCTCCAGAGTCGATAATTTTCTTTTCTACATCTCTGATAATAAAACATTCATATTATTATATCTTGATTTCTCAGTTTTAGGCATTATCTATTGACCACCAGGGAAGATGAAGAATTATATCTTTTCAACCTCTCACTCACAGTGCACTCACAGACACACACAGACATGCCGACATACACACCGCACACAAACACTTCTTATTTCCTCCTTCTTCAGTTTCATTAGGTCAGTATTGTTTATCTTTTTATTTCTATGATATTTTTACGCACTCTGCAGAGTTAGCTATGGTTATTTCTCCTGTATTGTACAAATGCTTGCTTTACCTGGATTTAATTATTATCTCATTTTGTTATTGTTTATTTGCTCAGTTTTTTTATTCACTCCACATCCATTCAATCTCAGATATTCCTCAAATAATATTGGGTTGGCCAAAAAGATGTTCCGTAAGATGTTACAGAAAAATTCGAATGAACTTTTTGGCCAACCCAATGCTATCATCCCAGTGCCTTCAAATATATTTTATATTTTACAACTTTAACTCAATGAAGAAAACTTTTCCAAAGCCTTCTGACCTCCTCCATTCTGCACTGGAAGCTTGTTGGGTGTACAGCACAGCTGGGATTTTTTGGATAGCCTTTCAACATAATCTCATTTCCGTTGGATCTCCTGTTTTCTGAATCCTGTCTATTTTTCGTTTTTGCATTACATCCTTATTTTTAGAGGACGGATATGTAATTAGCTTCCTAAGTGTGCACGGCAGATAAATTGTTCAAGTGTTGCATGTCTGAAAAAGTTTCTACTCTACCTTTGCATTTATTTGATAGTTTGGATGGATGTAGCAATTCAGGTTAAAAAGCATTTTTCTTTAGAATGTTATAGGAATAACTCTATTATTATATTTTCCAGTGTAACTTTTGAGAAGTACGTTGCCATTCTATTCTTGATCATTTGTATGACATCTGGAAAATTCTGGAAAACTTTATTCCTTAGTGTTATAAAATTTGATGATAATGTACATTTGTGAGGGTCTATTATTAAAACAGTGTACTGGGAACTTTCAAGATTCTTTCAATTTGGAAATTTCTGGGTTTGTTTTCGGGATTAAAAAAAAAGTTCTTTGATGATTTATTCCCTTGAATTTTCGTTGTTATTTATTTCTGTAACTCCTATTATTTGAGTGTCAGACCTTTAGATTGGTCTAATTATTTGATTACTTCTGCCTCATTTTTTATCTTTCTCTTTTTAAATTTCACTTTTTGTTCTCTTTTTTGGGAGGTGTAGATATTTTCTCAAACTTATCTTCCAAATTTGTTGTTATTTATTTCTACTATCCTGTTTTATTACTGTTTTCTGAGTGTTCTCTTTATATTGTTTCCAGTTCTTGTAGGTAGTGTCTTTTTTGACCTTTTCAGAGATAATAGCAAGAATTACTTTTAAAGTTTTTTTTTATTACTTAATATAATCTGTTTTTTATAAATTGAATTTTTTTCTTCTAGTTTGTTCTTTGTATTTTCTCAAACATCTAGTAGCCTTGGCTCTCTGCTTATTTTTATGAGTGAGACATTAAAAAGTTGGTTGAAAATTCAGTTTACCTATGTGTGATATTGATATAAATGATTTTAGGTTTATTCTTTTGAGCTATTCAGATTTTTCAGAGAAGATTCTTCCAGTCTAATAGAAGGGATCAATGACATTTCTGGAAGAATTATACTTGGTTGCTAGCATTCTGAGAGCCAGGTGGGATGTATAAGGCAAAGGGTTTCAAAATTCAGTATGTGTATTTCCACTGAATCCCCCGTTTTTAGTATGGTATCTTTGCTCTCAACTGTCTTCCAGTTTCTGAGGTACCCTCTGCTGAGAAGAAAACTCCAGTCTTTGCTGGGGCAGGAGAAAGGCCAGGAGTCTGGCTGGGGTGAGGGAACATCTCTGAGGAGTCTAACTGCTTCTTTATCTAGTTACCAATTAGTTTTCCTCTTTTAGCCTCACTATTCCCTGCAGTGCCAGAGATACCTGATGCCACCGCTTCCTGTGTTCTGTGGTGTAAATCACCTTGCTTTCTGGCTTCCCCACTGCAGGCTATGAGTCATTTTCCTTAGGTCTTCTGAGTGAGTTAACTCTCATCCACCTCTTTTCCAGCTTCCAAAATTATGTTGCCCTTGTCTCTTCTCCAGTGTCCTTGCCTTTTGAGGGTTTATGGCCTTCATAATTTGTCTTTGATATTATTTTATTAGTGTTTCATGGAGAAAGTAGAGGTAGATGTGAGTATTCAATCCAGCATCTTTAATTGGAATTTAACCCCTCAGTTCTAAAAGTGTTTCTAACTCATAAATGAAGAGTCACAAGAAACCATGGATGAAAATATATATACAATAATAGTAGTATAAATGAATGTAGAATTAGAGGATATAAAATATATTTTTCTTTCAGAAAATAGAAGATTGGGGGAAGGGATATAATTTAATTTATAAGTATCCCTCTCTAAAAAAAATTACTCTCTCTAAAAAAATATTAGAAGAGGCTTCCTGGAAAGATAGACATTTCCCCTTTGGAAGTACAGTATCTGACTAATTTCAAAGACCAATAGAGCATTATTTATGATGTTAAATGTTTGAATTATTTCTTTAAATTTGCAGGATGTTTTGGAAATTGGGGCCATAAATTGCCTTTCCACTAAGGATAGTTAAGTCAGGTTTTAAAAAAAATCAAGAGCTATTTCACATGAAATTTCATTTGAAATGTAATTTCAAATGATTTGGAAGTGGGCTTTTCAGTGGCTTGGGAAATGACCAAGGGAAAATAAGTAAGAGGAAATGGCAAAGGGAAATTTAGTACATAATTGGGGTTGAAGGACCATCAAGATACCATAGAGATAAGCACTGGGCTCAGACTTATTTAACAACTTCATTAATGATCTGGAAGAAGGAGGATTCAAGTTAATTAAATCTGCAGATGGTCCTTAGTGGAGTTACAAATACCAGGGCGAACTAAGAAATAATACAGGAAGACCTGAGGGTCAAAAGCTTTGATAGCTTTGGGCACAGAAGAGCAAAATTAAATTTGGGAACGATAATTAAAATTGAATACACTTTGTTAAATGAAAAAATAGGAGTTAAACTGCAAACAATTGGTGCTGAATAGAAAATAGTAAAGCTGAAAGAAATCCTGTGGCTGATGAACAAGTTATTTAGACAAGAGCCTTGCTTTATGACTCCAGAAATAAATTCATTTTAAAAAGAACATGTACTTTTTAATATATTTGCTGTGTGCATAATATTCACAAAACATTTAGTCACCAGGAGATGGCTGACATTACAAACACAAATAAGAATCTCTAACCTCAGATGTATTTACACTCTATCAGTAGTAAGGTAGGTGGAGTAGAATCTCACAAAAATATTATAATGGATTAATGAGGTTAAGATCAAGAAATGATGAGAAGTATATGATGTGGAGGAACCACTGAGAGGCAACTGACTACAAAATAGATGATTTCAACTTTTCGATATAGACTCTTTGTGTTAATGTGGTGTGAGGTTGGGAAGATTGTTGGGTAATTTTACACCCTGTCCCAGCAGTACCGTTCACTGTAGGGCACCCTCTCAGGTCTGGGTGTTTAAGAGTTTGTCTGGTTTCAGTAGTATGGTCAATAGAATGGAATCCAACCAAGGCCTGGGGACAGTAGAGCAGTCTAGATGAAATTATAGTGATAACTATCAGAATGGAAATCATATGTATGCAAAGACATACAAGGGCAAGATGTCGACCACTTATTGAATACCTTGCCTGTGGCAAGATTGTTCCAAGCAATTTACATTAAGTTAACTCCTTTAATGCTCATACTCAATCTACAGGATTAGACATTATTCTCATCTCCAAATTGAAATCAAGAAAACAAGCCTAGGAAATGTAAGAAAATCACCTAAGGTTAAGTGCTAATAAGCATGGGTAAACTGGAATTCAAACCAAGGGCTTTCTGTTTCTAAGATCTATGTGCATTTTTTTTTTCCAACTATGTTACACCATTTGTCATAGAATACTAGCATAAATAATATATGTAGAACTCCTGTGTGTGTGTATTTTGTCTATTCTTTAGAGTTTTGGGTAGAGAAACATTCTTCTGAGACTCATTGACAGAGCTATTCTTGTATACTATAAAGTTGTGAGCAGATTTCACTCTGTGCAGTTTTCAATGCAAAATCGTATTAAAGGAGTGTTTTGTACTTGGGTTAATTGTTTTGTGTCTTGGGAGAGGAGACACATGAACTAATATGTAGCAGAAATTACATAATATGATAGTGTCATTCCCAACTGTAGTCACCCAGAGTCACCATGTTTTAAAGTTTAAGTATTAGTATGTTTAAGAGGTAATGTTTATATATGTTAGCAGATTCAGATGCTCTACAGTTTAGGTAAGGAGATACATTGGAAGTCTTTCCATCTGTCTTTCAGCTGTAAGTTCCCCTACTCAGAAGGAACAAGAATTACCAATTTCCTGTGTGTAGGCTACTAGGCCACCAATTTTAACAGGACCCAGATGATGTGGGTTTTTTTAGAGGTGATGAGGGCACCTTGTGTGTGTGTGTGTGTGTGTGTGTGTGTGTGTGTGTGTATACACACACACACACACACACACACACACAAGAGGCATTAAGTAGGTCAGAGAGAATTAAGATACACTTCACAGTTTTATTTGAAGAGGCTAGAGTGGAAAAATTCCCCATGAAGTGTGCTGAAAACCACTAAGAAATGGGAAAATTGGAAAATGCAGGCAGCTTTACTGGAAAGTGAGCAAGCTGTAAGGAGGGAAATCCAGAAGATTAACAGTGAGAAGAGATATCTAGGGTGACTGATTGCTTTAGCTTCTCCATATCTGCCCTCTCTTTGAAACTAATCAGAATTCCTTGAGCTTCTGGTGAATGAGATTTCGAGGTGAGAAGAATTCTGTTTGTAATACAAGTGAGGTGGTTTGAATTGAAACTTAATCACATTTAGGAAAGTCAGGTATCCCTTCTGGGGGAGATCAAGCAGATTATGAAATGATTTTAGCAAACTGGTAACAAGACCATTCTTTCTAACTTTCGAATCTATATTTGGCTAAATAAAACACATGGAAAGAAAAATCCTGTTTTGGTCCCTGGGGCAAAAGACCTAAGAAATATTTCTTTCTAACTCCTACTTAAACGACTCACTCAGTTTCTAGAGCTCACTTCACCCACTAAAATGGCATTAGTAATTGTAGAGAAATTTCTTCATGATAGAGTGGAATCTCTTCTATTATTCTAGTCATAGTAATTCCCCCATTATTTAACACTACATGGGAAATATCACAAGTCATGTTACAATATAGGACTTTGAAAAGCATGAAATATTAAGAGCATAATTCTACTTTTTCACATGAGTAGAAATTATACTGGCCTCTCTGAAAATAACACCTGAATCAAAGTCTCAAAGATGAGAAGCTTGAAAAAATAATGAAAAAGAAACATCAATCCTCAAAATCAACCAAGTATGAGAATTTATTGATTAGGGTGGGGGGAAGACAACACTAGCTGAGATAACATCTAGCCTAGAGAGACCAGGTCAATTCATACAGACCTTAAGTATCTTTTCAGTACCCTCTTCAATTCTGGGAGCACGCAGTTGCAAGTTTTGGCAGAAGTAGTTTTCACTTGTGCATACCTGATGATGAAACTTCCTTCATCACATAAATGAATTTTTGCCCCAATGCTTGTCATCAAAGCATCAGTAGTTAACAAGCCATACCCTGTGAACTTGGTCATCACCTGCACTGTTACATTTTTCCTAAGGAGAAAAATCTATAGGGAACTAAGCTGATAGAAGGGGGCAGTGGGGCAGGGGGAGGGAGTGTTGGATGTAAATGTTTTCTAAAGCAATTTTCCAAGACAAGCAACTGAAACCACCACATTTATAGAATTACCTCATTTACATATTCAAAATTATAAAATAATATGTGGTTCTTTTAATAAATAAAAACTGGTTTCAGAATACTATATACAAGAGCAGAAACCAATTTTATCCCAGGTAAACGAAGGATTTCTGAAGAAAGGGCTAAAGAAATACAGACTTGGCAGCTAGGGTCACTTGTGAATTGCAGAATTCACATGTATTTACTTAGCCCGTAAATGGTTACCAACTACTTGCTAGGTACAAAAATGCTTTAAAATAAATCCAGATGATGAGTTACTAGGGGAGATAAGAGAATTACATAAATAATTATTAATACATGATTTTTAAAATGATAAATTCTGTATGAGAGTCATAAAGAGCTTTCGTAGGATTTTAGAGGAGGAATATTCCTTCTGTTTGGGGGCAATGGAGGAAGAATCAAGAAAATCGTCATGAATGACAGGCATTTGGATAGCATTTTAAGTAATGAATCAGACACATCCAACTCAAAGTAGAGAAATAGCATTTCAGAAAGAGAAAATGGCATGAACGAAATCTTGCAGTGTGAAATTACAGGACCACCTTGGGAAAGCTGAGCAATCTAGTCTGAAAGGTGGGCTGGGATTATACTCACTTGTATTAAGCTCAGATGCAGAAGGATGAGCTAATCATCTCTCTCACTTGCTGCACATTATCATGCTACTCTTGTAAGTTCTCTCTCGTTTGTTTATTTAATCTCTTCTGTCTCTCACTGCTCCCTTCTCTCATGCCTCGCTCTACCACAAAGACAACTATTTAATGCATCTGATATGTTTCTTTACTTATATGTGTTCCTTGAAATGTGAATTCCTTTTTTTTGCATTTTGATTTTCAACTTATTCAAATGGTATAATGCTGTATATTTTGCCATGATTCCTCTCTTGAAAAAACTCAACACCTTTGTTTAAATGTAAGATTTAGAGTGATTGCCCTGTTTACTTAAAGTCCACTTGTTCTGACTGACAAGAGATTTTTTTTTCCAACATTAAATGATTGTTTATTTTTCAGGTTTTAAAGTTTTGAAATATATATGTACAAGCTAAATAAACTACACTCAGAATCAATGTGGAGCAGAACATATAAATATACAAGGTCTGTTTCATAGGATACAAAGATGATAATGTCGGGAATTCCATGGTGGTCCAGTTGTTAGGACTCCGTGCTTTCTTGGCACAGGCAAAAAAAAAAAAAAAAAAAAAGATCATGTCTTCAAGTACAAAGAAAAACTGGTAATGCTGCATGGTGCAGTGTCCTAAGCATGTTTCCATCATGTTTTTCTCATACATTTTCCCTCCAAAATAAAACCCAGACAGCCACTATTCCCCTTGACTGCAAGCAATATCACTCTGAATAGCCTCTTAGTTGTCATCTTGTCATTCTGAAAATTTTCCTGGTACATAGACCAAAACAGGGACTGAAGGTTAAAATGCATGTATAAACTTTATTTGACTAAATCCTACCAGATTGTTTCCAGAATGGCTGCATCAGACCAAACGTCTGCCAACAGTGCATGATTCTAAATTTGCCAATCTTGTCTGTGTAAATCATAGATCATTGTTTAATTTTAATTTCTCTAAGTACCAGTGAATTTGTGTATCTCTTCCTATGCTTCTTAGTCTTTTAGATTTACTTTAAAAAAAAAAATTGCCTGTTGATTCATTTTGCCCATTTTCCTGTTGAGATTCCTGTCTTTCCCTGGTTGATTTTAAGGAGTTGTATATTAGAATGATGTTAAATAGAGGTAGAGATGGGGGCAGTTTCATCTTGTTTCCCATCATAAAATAACATGTCAAAAATTTCTACATTAACTATAATACTATAATATTTCAGTGAGTTTCTGATGTATCACGTCCAGTGCAAAGAGTTCTGTTCTATTCCAGCGCCATAGAATATACATGTATATACACACACATTATATTTATTATATTATATAATTATATATGAGGGCTATATATCATATGTGAGGGAGGGTTATATGGACAAAAATAAATGTTGGACTCCTATTTTTGTGCAAAGTACATAAATGATTTACAATTCTTTTAAAAATTAACATAGTATAAAACAAATGAAGACTGCTTCTTGGTATTAAGCATGAATGAATTCATCATTTTTTTGTATGTCTCAAAGGTTCCCTTGATTTTTGCATTAGATAAAAACATTGCAGGTACTTCCCAGGTGGTCCAGTGGTTAAGACTCCATGCTTCCACTGCAGGGAGCACAGGTTCTATCCCTGGTTGGGGAACTAAGATCCCACATGCTGCATGCATGGCCAAAAAAAACCAAAAAACAAACAAACAAAATATTGGATTAAAAAACGTGGTATATTCTGTGGTGACCTAAATGGGCAGGAAATCCAAAAAAGAGGGGATATATGTATTCATATAGCTGATTCACTTCGCTGTACAGCAGAAACTAACACAACATGGTAAAGCAACTATACCCCAATAAAAAAACTTAGAAAATAAAAAAGTGGTATTTTTTCATTGTAAAAAATGGGAAAATATGAAAAAGTATAAAGAAAAAATTAAAATTACTCATAATATTTATTCCAGGGGAGGAAATATTCATATTACTCTATTTCTTTTCACCTAGCATACTTACGTATGTACACTCAATTTTTGCAACTTAAAATATGCTTATTGTATAATTTTAAGTTGTGTAAAACATATATAAATTATATAATTAAATATACATCTATATTAAATTTTATATAATTTATAGATAGACTTCATAGGCACATGTGCTCTAGAATCACATTTTAAATTATCTAAAATTTTGCATATTAAATATTAATATTATATTTGTGTAAAATACAGACATCTATATAAATTTCAAAAGTATATTTGTAATTAACAAGAGTTAGCCCATACTATAGATATCAGACTGTATTTTGTTTTTATTTTAATAATGAATCATAAATCATTGCTTTTTTATGGAAGATATTTTTAATAATAATAATGATAATAATAACAGTGGACTTGGCTTACTCACCTAAGGCCTGTGTCTTCCACTGGAGCTCCAAGCATCAAACTCTGAACATGGCTACAAACCACGTTTCCTGAGGCTCTCTGTGTCTTTAAATGTTCATTCAAATATATTCCATGTATGGTGCCTCCTGCTCTAACAATCTGAAAGCCTTGTGTAATTCACTCCCTGTGTCTCTCCTCATGTTGAATGACTCATCAATGTGCATGAGTTCAGCTGTATGGAGTTTCTGGGCCCATGGGCCCACCTGCCTTGATGAGACAGAAAATCAAGCAGGTATCATCAGTTGGTGTTGGGGAGAATCTTCAGGATGATCAAAGGAGACTGGCCTCAGGCAAAAGCAAGGATCCTTATAGGGCCTCAGCGAGGTCCAGTATGAGGAAGGCAGGTGGAAGGAGCACCATATTTCATTAGAACAAAGATAAAGCCTGTTTTGCCAATGATCACCTGACCCTTAAAGTGTCTGGTAAACAGTAGATGCTCAATAAGTGTCCTCTGAGCTGAATTCTAAGTTCTTTTATATAGTACTTAAAAATGTTTTTGTTTTTACTTTGTATTAATATTTGCCTCCTTAAAAAGGTTATTCCTATTCCATTCTTGCCTCGTATGCTCATTTCTCCATTTCTCTTTTCTTCCAATTCCTTACACTTTAAATAGGTAACTTATAGTCAGTGATTTTTATAGCACTAATTGGAACTAACAACTCCCAAGTGATCCAGTTATTCAGTAGCAGTTAGAAACCCTGCTCAGGATGGTCATTACAGTATTCTGATGTGTCCGTGCTGGGGATAACAGTCATCTCTCTATTGAAGAAAAAAACAAAAAACTTAGATATAGGTATAAGCAGGTACAACTAGATGCATTTCCAAAGACGTCTCTTGAAATTAGCTGTAAAGCCTTAGGGAATATAAAGCATTAGAGAGATGGCAACGGAATATGAAACCTCTTCATTTCAGGTCAGTTGTAAGTCTACAAGTAGACAATACTTCATGATCGATGGTTGGCTAAGAAACATTGAATTGCGTGTTTGGTTTCATTATTAGTAAGTAGGCATTTTGTCAAGCTGTGTTTGTGGTTGACAGTCTGATTTTGATGGTGTTCAGCTATTGCCATTTGGTAGAAATTAAGGTAAATAGTTAAGAAAAGCCTGGATTTTAGGATGAGACATAGACGTGCCTTTGAATTCTGGCTTCAGCACTTACCATTGAGTCTCATAATTTTTGATTTGGGCTTTAGTTTCCTCTCCTTTCACGTTAGGATAATAATGGCTAAATGAATTTATTTAGGATAAGTAAAAATAATAATAGCTAGCACTTATTGAGCACTAACTCTGTACCAGATGCAGATTTAAGTATTTTTACATATATTTACAAATTTAAGCATCAAAATGCATACAACCAATTTCCCCATTTTACAGATGAGGGAACTGAGGCATAGAGAAATTAAGTAACCCAAGAATATGGCAGATCCAGGGTTTGTTTTTGTTTTTTTTTTAATTGGAGTATAGTTGCTTTATACTGCTGTGTCAGTTTCTGCTGTACCGCAATGTGAATCATCCATATGTATATATATATATCCCCTCTTTTTTGCATTTCCTTCCCATTTAGGTCACCACAGAGCTCCGAGTAGAGTCCCTTGTGCTATACAGTAGGTTCTTGTTAGTTATCTATTTTATACATAGTATCAATAGTGTATATATGTTAATTCCAATCTCCCAATTCATCCCACCCACCCCCTTTCCCCTTGGTAACCATATGTTTGTTCTCTATGTCTGTGTCTATTTCTGCTTTGCAGATAAGGCAGATCCAGGGTTTGAATTTAGGAAATCTAGTTACAGAGCCTGCATTTAAAACACTGTGTGTTACCTTGCAATAATATCTCTCATCTGTGAAAGCTGTCATGCTGATGGAAGATAATGGTAATGCTGATGATGGAAGTCGATAGTGATGGTGGTGTCAAGTCAAGGAAAAACATTACTAACACCCTTACCCTGGGCAAGTCAGCTTCCTTTTCATAGCTCCTTCACTATAGCATTGCCAACTGGTTTAGAATTTCACAGATGGAATATCTATGCAAATATAAAAGATTATTTCTGTACACATTACTGGTGGACTGCTCAGTGATTGGATAGTACTTAGAAATAAATTCTAGTTTTGTGTTTCTTTTTTCTCTTAATTTTCACCCTTCTTTAAGAAAGTCACCTTTAATAAAACTCTGGTTTGGGTCACAGAATCGTTTCTAGAATCTCAAGATTGGAGATGAGCTTTAGATCTTCTCTTATTCACATACCCACCCCATGCCCCACTCTCCACCCAAAGTTTGTTTTCTTATGAACTCATTCTAATCTCTTTGTTATGGTTGTTGTTGTTTGTTTTTTGTGAAAGGAACCCAGCCCTGCTGAAGCAGCACATTTTGTCACATTCATTTGTATTTTCAGGTGGAATCTGCCTCCTTATGATTCAACTTTTGGTCCTAGTTTTCCGTCTTGGAACCAGTTAGGGAACTAGCTCCTTCCATGTAGCAGCTTCCTGGCGGTGAAACCTAAATTTATTCCCATTAAACTTCTTGTTTTGGATTTGACCCACAGCTCTAGGCTGCCAAGTTCATTTTAGGTCATAATTCTGCCATCCTGTTTATTCACAGTCCAATCAGTTTCATGTTATCTCTAAAGTTGGTAGACATGTGATGCCCTCTGTGTCTCTCTCCAACTCCTGAGTTGAGGGAAACTTTTATTTCTGCTCTGCAATCAGATCACATTGAAAAGCTAAGTTGGCAAATACTTATGACTTGTCTGTGCCACAAATAAAGGAAAAAAAATTAGACTTTCAGTTTCATTAACATGTCACCCTTTAGCGTCTATCTTTTTGTGTGATTGTACTGATTTTAGCTCTTCTCTCTTTGTATGTCCACTTGTTTCATAGTTAACGATCCCTATCCACATCTCAGTGCCAGGGCAAAGCACTAGGCATAGCAGTCATAGGATGGCAGAGAATGTAAGAGGAGACAGAGGGAGAGACACTGACAAAGGGCCTGTGTCAGTCAAACAGAAAGTAACACATTTCAGACACCAAATGACAGCAGCAATGACAAATTTCACAGCGTGTCTTTGAATGTCTCAGAGCTATAGAAAGAATGTGGCAAAGAAAAGCACCACATTTAGCTCTATTCCTTTCTTTCTACTTTAAATTATACAACCCTTCCTGTAACATTGGCTGTTAAAGCTCAACTACCACCTGCTATAAAGCAATCTTGATAGAACATACAAAGTGTCTTTTTAGTGAAAACGTAAAAGATTTTTATCGAATTGACGATATGAGATCTTCAGCCAGAGCTCCTTGGGAAGAAAAAAATACATTTTAGTTAATAGAAGTTACCTGCAAACCATAAAGCTATCCAGGGTACAGTATAAGACACAGACAATTAAAAGGGGCAAGTGGGAAGACTTTGTTACTTTGACAAATGCCGAACGGCGTCTTTTTTTCCCAAATTCTCAAATGCAAAATGCTTACTTGGCAAACTAGAGCCTGAGTGAGGACTGTGAAGGGCTGTTGTACAGGTGTTTGGTATTCGTCCTGCATCCAACTAATATCAGCAATTTAGGTAAGTTACTCTGTGTTCCCTGGGGGGACGCTACCCAGAAAGTACAAATTGACCTAAGAAAAATTATTCTGAGTTCTTGCTGGCGGCAGACTTAGTTCATAACCTCAGATTGTACCAGGGATCCATTAGGCTTTAGCTGGCAGGTAGAAACATGCATCACTGAAACTTAAGGAAAAGGAAGTTGTAGCATGCTTGCACGGTCAGAGAAAGTGAGGCTGACTCAGCATTTCTGATTTAAGCCACTCATAGGACAGGAAGCATCTTTAACCTTATCTCAGGCTGTATGTGTGCTGGAGCAGGAGTGTGAAGTTCACATCAGGCATCCTGGGTGTGCATCCTGCCTCTACCTGCCAGTAACCGTGTAATCCCTAAACTGTGTTTATCCTACAAAATGGGTCAATAACCTCTACTTCACGAATGTATAGTGAGGAGTAAATGCAATAATGTAGGTGTAGTGCTGTGCCTGGCGCATAGTGTATTTTTAGATACAGTTTCCCTCCCTCGCCTTTGATTTAATTTTTTAACCAGGGAAAGAGGTAGGTTGACACTTAAATGTTAGAAAAGATAGTCACATCTGATGTCAGCTTTAAATATTTATACCTGCAGTCTGAAAGAACAGATGCAGGCTTAGATAATTCAGCTTGCCTTCAAGTTAGTCCTTCTAGTTGTCAGGAATTGGCCGTGATCATGCTTGGTTTTTCATCTACCTTTCCTGGTGTCAGCCATACTAAAATTTTTGCACATATGAAGTTTGACAACTGCACTCCAGGAAAATTCTTTTCTGGACTCTTTCTGCATTTTCAGTACCTCCTTTCCTCCTCCACTTCCTTCTGGGGGAAGAAAGTAAAGCTGTATTTTCATCTGTAGAAAAGTACTGAAGAATTTAGGCAAGAGATCCACCCATGATATTTGCATTTGATTAGAGATTACAATTTTGGCATGAAGTACCGTGTTCTAAGGGTGAAATCTCAGACAATGTCCCAAATTTTTGCTATGTGAGCCACGGCCTGGGCATCTAGATATTCCTGTAATGTAACCACACTCTATTACCAGGTTGCCATGTGTGCTCATCAGGGGAGAAAGGCAGAGTTAAGAAGAATAATTGGAACTACAGAGTACTTTAACTAATGCTTGGTAGAAATCACCATTCCTTTCTTTTTTTTTTAACTCATTTGTCTCTTACTCTAGATGATGTCTTTGATACCTTGGTCTCTACCACTCTACTAAAGAATAAATAGATTTTATCTCTTATGTTGTGAGTTTGTATCTCTTTTCCCCTTCATCTATTTTGTCCTTCTCCTGGCTCCCTTCCCCTCTGGAAGTCACCAGTTTGTTCTCTCTGTGAGTCTGTTTTGTTTTATTTGTTTGTTTGTTTTGCTTTTTATATTCCACATATAAGTGAAGTCGTATGGTATTTGTCTTTCTCTGACTTATTACACTTAGCACAATACCCTGCAAGTCCATCCATGCTGCCACAAATAACAAGATTTCATTCTTTTTCATGGCTAATAATCCTGATGACTGTAAATAATAAATATAAGTACATGTATATATATGATCTAACATCTTCTTTATCCATTTATTTATTGTTGGACACCTAAGTTGCTTCCATATCTTGGTTATTGTAAATAATGCTGCAATGAACATAGGGGTACGTATACCTTTTTAACCTAGTGTTTTCATTTTTTTTTTTCCAGATAAGTACTCAGAAGTGGAATTGTGGGATTATATGGTAGTTCTATTTTTAATTTTTTGAGGAACCCCCATACTGTGTTCCATGGTGGTCACACCAATTTACATTCCCACCAACAGTGCACAAGGGTTCCCTTTTCTTCATCTTTGCCAATACTTACTGTTCCTTTTTGGTAATAGCCATTCCAACAGGTGTGAGGTGGTATCTCATTGTGGTTTCAATTTGCATTTCCCTAATGAGTAGTGATGTTGAACACTTTCTCATGTGCCTGTTGACCATCTGTATATCTTCTATGAAGAATGAGCTATGATTCTTTAACCTAAGAGGGCATCTGAAAGAAAGGTCTTTCTCAGTCTTCCATCAGGAGCTTGTGAGGCCTATTGAAGTTTCTGAACCCTTCGCATTTGCTTCTAAAGTCACCCTGAGATAGAGCTGAGCATTGCAACTCTTTCTTTTAATTGGATAATTATGCAAAGGTGAGAGCAGCTAAGAGTTAGCTGGCCCTATTGATATTAGCTGATGCCTGAAGAATTGGGCAGTGACTCAGTTATCAATATCTGCTGGGAGGTCACCGACAGGATCAAGTAAGAGATAGCTGACCTCCTGTGGAGGACACACTTTGCTGCTGAAGTGGCTGTCAAATCATTCTACATAGATTCAGGTGTATAGGAAAAGCCACTTACTCTATTTTTGTTATCGTAAATTATAACCCTATTCTGAGGCCCCATTTCAGACTAGTGGGAATTCAATCTCTAGCATATTGAAGAGGGTTCCTTCACAGAGTCCTATGAAGATCTTGGGGTCTCATGGGGCACAAAGCATTTGAGCATGTTGTATAGTCTCCACTGGTCAGTGCTGGGATGCTCATAGAGCAAACCTGCATAGACTGTTAAATTTGGAGGCTTTACAAATGACGCAAATCCAACCCAGCCTATCTTAACCAAAAATGGAAAATGTTTTTCACATTGTTGAAATGTCCAAGGGAGGAGCCTCATCTCTGGGCATAGCTAGATAAAGGTGCTCAAATAATGTTATGAATCTATCTTTCTCTCATGGTTGTTTTCATCTGGGTTAGTTTCCTTTCGGCAGGCTCTTCCCCCATGGTAAAATTTTGGCCACTTGCCACCCCAAGTATGCCTCTTTACGTGTTGCTTAACCTAGTGGATATAGAAGAGCTCTTTAGCTCTTCCAACAGATGGGTCCTTAATTGGCTCTCATTGCACTGTTTGGGTTAAGTGATGCAGGTAGATCATTCTGCATGAATCACAGGGACTGAGGGAAAGAGAGGTGCCTAATGGAAAGTCAAGAATGTTATCAAAAGAATGAGGAATAGATGTTGGGCATACAGAAGCAACCAGCATCTACCTGGGCACAGAAAAAGGGAATCTTTCTAAAGGTGGGAGCACAACTATTAGAGTTCTGTCTCCCTACACACATCATTCAACTATTTCTGTCAATTCCAGCTCAGCCTGTTTTGTAGGGTGCTGAGAATGAGTGGACAGAGGCTTCTACCACCTGTGGAATGTATCCTCATTCATCCTTTAATCAGTGTTGCAAAAAGATCTCTCTTGTTCCTGCTCCCACCTCTGCAATCAAAAGGACTGGGCCTCTTCCCCCACGGATATATTAGTACAATCTCGTTGAACTTTAATTTTCACAAAAGGCATGTGGCCTTCAAGCAACTTTGTTTCTCAGGCCTGAAATATAGAAGGAGCCTGACTACTCGTGGAAGGAGAGAGGGGAAAATATAAGAACGAGATTGCAAGCGATTTCTTAAAACATTTTCCTAGTACTTTTGTTTCATACTCATATTTTCTTTTGCTTAATCCACACTAGGTCACACACTCAGAATTAACTGGTTGACTGACTTAGTTCTTGCTGTTCTTCAATCTTTTGCCTTTATATAGAATATAGGGGGCAAAATAGTACAGTTCAAAGGCTTTATTAGGAACTTTTGAGTATGTGGTCCATACAAGAGTAATTAAAGTAAGTTCAGATTTTCTGATTTACCTTCTCCAGTTCTGCTTCATAGACTGCTAGAAATTCTGATTTGGGTTCACCTAGTCCTAACCTCTCATGTTGTAGACAAAATTAACACCAATGACATTGTGATTTGTTCAAGAATCAAAATGACTTGTAACTACCCTTACCTAACGGCTTGCTGTGATGCCAGGCACTGTAGAATCATACTTTTTACTACTAAATTATCACAGTAACCTCTTATAAAATGGAAATAATAATGATGAGGATTAGAAATCTTAGGCACTAAACATGTAGCTGGTATGGCCTGGAGATGGGGTTAAAATTTTATTTTTGATTTTCTTTTTAAACTCCAAAGTTCATTACCTGCAGGACAGCATTATTGCTAGAATCTCTGCCTGGGTCTCCTGAATCTCAGTCTGAGGGCTTTCCCTCAGTGGCCCAGAGGAGAGCAGCCTCTGTCAGTGCTGTTCAAATTTTGCTTCTTGGAAGAGCTTTAGGGTTTCAGCCAAGTCCCCTTACTACTCACTTGGGATGGGATGGGAGCCAAAGAGCCCACTCTAAGTCCTCCACTCCCACTTTAACCAGAGCTGCTCTGCTTTTTCATCTCTTAGGTAAGGGGATGGCAAGGGAGCTTGCATTTGCGGAAAGGTTTACCAGTATATGTGAAGACCCCAAGTTTCACCATCTCTGAGGGCTCTGTGGTTCTTCTACCCAAAGACGCCTGGGGCCACCAAGCTCTTCTGTAATCACACAAACCACTTTGCTGCCCCAGGACTTGCTACTTCTTGTCTCTATCCTTCCTCTTGGTGTTGCCGTCACACATTCCAGTGGTGGCTTGTTCAGCATTTCAGCAGGGACTAAAGTGGATGGCCTCACCTAATTCTGTAAAGAGTATGGGAATATCTTGGGTTTCGTCTACTTTGTAGTTTTGGTTTTATTATTGTAAGAAGAAACTGGACTTGGGGTGTTTTTTGTTGTTGGGTTTTTTGTTTTGCTTTGGTTTTTTTTGGTCTCGAATTTATTATTTCAGACTTGTCATTGTGCTCTGTGCTAATAGAACACACAGGTCTGTGGCCTGAGGTAATTGAGGTCAATGGAAATGTTTCCAGTGAAGATAATGCAAAAAATTAGATTCTGGGCTATCAGAAAGTTGGCCAAAACAGACTGTTATCTTCATGTACTATTTCCTGCCTTGGGATTTTCATTAGCTCCTCTGCAGGCATCAATTATCACCTGCTAAACAGATGACACACCAATCTATATTCTGGGACCTAATCCTTTCCAAACTCTAGACCCACATGCTGCTCTGAAATTGATTTTTCAGTGTGTTGAAAGACCCTTGACTTGGTCAAAGATGGACATATCATCTTTCTTTATCCTGAATTAATTCCTTTTGCTAAAAATTCCCGTCATTTTTCTTCTCATCAACTCCCCCTTGTTTTTGTAAGTCTGCCCCTAGCCACAGCAGGAATTGTGGACCTTTAACCAAATTAAGTCCTGACACCTAGGAAGTTGGGTGGACACTGAACACGTGTCGATTCATGTTGATTCTGGATTCTGTCTTCCAGAGGTTTCAAAGCAGGATGCGAGACTGAGTCAGTAAGGTTGTACTGACCACCGGAGTTTTAAGATGGTAAATAGGAGCAGAGTCGATGCTAGGAAAACCGAATTCATAGAGAAGCAGAAAAAAAAGAGTTTTGTAAAGGAAGCCACAGCAGGAGAAGAGAGAAGACAAGGAGAAAGATATGGAAAGAGTAAATTTCTTAAAGCTCGCCTAGTTCCTGGGAAGACAAGCAATACTTGTCACTGGATTCATTGAAAGTTCTCTGTATGTTTTTATAATCAACCATACTTTCCCTTGAATTTATTCAAGCGGGGTTTTGTCCCTTATAACCAAATTATTCCCAGTTGAGGCCTTTCTTTTCCTGAATTTTCCAATAACAGTAATTATCACAATAAGTAGATTATTGAGTGATTACTCTCTCCAAATTATGGTATCACTTAGTGCTTTACCTCAATTAACTTCTCGATCTCAAAACACCCTTATGTGATAAGGATTATACTCTTTGTAGAGATGAGGGAATGAGGCTTAGGGAAATTGAGCATCTTGTTCAAGGTCATTTAAAACTATATAGGCCTGACTCCAGAATTAGGCAATTAGCTGTCTCACTAAAATATCTCCTTATTGCTATTAATGCTACTTTTTATCACTCAGCCTCAAAAGTTGAATCTTTTTAAAGATTACTTATTTTGTGCCATTGACAGCCAATAAATTATCTGAATAGTCTCTTGAAATATTCATTCTACCTTTAACTCAGGCTCCCAATCCCCCTCGTTCACAGCATTGCAGTGGCAGGTTTCTCTATTTTCTCGGTAGAGCTCCTTCAAATTTATTTTATGAATTGTAGGTCTGATTTATCGTTCCAAAGCCCAACTCTGATTATATGACTTGGATTCTTCTGTGGATCCCTATTTCCTGCCAAGACTGATGATATGCTTTTATACTAGAACTCATGCCTTATCCAGTATCTGTCCAAATTAACTTTCTTACCTCATCTCTCCTCGACCCTGCCCTCCTACTAAACAAAGCTACTCATTATTTCTCCAAATAGTCCTTGAACATTGCTGGGGCCTGCCTATCTCCTGGTTCTCTATTTCCATAGGTCAGGTCACTATTTTAGGATGAAAAGGAAAGAAGGACAGATGCTCCAAGGCTCTGAGTCCTTTTGTTACAGTTTTTCCAGTAGCTCTACCTGTAGAGATATGGATGCTAGATCATTAAAAAGGGCAACTAGCCTGTTAAAGAACTTAAAAATGAAAGAACACATGTTTTAATGTGAGCATTGATTTCCAATCAGCTGATTATAAGGTTGTTACTTTGACATGACATTTATTCCCAATATAGCTGGTCAGATTTTATCTTAGGTGAACAGACACTGGCCTAGATGAAATCTGTCATCTTCTTACATCCTTCTTGAGATTTGAAGGAATGTGTTGTATATCACTGTCTCATATACATACACATATACACATGACAGTGAGCACACAAAGAGTGAAAGAATGCAAGAAAGAATGAATGAAACTAGGAGAAGACAACACCATTTAAATGAGTTTTGCATTTTTAAATTGAAGACATAAAATCACTCCATTAAGATTTCATTTATGTTGAAAGCAATTTTTATAATAATTACATATTTTAGTTGAATATTTTTTTTAAAATGAGCTTGCTTTATAGCTGCTTTTAGTTACTTTCTACATTGCAGTGCTTTCCCCCTTCTTTTTCATATGGGACTTTTTTTGTCTTCTGATACAGTGGAAATGTCAATTGCTTTTCATTTTTCATTGTTCCATCATGTAGACACAAGAAAACAAATCTGTTTGAGAGAACAAGATGATTAATGTCTACAGTGCATCAAGTATTCAGAACTTATGTCATTCATTTCATTTCCGCTCTGTAGTAAACTGAAAAACATTTAGTTATTTTGAAAGTGCATTGCCAACGGAGAGAATACATTCTGAGTAAATTTCAGGTTCCATTAGGTTTGCTTTAAAACTGAGAGATGGAGTGGGGTAGGGAAAAACGAGGAAAGGAGAAGAGAAATTTATTTCTCCATCTTTTTTCTTTTTTCGATTCTTTTTTACATTTTCTGGCCTGGGCACTATTCCAACAGCATAGTCACATGACTCAATAATTTATAACCTAACATAAATCAGATACCAGTCACAGTTAAATGTGATTTGTTACACGTGTGGATTTCTGTTCATGGTATCTTTATTGAGATTTTCAGCAATAAGATGTAATATGGCATCTCTACCTATTTAAAAGCTTCATGCTGTTTGATCACAAAAATGATTTGCATCTTCCTTATCTCAGTGGAGAGAATATTTGATACAAGGTTGCCTACTATGAAGTCCCCGTCGGGTAGTGTGTCTGGTGAGCTCCCTGCACTGGAGCAAACGGCATTCGCCGTTTCTGTGGGTTTAGAGACGCTTATGGCTGGAGACAGATGAATAGCAACTTAGTTTAAGAGGGAATTAGCTTAATATAAACCCAAAGTTTTCTCCCTCCCTCCCCCAACAGATGGCATATATGATGATTTTTTTTTGAAGAGATTATAATCTGGCCAGTTTCTTTCTTTTAATATGATAGTACCAATTTGGGAGTCAGATTACACAAGTCCCCTCGTGAATTAGTATCAGAACCTCAAGGGAGGTTTAGAACTTTCTGCTCCTCATTTTCCTCATCTGGATGTGACGAAAATAATATCTAAATTACAAGGTTGAGGGAATTAAATGGGATACAGGCCTACCTTCGTTTTATTGTACTTCATCGTGCCTTCGCAGATATTGCTTTTGTTGTTGTTGTTTTTTACAAATTGAAGGTTTGTGGCAACCCTGCATCGAGCAAGTCTGTAGGCACCGTTTTTCCAGCAGCATATGGTCATTTCACGTCTCTGTGTTACTTTTTGATAATTCTCGGGATATTTAACATTTTTCATTGTATATTTGTTATAATGATCTGCGATCTTTGATGTTACTACTGTAACTTGCTGAAGGCTTAGATGAAGGTTAGAATTTTTTAGCAATAAGGTATTTTTAAATTAAGGTATGTACCTTGTTTTTCTTAGGCATAATGCTATTGCACGCTTCATAAACTACAGTATGGTGTAACTTTTGTAGGCACTGAAAAACCAAAAAATTTGTGTGACTTGCTTTATTGTGGTATTCACCTATTGCGGTGGTCTGGAACTGAACCTGCAATGTCTCCAAGGTGTGCCTGCACCTGTAAAGTGCTCTAGGATATTGTCTGTCATATAGTAAGTGTTCAACAGGAAGTGTTGGTATTCTGCCATATGTCAGGGGAGAGAGAGAGAGAACAAGCAAAGGACACTTTGTGGTTTCATTGAGGTTTTGTAGACCTGTTTGTGGGCTTTGCTTTGCTGTCCAGTTCTCAGGAATTCCTCTGTTGAAACCGCAACCTTGAGGAGTGTTCGTTTCCATGCAGTGACTTTACTGTTCATGCCTCTACACTAATATATGCCTACCAATAACATAACTCACAGTAAACCCTAGTCAGGGTTGGGTAGAGTAAAAGTACCTAGTGGAGGTTTGTGTAAAAAAATTATTTGGGGCCTGTAGCAGCACTTAAACTAGGGTGAGGTGAAAGAGGCTCTCACTTCAAATGCCAAAAACCTTGGTAATCAAGATAAATATTATTCTAATGATTTTTTTTCTTTTCAAAGAGATCTTAATTTCCAGAGACAAATCCCACTCTTCCTTTCCCAATCCATTCCTTTTTACCTTGAAAAAGTATTTTTTTAAATTGAATTATAGTTGATTTACAATGTTGTGTTAGTTTCAGGTGTACAGCAGTGATTCAGTTTTTTATATATATATATATATTTTTCTTTTTCAGATTCTTTTCCCTTATACATATTACAAAATGTTGAGTAGAGTTCCTTGTGCTATACAGTAGGTCCTTGTTGTTTATTTTATACATAGTAATGTGTATCTGTTAATCCCAAACTCCTAATTTATCCCTCCCCCACTTTCTCCTTTGGTAACCATAAGTTTATTTTCTACGTCTGTGAGTCTATTTCTGTTTTGTATATAATGGAATATTTTTAAAAACCAAATTAATGCAAAAAATCTACTATGAACAAAATACCAAGTTTTTAATAAAGACACGATCTATCAGAGGTGGGATTCAGATCAAGTGGATGGGATCATGATGCAGGTGTGAAGCTCAGTAAAGATCTGCAGCACATCAACGAGTGCCTTGTGAGGATTTTAAGCGTTGGTTGGGAGATTTCAGACATGTACTTTGACAGACCTTCCTCAACAATTTTGGCTATCAATAGAATATGAGGTTTATATTGATGATCTTTTTTACCCCATTTTCAATAATGAAAATATGTGCCCCGCCATAGATTTTGTTTCAGGGCCTTTAACCAAAGACCATAGTGGGAGAGGGAAACTTATGATGACTGATTTTCAGGTACAAGGTTGGCAAGTTTGCATATGAAGTTTCATTTAGAGGTTCTCAAATTCAAGGAAAATATTGCTTTATATTTTCAAAACAGCTTGATTGATGAAAAACTAGTAGAATAGTGTCTTCTCTATTCAGTTAGTTATTAGCTCCAAACTTACAGCTATAAAAAATGTTGTTCAAAAGAAAGAATGTTTCTTCTTCTAAACCCAGTCTAGGTATTAGAAACTCGATAATTTTGTTCAGATTGTATTCAACAAATCGATAGATAAATAGAAATTAATATTTATTGCTATTAAATAATAGAAACTGTGATTTCTGGGTGCCTAGTCTGCCTCAAGCACTAAACCAAGTGTTTTTTTCCTTACCTCCTCTAATGCTCAGGTGAGCTCCGTAAGATGGGTTATTTACAGGTAAAGAAACTGAAGTCTAGAGACGTTGAGTGAGTTCAAGATCACACAGTCACTAAGTGACTGAGGCAAAAACTGAGCCCAGGTCTTTCTGATTCTGAGGTCCTTGCTCAGTGCATGGAGGCAAAGGTTAAGGCTTGAACATCTGTGCTTTTTGTTTGGAGGGAAATGAGTTCACAGAAAACGAAGTATCAGGAAGAAATACCCTATCAACCTCAGGAATGTTTTCCTCCTTTGAGAAGCTTCCAGAGATAGAAAAACCAAAAATAACCTAGAAACACAGCAGATGGAATATAACCCCCTCCAGTGTGTCTCGACGAGGGCGCTGGGGGTGTGGCATGGAGGGAGTAAGGCAACGTGGTGCCTAAAGAAAGAGGCCTGAGAGGAAGCTGGCCAGGTCTGGTTCTGCTTCGAGATCTCTTCTGAGTCTCATCTGCCCTTCCTGCACGAGCCTGGCTATTGCCCCTGCACCACTTTGCAACCCTTCGCCGACCAGGAGGTATCACAGGCTGTGGGAAATAAACCTCTAGTTCCACAGGCGTCCCAGGCAGTGATGCTGGCCCCTGATCATGGTACCCTCTCTTTCCTCATTTATATGTCTGGAATGGAGGATTCTGGGTGATCCAGTACTTCAGCTAATAAAAAAGTGTGCAGTAATAAAACATATGAGAAGCTTTATTAAAGCTAATAAAACTCATGACTGCCAATTTAGAGGGCCCCTCAGCCCCTTGCAGTGGCTTGCTGTCACTGTTACAAGTATGGGTATCACTATGTGACAGCTGTTGAGGACTGCTGAGTCATCTGGAAATCTCAGAGATGGAGCGTGAGATCAACCATAACCCAGGATGTCAAATCTGGATGAAGCACCTATTATAATGGTTGTGAAACTATATGATGGAAACAGTGACACTCAGGGGTGGCCTGGGTGAGGCTGCAATGCAGTGAATGGGCTTTCAGCACCCATCCCGATGGAAATCTTAGAAGCTTCACCTGTATGGTTCTGTGTATTAGGTTCTTACATAACGTTAGATTTGAAGAAGTTTGACTGCTTAGAAGGATGAGCATAAATAAATCTTTCATCAAATCCTATTTCCTCATCTTATGTTTATGAAATCTGAGTCCCAGAAAGGTTATTAGATGTCTTGCCTAACCCGGGTCTTCTGACACCTGGCTTCCAGTTCTTTCTCTATTTTGGCCTGTATTTGTCTGCATACCTGTTCCAAGGCATCTCTGCTGCCGTGTCACGCATCCTCCTCAAATCTTAGTTGTTTGTCACCCCTGTGCAATAGCAAAGCAATTCCTTCTGATGTAGAAAAATATTTTTTGAGCCTATGGCCAGATATCGACATTTATTTCTTCCCATGACCTGTCACAATTTGAGTCAATCCCTCCGAGGTAAAATGCAGGACATATTTCATCAGCTGTCAGGAGGCAGGGGGCCTCAGTGGGGGCACATAAATGGCATTTTGGTTTATATTCCTCCTGTAGAGGCAATAATAGTATGATCAAGGCTTTCGTTGCTTACGATGGTAGTAAAATCTTTACAGCCCTCCATTTAATGACAGACTGGTCTTTCTGAAGCCGTATGACACAAACCTACCCAGAATTAGAGATTAGGGAGAAAGAAATTCATGAACTTGAGCAACCGTGATTATCGTCCAGAGAGACTAATTATGTGTTTAATGAGCTTGAAGCAGGTGGAAGATGCATGAGCGCTCTGTGCCGTTGGGTCTGATAAAGGGTCTCTGGAAATCAAGTTAATCTGAATATTTTTATGCAGGACGGGGTGAGGGAGAGGGTGGGTCAAGGAAGAAAGACCTGGTGGGAATAAAGTAGGCAGGGTATTTGTTTAGTTTGTTTTTTTCCCTTTTTGCTACACACACACACACACACACACACACACACACATACTCTCACACTCTCTCTCTCTCTCTCTCTCTCTCTCCACTCTGGGAAGTTGATGGAAGCTCTGAATAATCTCTCCAGAAATATTTGCATATATACCTTGAACATGTTTGAAAACGCGGAAGGGGTTTTAGTTACCCGCTAAAGTCTATCCATTGACTCCTAGGCATCCATGGATCACAGCCTAAGAACCGCTGATACAGCAAAAGAAAAACCCAGATGTGATTTGGTTTCTGTGATGCCTGATAAGCCCTTCTCTTCTCCTGAGCTCTTTTTCTTTTAATAAGAAATCCCCAGACCTTTCATAAATATACTACTCTTTTCTTCCTATGTATTATCATTTTTCATTGCATCCTTTGGATTTTAAAGGGCGTTTTATGGAGTGGGAATGGGGCAATTTGAAAATGGGCCTTTGGTTTTCAAGTCCCTTAATAAGGGTTACTTTGGGCAAAGGACTCCACAGATAATTCTGGAATAGTTTCAGCCTATCTCAATGCAGGGCTCCTCCCCATCCCCACCCCCCAGCTTCTAACAGAAAACCATGCTGACTAGGGCAGCTTCCATTTCCTCCTTCCCTTTGTTCAACCTCTGAATGAGGCATTAAAATATAAAGAACCACTCCTGCGCCCCCCCCCCCAAAAAGGCATCAGGAGGCAATGAAAAAAACTAGAGGGCCAAGATAATCCCCAAGGTACCTCCTGAATTACTCAGTTAACCATGCTCTTCACTCCTTCTTGGTTGTTATAACTGTGTAAAACCAGAGTCAGTTGGTGCTTTGACTGAGGAAACTGAACTTGTGCTTGAACGCACACATGGAGTATCATTTCCTCCACCTTTCCTCGCCCTTCCTCTCCGCAACTTTACAGAAGGGAAAGCCAGAGAAACCTGGGTAAACGTACCTTGGCTTGCCAGCCATGTTCAGAGGTGCACTGTCTATGGCTTCCTTGAAGCCAGTTGCCCTGGAAAGAAACGAGTGATTTAAGCAGAGTGGGATAAGTGCCTCTTTTCCAGACTTCAAAAGGGTTGAATTTCTCAGTATGAGGCTGATAACACCAGGCTATCTTATTTTTTAGCAATCTGATGGACAAGTTTCTCTTGTCCCATCTGCGTACATCCAGATTAAAAATGTAATGATGGTGCTGGGTTTATTGATCTCTGTTTCTTTGTTTGTTTGGCTTCTTTTTTTTTTTTATTTACTCCCTATCTTTTCCATTTTTACAAGAACAGTCCAAGGTAGTAACTATGTCACCGTGATGTCCCTCCTTCTGATAACAACTGAGTACCCAGGCTGGGGCTCGTAATCACTTACTTTGCCTAAAGTTTGCCTTCCATTTGCATTACTAAAAGAACATTAAACGAAAGGAGAGGGGGGTGGCGTTTCTCCATTCTCTGGCACCAAGGCTTAAAAACAGACGTAGCAGCCATGTGTCTGGGACTCCAAGACCCATGCCAAGTAACATTTTAGTTGCCACTAATTACGTTCCATTCACCAGGAACTGGTGTTTCCACAATCCTTAACATTCAGTATCTTCTTCATCCTCAGGAGGGGTTGGGAAAGATGGAGGGAAGCCTTTTGGTAAACCAACTTCTGATGCTGTGTGTCTGTAAAGAAATTATGCCTCTTGCAAAGATTGAGCTATGCAGTGTTTTGGTCTCCTGGAGCCCCTGCTGCTACAACACTCCAGGAAGCAAATATCTTTCTTCAGAGAGAAAATAAAAGTCTATGCAAGGTGTCTCCAAATGCATTACTGATTCTCCACTGAGGACAAAGATTGTTGTCTGCTTTTCTGCCCACAAATCAAGTGTGGTTGATCTACCTTGTTCATACCTGGGAATAAGTTAAAAAATGGTACTGATAGCAGGATGATGTGCTAAAATGAATATTACCTCAGATGGGATGATTTAGTACTTCTAACCTTGGGGTGAGGCCGCCTCCCTGGTAATTAGTGAGGTGGCTGACTTCATAAATGGTGGCCTCTGTGAGCATTCATTTCCCCTTCAAAAGTCATTCAGCCTCTGTGCCTATACTCCCTGCATTAATTAGTCATTTGCAAAGGAAAATGAGGGAAAGAAAGGGGATGAAATTGACCTTTGATTCAAATTTCATGTAATAAGGCCAAAATTCTCTGGAGAAAGTCAAGGTGACAGAAAGATAAATGGTTTTTCTATCTTCCCCACTTTCCCTTTACCCTTAAACTGGAAGATGCCAATGGAATTTTTACATACAGGATCTCCCATTACTGCTTAAACACAATAAAACATACAGTGGCAATTGGATCTTCACAATCATACCTCTGAACCAGGGGGCTGGAGACAAGTGATCCTCACAGGGAAAGGCACTGCAGGCAACTTGTGGGCAGCGTGACTGCCCTTCACTTGCTGGGGCACATGTGGAATAAAGTCTGGGTCCTTTGTTTTCCTTCAATATTTAGTGGAGTCAGGCGCACAGTTGTGCAAATTGCATTTTAGGTAATTTATATTGTCTCATATTTCATGTTGATTATTTATGGAACCCACCACATCCTCACAAAAATTGTGAGTTTATCCCTTTTTATGAATGAGGAAAGTAAGGCAGTAAGAAATTAAGTAATTTGCCCAAGGTTCATAGCTGGTCAGTGTCAGAGTGGGGACACAAACCCAGGCAGCATGGCTCCAAGTTCATGCACCTAAATAGTATGATACACTGCTTCTTACTGTTAAATGAGTTGACATGTGTAGAGGGCCTAGAGTAGAGCCTTGAATGTAGTATGTGTTATATGAGCATTTGCTTTTCCTCCTGCTGCTTGTTCGTGTTGTTTTTCTCCTCCTCCTTCTCCCCCTCCTCCTCCTCCCCCTCCTCCCCTCCTCCCCCCTCTTCCTCTTCTTCCTCTTTCTCCTCCTTCACTTTACTATAATAATAATCATTACATTTATTTTAACATTAATGCGTTGCTGCCTTTAGTACCTTTTCTGTAACATTACTCCGAAACTACTAATAGATGTTTCCATTCATTTCTCACGTTTGGTGATTTTTACGTCAGAGCTGTTCACGATTTTTTTAGATTGGGAATCCTTGTTTAAGGAGTTTACAAAACCAAAAGAGGATAATTTGTCTCCCAAACATGGCTCTACAGGTTATTTTCCTTACTAGTGTATCATCTATGATGTACCTAATAGAGTTGTTATGAATCAGACTAATTTACCACGTGAGGTTCATGTGTTAAGAATTTGAAGTGGAACACAGGAGTTGATGGACTGGGAGGCCTTGATTGGTTATTGGATTAGACTATTGTCAAGGGCGACTCCCTTCTCCTTGCTCCCATCATCTGACCCTATGCTACCTCTCCTATTTGATTTCTCACCAGGGTCAGGTCTGATTCCTAAGTGCCCCCTCCACTCCCTGCTGTCCCACGTCACATCCAATACCTATTTTATTGTTTTGAAATAACAAAACAGAACATGTCTTTCCTCTCCAAATCCCACCCAGGTCAATTACACCTGCTCCTAGGGAGTTTTCTTCTTTTTAGTCACCGGTAATTTAGTGGCCTTCTATCTCTCTAGCACTAGGCTGATTCTTTAGATTCACTGGCTCAGTTAATCCTCACAATAGTCTATGAGCTGGGCATTATTATTTGTGTACCGATGAGGCACTGATGTCTTTCTTAGCGCTAATCGGTTGGTCTTCCGTTTATTCAATTTATTAGAATAAATTTAATCAATTTATTTGATATTTATTGAGCACCTACTTATGTCAGCACCGACTCTTCCCTCTGTTCGGTGGGAAGAGTTGCTAGAAATACAGTAGTGACCAAAATAGTCAGGGTTTCTATCCTGGGAAAGGCAGTGAAGGACATGAAGTTAACATGCAAATGAATGTGTTATTGACACTTTGGTAGGTGGATGGAAACTATGGGGAGCTATGGAAGAATGGCCTTTGAAACCAGGTAGCCAGTTTCAGATCCTAGTGGCTAACTGTGATTTTGGCCTAATTATCTACGACTTTAAGCTAGGGTTCCTCTGTGGTCTGTACAACAATTGAGGAACTAATAAATGAATAAATTGGAATAGAATGTGTAGGTATGAATTGAATTTGGGAGGCAGAGTTTTATTCATTCAACTGCACAGATGTTTTGAATACATATTAACACAGTGCTAATCGCTGGTGACACATAGATGAACAAAACCCAGTCTCTACCCTTAAGTAAATTATTATCTAGAAGAAGAAAATAAATATGCAAACAACTAGCTGTCCTTTATTACTTTATGAAAAAGAGCCATTTTGATATGTGTTTTTGTGCTAAATTCAGATTTAGTGATTGAGGTTTACCTGCCAGCCCTCATCTTTTTAAAACTGATAATGTTATTACATTTTATTGAGGTATAATTGACATACAGCATTATATTAGTTTCAGGTGTAAAACGTATAAATGATTGGGTGTTTGATTACACTGTGAAATGATCACCACAATTAGTCTAGATACTGTTCATCACCATACAAAGTTACAACTTTTTTTCTTGTGATGAGAACTTTTAAGGTCTATTTTCTTGGCAACTTTCAAATATGCAGCATAATATTATTGACTATAGTCATCATGCTGTACATTACATCCCTGTGACTTATTTATTTTATAACTGGAAGTTTGTACCTCTTGAAACCCTTCACCCATTTTGCCTACCCCCTAACCCCCTACCCTCAGGCATCCACCATTCTGTTCTTTGTATCTGTGAGTTTGATTTTGGTTTGGTTTGTTTGTTTATTCATTTGTTTTGTGTTTTAGATTCCAGATACATGTGAAATCATATGATATATGTCTTTACCTGTGTGACCTATTTCACTCAGCATAATAATACACTCAAGGTTCATTCATGTTTTCACAAGATTTCTTTTTTTTTTTCATGGCTGAGTAGTATCTCAGTGTGTGTGTGTGTGTGTGTGTGTGTGTGTGTGTGTGGTGTATACCATATCTTCTTTATCCATTTACCTATCGATGGACACTTAGGTTGTTTCCATATCTTGGTTATGAAGCATTATTATAAATAATGCTACAATGAACATAGGGGAGTATATATCTTTTAGAATCAGTGTTTTCATTTTCTTCAGATATATACCCAGAAGTAAAATTGCTTGATCATATGGTAGTTCTATTTTTAATTGTTTTGAGGCACCTCCATGCTGTTTTCCACAGTGGCTGCACCAGTTTACATTCCCACCAACAGTATACTAGGGCTCCCTTTTCTCCATATCCTTGCCAACACTTGTTACTTGTTTTTTGATAATATTCATTCTAACAGGTGTGGGGTGATATCTCATTGTGGTTTTAATTTACATTTACCTGATGATTAGTGATGTTTAGTATCTTTTCATGTGCCCATTGGCCATCTGTATGTCTTCTTTGGAAAAATGTCTATTCAGAATCTCTGCCCATTTTTTAATTGGATTTTTTTTTTTTTTGCTATTGAGTTATATGTGTTCTTTGTATTTGGGATATTAACTCCTTAGCAGATATATGATTTGCAAATATTTTCTTCCATTTAGTACGTTGCCTTTTTGTTTTATTGATGGTTTCCTTTGCTGTACAGAAGCTTTTAAGATTGATGTAGTCCCACTTGTTTATCTTTGCTTTTATTGAAGGTTTTAAAAGTTTCCTTTGAATGTTTGGTAGAATTCACCAGTGAAGCTGTCTGGTCCTGGATTTTTGTTTGTTGGGTGGTTTTTGATTACTGATTCGATCTCCTACTAGTAATTGGTCTATTCCTATTTTTTATTTCTTACTGATTCAGTCTTAGAATATTGTATATTAAACCATTTCTTCTAGGTAGTCCAATTTCTGTATGTATACTTTTTCACAGTAGTCCCTTATGATCCTTTGTATTTCCATGGTGTTACTTGTAACTTTTCCTTTTTCATTTCTGATTTTGAGTCTTTTCTCTGTTTTTCTTAATTAGTCTAGCTAAAGGTTTGTCAACTTTGTTCATCTTTTCAAAGAACCAGCTCTTAGTTTCACTGTTCTTTCTATTGCCTTTTTAGTGTCTATTTATTTTTGCACTGCCAGCCCTCACTTAAGACCACCCTTCTATGATAAATTTTCATAGTATATCTGCTCACCAGACCCATAAAGTTTTTTTGAGACATTTTAAGGGAAATGAAAAAATTTGATTCTTCTAGCCTATGTGCTTCTAAAGGCAGTTGCTATGTCTTGTATTTCTACATAGTAGGTGGTCAGTGGCTTTTAAATAAATGAGGTTTACAGAAATGAATGAATGAATGAATAAAGATATACTAAAACGTATGTCTTCTCTGGTAGTGCCATTCAATTCAGTTCAATTCAGCTCAGTCCAATAAATATTCATTTACAGCAGGTAGTGACTTTCATATCATGGATACAAGATGAATAAGGAACTATTTGTTTCTTTCCAGGAGTTTAATCTGGGGCAGGGGCACCAATTGTAAGTAGGCAGCTCTGAGACCAAGTTTATTGATCCGATCTCAGTTGAGATCAGAGAGCAAGTCTTTTTGCCTAATTTAAAGAAAGGCAGAGACTTTGCATCAGGTTAAAGGCTTTTCTGAGTCAGAAAATCTTGAAGACACAGGTCTGCAAAGTGAAAAAGAGTATCTTCTTCCATAGTAGATTATACTATTTATTCAAAAATTTTGCCTTGTCTTTTTTCTTGGTCCTTTCCTTCTGGGTTTCTAAGCCATTCCTTGTTAGGTCCTTCCCCATGAAAGAATTATACTCCCCAATTTGATGACATCAAGCTTGGCCATATGGCTTGCTTTGGCCAATAGAGTATAAGTGGAATCAACTCATGTCACTTATGATCAGAAGTTTTAAAAGCCTTTGCATAGTTCAGTTATCTCTTTTTTTCTCTCTGCTATGAGGATGGCATGTCCAAAGTTTAGGTTTAGATCAGAGGTGCAGCCAACCTGCACAAACATGAAAAGTGAATGAGAATTAAACCATTATTGTTGTAAAAAACAAGATATTAGGTTAGGGTTGTTTATTGCTGCACATGCCTAGCCTAAGATAACAAATATATTTCCCAAGAGCAGAGAGAGACTATCCTCACCCACTCTTCCCCTTAATGACCCCTGCTCACATTTGTCTGTTCCAGAAATTCTGGATGGGTGAAGAAGAGGACTGAGGTACATGTGCACACTATGTTCCTTTGATTATACTGCACTTTTTTTTTTTTTTTTTAATTTTATAGCTACTTTATTTATTTATTTATTTATTTTTGGCTGTGTTGGGTCTTCGGTTCGTGCGAGGGCTTTCTCTGGTTACGGCAAGTGGGGGCCACTCTTCATCGCGGTGCGGGGACCGCTCTTCATCGCGGTGCGCGGGCCTTTCACTATCGCGGCCCCTCCCGTTGCGGGGCACAGGCTCCAGACGCGCAGGCTCAGCAGTTGTGGCTCACGGGCCCAGCTGCTCCGTGGCATGTGGGATCTTCCCAGACCAGGGCTCGAACCCGTGTCCCCTGCATTAGCAGGCAGATTCTCAACCACTGCGCCACCAGGGAAGCCCTGATTATACTGCACTTTAATGTAATGTCTTTGACCAGATCCTTTGTACTTGAAAGCTGGTCCTACTACCCAAAAATGTAAAATAGAGTTAGCAAATCCTGGTCATGGTATAAGCTATTGAGAGAAAGGGGTCTTTTTGATGACAAAGCCCAAAATGATCTTTTATAATCCTGCTAAGGCAATTTTGAGAGTTCTGAAATTGCCACATAAAGTTGAAAAAGAAAATCCTATCAGCTATGTTTCCCCATCAGTTGTCATGGAAACTGTCACATTTTTTTTGGGGGGGGTGTACAATACTGAGACAGTTAAATGTTAACCTGAGTATTAGTAGAGAGAAACTGCTAAGTTGCAGATAGAAGAGGTTTTGAAAGGTCACAGAAATAGAGACCCAATCAGTCATGAATTCAACTTTTCTCATAAATCTTTGCAGCCACCATTGTCATCAAAGGCATGTACTGAAATTCTCTGAGGAGTGTGACACTCTTCTCTGAATATTCTCTGTTGCTTGTCCCAAGGAAGAGCAGGAAGCTATTAGTTTGATACACATATTTATAATATGACTCCAGAATATAATTTTACTTAATCCCTTGGGGGAAAAACACCTAAGTTGTCACTTTGATGAAGAAAAAGGTGAAACATGTAAGTAAGAGTACACATAGGGGATATCAAATATATAGTTTTGGAAGATGATAAAGACATTAATTCATTCAGTCAATGAGAAATTCAGCTTTCATCACATTCAGGTCACATTACAATAAAAAAAAAAAAAACTCTCTCTTATTCCTGATGCTTTTATGAAGCTTTCTCATTGCCATGACTGCATAAGGTTGTTCCTATTAATAGTCATTTCTGGCCACTTCTTGACAGTTTGTTCTACTTCTACTTTTCTGTCACTTGTTGGTTTCATCATATCTGCCTGGATGTTCCCATATTAGATTGACCATGTTATTACAGTATTTGAGGCAGAACTGTGTGTGTGTGTGTGTGTGTGTGTGTGGTGCCTGCAGTAACATAGTACAAACCTGGTACATTGAAGTGCATGTTTAATGAGTGAATGATGAATGAATGAAATGCATGTAAGTGAGATTGTGTTAGGCTTATCTCAACTTTGTAATATTGAACAACAAGTCTTTTTCAATCTTTTCTATAAAATGAAGGTATACCGGCAATGTTGACCTACCCATTTAATATTAAATGAGAGAGAATTCATGTTAAACGTGGTAGATTAAATATATGCATTTATGTCTGCTCCCTCCACGTATCTCCAAGAAAGGAACAAAAAGTATATAAATGACATTAAAAGGATAAGAAAAAGATACAAATACACAAGTATGGAAAGAGGAGGAGAGAGACAGTAGTGACTGAGAATGGAAGTGCAAAGTATATAGACAAATGGAAACAGACAGCATATCAGAGAAAAATGAAACTCAAGTATCTGGGTAGTCACTTGCAAAGAATTTTGGGAAGACTTAGGAATTGGTACCATAAGCTACCTCTGAAGATGAAGATCAAGTGTGGGGGATGAACAGAGGAGAATTGGGTGAAAACTCTTCTGAAGACCAGTATCCCTCAGGTCCCTTCCCCTCCCTTTTGAAAACAGGGGCTACATCTTTCCCTCTCATCAGAAGACTGAAGGTTTGCTCTTATGAGAAACTGTACCAGAAAAGCTTCATAAATGGGAGTACCAGGCACAGCAAAAGGCAGGGTGAGGATGCACAAAATAAATCAAAGGAAGTAAATGTAAAGAAATCTCCAGAATTGCAGCATCCCAAATTTCCTCCCCCTATTTGCAGTCTGGCATTTAATTCTCAAGAGGATGATTACATGATTTCTCTCAGAGAACACTGATCACCTCAAAATAAAAGACCCTTAGGAATACTAGAATTTGAATACCATACAGCAAAGTAACCAAGAAAGCCTAAAAGATGAAGCACAGATAAAAATCAGAATGGATAAAAGAAACCCACAGTGAATGAGAGACAATGTGAACAGAAGAAAATGCCAAAGGAAAAGATGCAGAAAAATAAAAAGACCTTTCATTTATGAAACAATGACATGATGCTATAAAATGAAACATTCAAAGAATAAAAAGAGGTTTTGGACATTAGAAAAACATGATAGAACTACAAAAGTTCATTTGACTAGTTAGAAGGTCAAGTTGAACATATCTCAAAAAAAGAATAAAAGAAAAAAAAAGGAAAATGAGAAAGAACAAATAAGAAAATCATAGGATATGTTCAGAAGGTTAATTCTGGATAATAGAAGTTCCAGAAAGAGAAAGTAGAAAAAATTTGAAGAACATTATCAAAGATTAATGAATAAAATTTCCCAGAATGCAAGGATATGAGTTCCCATACATGAAGAACTCACTAAATATCTAAGTAAAATATTTTTAAGTGGTGCTAGGAAAACTGGACAGCTACATGTAAAACAATGAACTTAGAACATTCTCTAATACCATATACAAAATTAAACTCAAAATAGACTAAAGACCTAAACGTAAAATCATATACCACAAAACCCCTAGAGAAAAACATTGGCAGAACACTCTTTGACATAAATTGCAGCCATATTTTTTTTGATCTGTCTCCTAAAGTAAAGGAAATAAAAGCAAATATTCACAAATGGGACCTAATTAAACTTAAAAGCTTTTGCACAGCAAAGGAAAACATTGACAGCATGAAAAGACAACCTACTGAATGGGAGAAAATATTTGCAAATGATATGACCAATAAGGGATTAATATCCAACATATATAAACAGTTTATATAACTCAACATCAAAAAAGCAAACAACCCAATTAAAAAATGGGCAGAAGGAATGAATAGACATTTTCCAAAGACAACATGCAGATGCCCAATAGGCACATGAAAAGATGCTCAACATTGCTAATCATCAGGGAAATGCAAATCAGAACAACAATGAGATATCACCTCACACCTGTCAGAATGGCTATTATCAAAAAGACCACAAATAACAAATGTTGGTGAGGATGTGGAGAGAAGGGAACCCTTGCACACTATTGGTGGGGTTGTAAATTGTTGCAGCCACTGTAGAAAACATTATGGAGGTTCCTCAAAGAACTACCTTACAATTCAGCATTTCCACTCCTGGGTACATATCTGAAGAAACCCAAAACACTAATTCGAAAAGATACTTTTGAGGAAAGTTATTTAGAGTCTACAGTTTTGCAGATACTAAAAATCAATTACAAAGATGAAAAGACAATACTAGATATTGAAGCCAATTTCCAAAAGTACTTCTATGCTTTCTTTCTTAGAAAGCTACTAGAGATGTGTTCTTCCAAAATGAGGATGTAAATCATGGAGTGCAGGGAATCTGGCGAAGTGAGCATCCACACAGGAGACAAATTTCAAAGGCTAGGATATATAATCATAAAATCAACTTGAGCCAACCATAAAGAGTGTTTACGTAGTCATAATAATGTAAGCACTAAATAATTGGCTGACAAAATTTGTGATAAACTATGTTGAGACATGCAAGCAGCAGAGAACAAAAAGGTGTCCTCATCTTCCAGACAAGAAAGTCAATTGAAAATGTTAAAAATTAGACAGATCAAGAAATGAGCATTAAATATGGAGGGAAGTACCAGAAGACATAGCTAAAGGAGAAGAATATGCTTGCCTTTGGGGGCTGGCAGTCAGAAATAGGAAGGATTTGACACTTTTTAACTCTGTTTATATAGTATGTTGGACTAGAAATACCCCAAAAGAAATACAGTGAGAATGAACAGGAGAAAACCTGTTGTTCACTGTGGAGTCCATTCCTCCTTTTTCAATAATTCTACTCTGTCTTGAAATTAAGTTTTCCATTGGACTTCTCACATCGTAATATTAAATGTCTGTTTATGGTTCTGTTTCCTGCACTAGTCCCCGAACTCTGCATTCACATTGCCAGTACAATGCCGTGCTTTTAAAGTACTAATGTGAGTTCCACTCTTGCATTCACAGAAGTATTTTGCTCATGCAAAAAGATAGATACTGGTTTAATAATTTGATTGCTTTGTTCACTAAAATAGTGATTTTAAAACACTTAACATTAAACTGAAAGTCAAAAATGTTTTAAAACATTAAAAAATTTTTAAACATCTTTAGACAATTATATAAAGCTTATGGGCTTCAGTATTAACGTAACATTGACAAGTTGGGAGAAATGAAAGATGACTCATATGTCTTAACCGATTTTCAAACAAGGGCTTGAATCTGACTTTCCCATTTTAGCTTTTAAAATGATAAAGGGAGAATTTTTGACTTTATTAAAACCAGCATATAAAAGTGGAAGCTAGTCTATTAGAGGAATGTAAGCCCTGTCAGGCAACGGAGCGTCAGTCCTATCTTGGATTGAATCCTATCTGTAAACACCCTAACTTCAGTGCGTGCACAGCAAAGGTATGGCTTGCTATTCCAAGAGAGTTTGCTATTCCAAACCCACACATTCTCAGCTGCATCAGCTTTGAAATTCAAATGCTAGATAATTTGGAAATCACTTTTGAGGAGGAAAATATATTAAGATGCATTTGCCCTTGTCAGACTGGATTGATGACAGAGGCTTTGCATATTTACAGGTTAGAGGAGGCTGTGAGCAGGATACTCTCTCATATGTCTGCAAGATAAATTGAGCAGCTTGGTTGGCTTGGGATGTGGGTTCACAAAATTTCAGAGAGTGTCTTTGCCAGGAACCCTAAAACCTCAGAGCAGCGTCATCTCTTTAGACACAGGAGAGGATCCTAATACTCCTCTATCTTAGTCCTTTGATTTGTTGGTCTGTAAAAATGATAAGAGTACTATCTATCCATCTTAAAGAGTTGTGGTAAAGATTAAATAAAATAGGCCAAGTTTCCCTAAAGTGCTTGAAACATCTGAGATGCTTGTGACATACTCACTTCTTCCATCTGTTTACACAGGTTTCAGGCTTCTTTTGTGGTTACTGGCAGATAACATGAGTCTATGAAGCAAGTATGTGGAAGACAAAAGATATTAAGAATTTGGTCTCAGAACGAAACATAACATCTGCCTAGTTATGCTGCCTGTTAAAATAATCTGTTGACTACACTTGACCAATCTTTTCAATTAAAAGCTTACTTGAAATCTCACTTTTTCAGTAATTCTTGCATTCCTTTGATTATTCCACTATATACTGACATCGTGGGTGCATTTTAAGGTTGTATTTATTTTTGCTAAAGACACTTTCCACATGATTTTTATAATATATGTAAGATTTGTAACATTTTATGAATAATGAGAATGTTTTGAATTCTTATGGACATCTTTTCATACTTTATGCAAATGGAAAACTGAGGACTTTATTTTTTATTGAAGTATAGTTGATTTATAATATTAGTTTCAGGTGTACAACATAATGATTCAATATTTTCATAGATTATACTCTATTTCAAATTATTACAAAATAATGGCTATATTTTCCCTATGCTGTACAATATATCCTTGTTGCTTATCTATTTCATACATAGTAGTTTGTACCTCTTAATCCCATACCCCTATCTTGCCCACCCCACTCCCCATTGGTAACCACTAGTTTGTTCTCTGTGACAGAATTGCATTCATTTTTTGGTTGGGTAATATTCCATTGTGTGTGTGTGTGTGTGTTTACACATCTTCTTTATATATATGGATATATCATATCTTCTTTATCCATTCATCTGTTGATGGACACTTAGGTTGCTTCCATATCTCGGCTATTGTAAACAATGCTGCTATGAATATTGAGGTGCAGGTATCTTTTCAAACTAGTGTTTTCATTTTTTTGGATACATACGGGGTGGAATTGCTGGACTATATGGTAGTTCTATTTTCAGTTTTTTGAGGAACCTTCATACTGTTTTCCATAGTGGCTACCTCAATTTACATTTCCACCAACAGTGTACAAGGGTTCCCTTTTCTCCACATCCTCACCAACATTTGTTACTTGTGGTCTTTTCTATGATAGTCATCCTGGTAGATGTGAGGTGATACCTCATTGTGGTTTTGATTTGCATTTCTCTGATCATTAGTGATGTTGAGTGTCTTTTCACTTGCCTATTGGCCATCTGCATGTCTTCTTTGGAAAAATGTCTATTCAGGTCTTCTGCCCATTTTTTAATCAGGTTGTTTGCTTTTTTGATATTGAGTTTATGAGCTATTTATATATGTTGGATATTAACCCCTTATCGGTCACATCATTTGCAAATATTTTCTCCCATTCCATAGATTGTCTTTTTGTTTTGTCGATGATTTCCTTTGCTGTACAAAAGCTTTTAAGTTTAATTAGGTCCCATTCGTTCATGGAAAACTGAGGACTTTTAGTCATTTTGTCTGAAAACCTCTACAACTAATCTTTAATTTGTTAGTTTAATTTTTAAAGGAAATTTGAGCATTAAACAAAAGTTTCAAGGGAACCTTTTTAAAGGCTGTTACCACCTCAGATGTACATTCAATTCCCTTAAAAAGAACCTGGGTCTTCAGAGATGTAGGGCAGTGCCCCTTAGATCATAAAACATAATTTTGGGGGTGAGATGGGGGTCACCACTCAGGCTTCGTGAACTTCAGATAACAAGAAGTGGTGAAACAGAAGACAACTCAACCTGCAGCATAAGCCAGAAGGAATCCAGCCTAACTCCAGAAGGAGCGTGTGTCCCACCTGTATACACAGAGTCCCCTGCAGCACTTTGATCCTATTTGCATTTTCTTGCTTGTCACACTGTGCTTTCATGATTATCCCTCCCCTACCAGACCAAGCAACTTGAGGGTAGTTACCAAGTCTTTCTCGTCTCTATATCCTTTACAGCTACGGCCTGGAGTATGGTAGGTCCTCATTAATTTTGAAAACAGAAGCAAATGATTAGCGGGGGAACTATATGTAGGTTTTAAAAGAAAATCTTTAGGTGACTTCCCAATTCAAAACACATCCAATCTAATTCTTTCAGCATATGGAGCAAACTACATTATAATTTAATGATGCTATTGATTCCGAAGGATGTTTGAGATACCTGCTTTCTTCCTGCCAATAATTTGCTTGGCTGATTTCCTTCAAATTTATGTTCATACCTTCACTTCTCAAAGAGGACTGTCTTGACTACTTGTTTTTAATACTGCCTCACTCCTGGTACTCCCAGTGCCCTTTACCTGTTCTCTATTTTCTTTTTCCAAAATCCATGAACTTTCCAAAAATCCTACATCACCTAATTATTTATTATCATTTACTGTCACTCTCCTGCTGGAAGCATGTAAGTCCCACTAGGGCACCTCTGTTGATTTGTTTTGTTGACTGATATATCCGAGGTGCCTTGGACGATGTCTAGTACGTTCAATAAATATTTGGTGAAGATTATAATACAAGATACTTAAATAACAAAGAGAGTCAGCTTTGATTCCTATAAAGTGTTTCTAAGGTAGAAGTTAGAATTTAGATATTTTATATAGATTTGCCATAATAAGGTTGGGAAAGAAAGAGGTCTAATTATCAGAAAATAAATGTATCCATTTATCCAAATTCTGATCTGCTGAAGTTTTGCCATAGTTGAGAGGGGTTTCCTTCTGTGTTAGCACCAATGGGACATCTTGTGCTTTGAGTGGCCACAGTTATTTTCCTACCCCTTTTCCCTCTTCCTTTGTCATTTGGCTCAATGTATTACTTCTACACGTTTTCATGTTTAACCATGTTATGTCTTGTGCTATTAGCTATCTCTCAAAAGGAGTAAGGTTAAGGCTTTATGAATGTGGGCTCTGAATTCAAACTGCTTGTCTCTTTACCTTGAACCTGTCTTTACTAGTTAAATGTGACACTGGGCTATTGTCTTTACTGTTCTGTACCTCAATGTTCTCATCAACAAAATTGGGATAATACTTGCATCTTTTTTTGTAGGGCTGTCTTATGGATGAATAAGATCTTTTGGGAAGCACTTGTAACGGTGTCTAGCATGTAGTAAACTCAAGACTAAAACTCCAAGGATAAAATGAAAGCCACTTTAGTTTTGTCTTAAGTGGACTATAAATGTACCGCGTGTGAGGACTATGCAGGCTTCATACTTTTCTGCTTGTCCTCTAGAACATAATAGCAAACATTATACCTGTTTTCTGAATGATTCTTTGGCCTTTCAGTGCCCTGTTTGGCTGGTTTTAACTACTGTGAAGGCAAATGGTCTCATGATGTTCCTAAAGATAGCTACAAAAATGTAAAGCAAAATGAATTTCACACATTGTTGATGTTCTTATTATACTAGCGTTTTGTTTTTTTTTTTGAGGAATCTGGAGTGAAAATACTTGTTATTGTTGGTTCTTAGAGCTATTAGCTTCCTGATTCTTTGTCCTAAACCTTACATCACTCAGCTGAAGTCCTAATAATTGTCAATAACCCCCCAGCTAAAGGACACCAGGATAAACCTGTAGTCAAGTAAAGTTGGGTTCACTATTTGCTGCAACAAGGGACATTGCACATTATTGGGGATAGTAGTTATCTCCACAAGAAAGTGTTAAAGGATGGCTTCTGTGTGATATGGTCTTGTGTTAAGTGATTTGGGGAGGTTTCAATGGAAGTATGACGTTATTGCTTACTTTTTTGAGGAAGGGGTAAATGCATGGTTGGGGTATCTTAATAATTTTTTTTTTTAATCTAGGAATCAGTAGGAATTAAGCAGAGCTAAAGTCGTAATTGCTAAAGAAGCAGCAGTCACTATTACCTGAAAGTGGGAACTGTGTGAATTTTTTGGTCAGTTTGCACTGTACTCTTATTTTTATCTGTGCTCATATATGACCTAAAAGGTATATTACTTTGGTCTTGCTCTGTCATGATCACTGAACAATTCCATGTAAAATTGTTTATGTTCAGCAGAATGCCATGGTCTAAATATTAGAGCCAGACTGGATATCAGGTGAATGTTGTCAGGGCTGCTTTTTTTTTCTACAGTCTTCTGTGACTCTTGTCAACTTTTCTACTTCATTCCTCAAACTCCCAAGAATTACTTGGGTCTTGGTCTGATAGTCCAATCATCCACAAACATAGACATGTAATCTTGCTTAGTGTATCTGCTCTCTAGATTTGCTCATGTTTTCTGTGCCTCACCCACCAAATGCACTTTCCCTTCTAGTATTCGGTTAGCTTCACATCAAGGTAAAAGTTGTCTCATCTTTGGTCATCTGGACCAGATTAGTGACTTCCCCAGTTGAGAGGAAGCCCAGAGACTCATCAGACTACCATACTGTACACATTATCAGCTTCTCTGTCTTTCCCACCAGATGGTACTGCCAAGACTTTAGTAAACCTTGCAGGAACACCTGTGCAACCCATGAGTTCATGTATACTCTTGTGTAGGTTTAGGTCATTTTAGACATGCCTATTTCAACACCTGAACTAGATGTTGTTTCTCACGGACAGGAACTTAGTCCGTTTTTATCCCTCACAACATGTAGTACAGTAATGAGCATGCCAGGACAGTCAGCAAATGCTTTATAGAATGATTGGCTAGAACACCAGAAAACAGGAAAGTTTATTGTCACTATGAGAATAAGCCACCTTCCACTTGGTACTTTTTCCTAGATAATAAGTATATTCTGGTTAATTGTGGAAAGGCTAAAACAAAACAAAAAAAGTAGCATTACTAATTCTGATTCTGTTACATTTTTGTAACTGCAAGACTTGTTTTCACACTTGTTTTAAAATTTCTGTTCTCATTTTCCATTTCCTGTAGCCCTGTATTTGCTGTAAGCTTCTGTATTCTCTATTAGTTTGTCATAAATCATTGCAGAGAATCTATGTATTTGCCAATATTGTGTACTATGTTGGGATTAGGAGGCTTCAAAAGCCATTCCTAAAGGTTTGTTTTAACCACTTCTATGGACACTTCCCAATTTTATTCTCTTTTTATATGTTAGTTTGGCAGAATCTTCAATATCTCCTTTTTAAAAAGACTCAAATAATTGTACTAAATAAACATTGAGAACTTTGCACTTATGGTCAACAGTCACAGCCTTAAGAATGTACTTATTCACATTGATAATCTGACTGGTTAATTTTGCCCTCCTCTCAGTATTTTGTATTTATTTACAAGAAAAGAAATGAAAGGAAAATGATTAAGTGAAAGCCTTCTGAAAAGAGAAAAAGACTTTATCCTCCCTATTGTTTGCACATGAAAAGAACATCTCTTGCCCACTGTTGGAAAAAAAATACTATTTTTATTTGAGCTCAAAATGTGTAACTTCTCATAGTTCACTGGATTTACTAAATGCTTGACATTAAAAATGGAGATGACTTCAGCAACATATAATTATTGTTATTTAGTTAAATACATAATTTCTTTTTCTTATCCCATTTACTTGCCTCTCACCTAATTAAATATGATGAGGAATGGATCTTTTGCAATGCATCAGTGCGTTCCTTTAAAACAAAACAGGGCCAGCCCCCTTCTGTGCCTCAGTAAGGTTACATAAGGCGGTTATGAATTATTAATCTTCCTTTTTACTTTTTCTGCTCAATTTTATGTTGGTAACATCAGTGATAATGACTGGATCCAGTGAAAGTAAAATAAGCATTTCCTGTCTCACTGTATCATAGACTTGTAGAGGTTGATCCACGGGAAGCAAGTTACTATGGGAGAGACTGAAACCTAGAGGTGGTCCTCTCAGCTAAAGCTTAGGGTTGAGGTGGGACATAGATTGAACTGGAAATGATGGAAGGAGGTATGGCTCAAATGGTGAAGGTGCATGTTTGAGAGCATGGGGAGAATTCACAGGTGGGAATCTAGGCTCTAGACAAGTTTACTAAGAAATAACTAGACCTAAGAAGGAATGAAACACCATGACAGGGAAGAAGAAAGTCAGTGGATATTCAGATAGGTAGGAAGACACTGACTGAACTTCCAGTCCTCAGTTCTTGAGACAGAATCCCGACTCTGGATGTTATCAAGTATAAGGGAATGAATAGGCCACAAGAACAAGACAGATTTTAATCGAGGCTACACCTGGAGGATGTAGAAAAGGTAGGGCCAAGCACTGAGTGAGTTGGTTTTATACATTTAAAAGTACTTAATATAGGGCTTCCCTGGTGGCGCAGTGGTTGAGAATCTGCCTGCTAATGCAGGGGACACGGGTTCGAGCCCTGGTCTGGGAAGATCCCACATGCTGCGGAGCAACTGGGCCCGTGAGCCACAACTACTGAGCCTGCGCGTCTGGAGCCTGTGCCCCGCAACGGAAGGGGCCGCGATAGTGAAAGGCCCGCGCACCGCGATGAAGAGTGGCCCCCACACCGCGATGAAGAGTGGCCCCCGCTTGCCGCAACTAGAGAAAGCCCTCACACGAAAACTAAGAGACCCAACACAGTCATAAATAAATAAATAAAATAAATAAAGTATTAAAAAACAAAAACAAAAAGTACTTAATATAGTCTGATGATGGAGAAGCAGCTTGATCTCTGATCGCTGACTGGAATAATGTCTACAGACGGGACTCAGATGGCACCAGCACAGGCAGGCAGAGCTGGTTTACGGGGCAAGGGGTAAGAGGCCATGCTGGTACTGCAGCCAGTCGAGCAGTGCTAACTGACGTAAAGCGTAATCAATGAATTGATGACTCTGGAGCCAAGGATCCCGCTTTGGGGACCTTTTCTTGCTAATATAGTACCATCCTGAATTTAGCCAAGAAAATGATTATTCCAACTGCAAACCATGCTTTAACTTCATTGTTTTAGGTGTTGAGTGCATCTTTCGTATAGTTTTCATCCATTCCATACTTTAAGGAAGTAAGAGCTGTACTAGATCTTCCTCCTGTCCTCCTTCTGGGATTCCCTAAAACCGCTCATTCATGACCATTTCTAGCAACCGACACTACCCATTTCGTCAGTCTCTTATTATATCACATGGGTTATCTGCCTCACAATCTGGTGACTAACGCAAAGCTAGACATTCTTGGGAGAGAAAAAATGAGATATATTATTTGCCTTTAAGTTGCTTTCATTCTTCCAAGGGGAGGCATGAGTAGAATAAAGAAGAATAGGGAGCATGGAACGAACATTGTTCATACCTGGAACATATTAGGTGTAGAATTTTTTATTAGTTCACGGATGCAGTGGCTTGGAAACAAGAATTTGTGTGTCAAGCAGGAGGCAGTGACACAGTCAAGAAGAATGAGGAGGAAGAAAGGCCTTGGGATTTGAGAAGAGCAAAGACAGGAACATTCTTTGTGAGAGTAGTTTCAGCAGAGTGTTGGGGTCCCATGACTGCTTGCCTTCCTGAGAAGAGTCTGCAACTCTCATTTATTGCTTATAGACCAGAATTGTGGTAAAGACTTTTTTTTTTTTATGCTTTTTTTTTTTTAATTTAAATTTATTTATTTATTTAATTATGGCTGTGTTGGGTCTTCGTTTCTGTGCGAGGGCTTTCTCTAGTTGTGGCAAGCGGGGGCCACTCTTCATCGCGGTGCGCAGGCCTTTCACTATCGCGGCCTCTCTTGTTGCGGAGCACAGGCTCCAGACGCGCAGGCTCAGCAATTGTGGCTCACGGGCCCAGTTGCTCCGCGCCATGTGGGATCCTCCCAGACCAGGGCTCGAACCCACGTGCCCTGCATTGGCAGGCAGATTCTCAACCACCGCGCCACTAGGGAAGCCCCGTGGTAAAGACTTTTACCTCTGAGAATCACATTACCTGAGTGAGTTGTTGAAGATGTGTAAAATTTATGGGAAGTAGGAATTAGAGGAGTTATCTATACTTAGTTCACAGCTCTACAAAGCCTGCTGTGTTTTTGCAAATGTCTGAAACGCCTTTATTGTTAAATCTCTTTTATCTTATCCCTCACGTGTTGCCGCCTAGAACCATTTTCAACACCAACATTGAATTGGTTCTCTTCTCCAGAACACTTTTTCTTTCCCAAACCAAACTTTGGCTCTCCTTGTTTCTTCTGTCTCAAATGTCCTCCCTGTTCACCTTTCAAAAATTGGCCTGTCTTTGAAATCCCTCCTATTTATAATGTTTCTTAGGACAACCTTGAACCACCATATCTTCCCTCATCCTGGGCTGTGTCTCTGTGTGTGTGTGTGTGTGTGTGTGTGTGTGTGTGTGTGTTTACTACTCATTTGTCATTTGACATACTTTGTTATGTTCTGAATTGTCATTTGATGTGTTTTATCCTCCCTGCTATATTACCTAGTTATCTATAGTTATCTGGAGTTAAGATAATATCTTGTACTGCTTTGTATTTTCACACTATTCTGTGTTTATTTGATATTCACAATCAGTAAAGGCTATGTGATATTATTAATTTTGCATTAGACAGATCTGAATGGCAATCATAACTCTCAAGCCATGATTTTCCAGCTCTAAAATTGGGGATAAGGATACCTGGTTCTCAGACCATCTATGAAGATTGAAATTATGTATGTTAAGAGTTTGGCACCTTAGTTTCTTTATAAACGTTAGTTCTCTTTTCTTGTCAATCATTTGATAAGATCTGGTATCAGTAGGCAGTACATCTTCAACAAGATGTTTCATTAGCTTTGGCTAAACACATAGTCCTGTAGTAAATTTACGTTGACCTTGTTTCTTCATTGGATACACAGTGAAAACTTGAGTAACAAGAGCCCAGCTTCACGGACTGTATATCTAACCAGAAATGTTGTTATGTTACTTTCATTGTCCCCTAGATAGGTATTTTTTAAATGCATAGAAATGATTTAATTAAAATAACTAGCAAAACAAAAGAATAGCTATAGGCTCCTATAATGTAAGTTCATCTTCAAGTCCTTTATACTGATCCTGTAATCAGAGAAGACATATTTTTGTTTCACTTACTAAAATAGAAAAGAAAGTAGACTGATTGTTTAAATGATTTACAGCATTCACCCAGTCACCCTCTTCACTTGGTTCATGCCTATTCATTCTTCACGTGTCAGTTTAGATAAATCTACTCTAAGAAGAAACCTTTTCCAATTACCTAGTGTAATGATTCGGAGGTCTGCTTCTGGAATCCTTTGAATCAACTCTGTATTAACTCTGGTCAAATGCCTCCTGATTTGTCTGTATCCAACAATAGAGAATAAGCTTCATGATTGTAAGGTTCCTGTTTGTCTCAATCATGATTGTAAGGTTCCTGTTTGTCTCAATCTTCACCACCTAGCACTTCAACCCCCCTCAGGGGAGGCAGGCAGTAAGTATAATACTTTTTGAAAGCAGTAAATAGTGGGTCACTAGAAAGAAAGCTAGACTAAATTAATTTTAATTAAACAAGAAATTCAGTTATTCAGGGTAGTCTACTTGTGTCAATCACTCCAGTTAAATTTGGAGGGGCATTTAGATATAGTCCCTCAATTATCAAGCATATTGAATCATTTCACATATATTAACTGAGCACCTGTTATGTGCATGGAACGCTGATAGGTTTAGTTGAGGCACCTCTTGCTCAGAGATATGTAATGCAAGTCTGTGCTCGGCACAAGATTGAAAGAAGTGGGTCTCATAACAGAGCACTGGAGGTGAGGCACTACTTGACAATGACACCTTAGCGCCATGTTGGAGAGTTTACCTAAGCTGGAGGTGAGGCCAACAGTATAAACGCAGTGAACATGGCTGAGGCCACTAATAATTTAAGACCCTGAAGTGGAAATTAGCCACAATTAGCTTTCCTATCCCCTGTAGGTAGAAATGTTTGTTGTCTTTTTTGTCTGTTTGTTTGTTTTCATTCAACACTTCCATTTTGTGTACTGATTAACAACTACTAGGATGGCTAATGCATAATGAATAATTTTCGATGTTTGTATTATTGAATGAGTACAAATTGTTTAGATAAAGAGCTCCTGGTAAGAAGCAAAACATGATATTCATGAAATTTGGAAGCATCTTTTGTCTTTGTTTTTATTTTCTTCAGAATGGAAATTGAAGATTATTTTTTGTTTTTATTTCATTTAAAATGGAAGTCATTTTTTTTTTCTGATTATAAAATGTGCTGCAGTTTCATCGTAGAACACTCAGATGATATCAAGTTATAAAAGGGAAAATAATGATCCTTCTTTGTTCCTCCAACCAGAGATAACTCAAGTTAACATTTTGTTTGTACAATTACTGACATTTTCTCTTTGTATGTTCACGTACACACACCTCCCAACATCACCCACCCAAGGCATATAAATTGACACCACACTATAAAATTAAAATGAGATCATGCTGTAAATACTTTTAAACTTTTTTCCCTTAACAGAATATAATAAATATATTTTTAGACAACGGACCTACATTGTCATCACCATAAGCAGTTTCTTACCAGTGAACAGCAAAGGAAAATTTGATGGTTTACTGGCTTAAGAAGATCTGCTGTGATCATCTGTGTGCTTCATCTTTGCAAATTGGTTGACTCAATCCTCAGATAAAAGTTCTGGAAGTGAAACTTCTCTGGTTATACATACATTTAGGGTCTTAACACACAAAGCCAAATTGTTCTCTTTGGGATTTATACTCACTAATTCTCCCACCAGCTGGGTAAGAGAATGCCCATTTTGACACCCTACCAAACATTGGCTATTATCATCATTATTTTGAGTCTGATAATATTTATAATTGAAATTAGATTAAAAATAGTTTTTCCTGATCATAAAAGAATCTATCTTATTGATCTTAGAAAATTTAATGCTATTATTGATTACATTTTCTTATATATTTTTTGTATTTTGTTCATATTTTATTCTACCTAGTGAATCCCTTTACCATTTTCATTTTTTTTTTTTTTTCGGCTGCGTTGGGTCTTAGTTGCGGCACGGGGGATATTCGTTGAGGCATGCGGGATCTTTTGTTGTGGTGTGCAGGCTTCTCTCTAGTTGTGGCATGAGGGTTTTCTTTCTCTAGTTGTGGCATGCAGGCTCCAGGGCATGTGGGCTCTGTGGTTGTGGAGCGCAGGTTCCAGAGCGTGTGGGCTCTGTAGTTTGTGGCACACAGGCTCTCTAGTTGAGGCGCCTGAGTTCAGTAATTGTGGCGTGTGGGCTTAGTTGCCCTGCGGCATGTGGGATCTTCAATTTTTAACCTAATAATCTTTCTTAAAATTGTATCTTAAGAATTTCCCCATGTCATTATAATTTACTTATAATTATTATTTTGTGTTGCATAATATTAATCAAATGCGTGTACAAAGTTCACCCAAATAAATACATATACATGTGTTTAATATTATTTTGAACACTTTATTGACATCTAATTGACATAGAAAAAACAGCTGCTTTTTATAGTGTACAGTTTGACAGGTTTTGATATAGGAATGATGGTGATAATAGAAATCATTGTAAAGTTTCCTCATCTGTCTTTGTAATTTACTCTCTGACTCTTCTCTGCCTCCCCTCCAACCAAAAACCACTGAATTGCTCTCTCTCTCTCTTTCTCTCTCTCTCTCTCTCTCACTATATATTAGTTTGCATTTTCTAGAGTTTTATGTCAATGGAATCATACAGTGTGTCCTCTTTTTTTGGTCTGATATTTTTTACTCAGAATAATTATTTCAGGCATCTAGTTGTATCTTATATGTTTTGTGTGTGTGGTTGTCATCTGCATTTCCCTGATGACTAATAGTGTTTGGCATCCTTCCATTTGCTTATGTGACATCACATGTCTCCTACATGAAGTTTCTGTTCAACTTTTCTAAACATTTTTTAAAATTGTGCTGTTTTTCTTTTTATTGAGTTTTGAGAGGTCCTTATATATTTGGATAAAATTCCTTTATCTGATAGATGCTTTGCAACTATTTTCTCCCAATGTGTGGATTGTCTTTTCATCCCCTTAACAGTTTTTTGAAGAGGAAAAGACTTTAATTTTAATGAAGTCCAATTTGTTCTTTTATGGATTGTGCTTTGGTTGTTGCAGCTAAGAAATGTTTGGATAACCCATTGTCATGAAGATTTATCCAGTGTTTTCCCCTAGAGATTTTAACATTTTAAGCTTTATATTTAGGTCTATGCTACTTTTTGAGTTAATTTTTTAAATGAGAAAAAGTATGGATCAAAGTTTTATTTTTCTTTTGATTATGTATATTCATTGTTCTGTCATTGTTTGTTGAAAAGACTAACCTTTCTCTCCTGAATTGCTTTTGCACCCTTGTCAAAAATCAGTTGTCCAAATAGAACTACCATACGACCCAGCAATCCCACTACTGGGCATATACCCTGAGAAAACCATAGTTCAAAAAGAGTCATGTACCAAAATGTTCATTGCAGCTCTATTTACAATAGCCAGGACATGGAAGCAACCTAAGTGTCCATCATCGGATGAATGGATAAAGAAGATGCGGCACTTATATACAATGGAATATTACTCAGCCATAAAAAGAAATGAAATGGAGCTATTTGTAATGAGGTGGATGGAGTTAGAGTCTGTCATACAGAGTGAAGTAAGTCAGAAAGAGAAAAACAAATACAGTATGCTAACACATATATATGGAATCTAAGGGAAAAAAAAAAAAGGCCATGAAGAACCTAGTGGCAAGACGGGAATAAAGACACAGACCTACTAGAGAATGGACTTGAGGATATGGGGAGGGGGAGGGGTGAGATGTGACAGGGTGAGAGAGTGTCATGGACATATATACACTACCAAATGTAAAATAGATAGCTAGTGGGAAGCAGCCGCATAGCACAGGGAGATCAGCTCGGTGCTGTGTGACCACCTAGAGGGGTGGGATGGGGAGGGTGGGAGGGAGGGAGATGCAAGAGGGAAGAGATATGGGAACATATGTAAATGTATAACTGATTCACTTTGTTATAAAGCAGAAACTAACACACCATTGTAAAGCAATTATACTTCAATAAAGATGTTTAAAAAAAATCAGTTGTTCATATATGAGTATCATATATGAGTTAGTCTATTTCTGGACTCTACTCTTTTCCATTGATCTGTTTGTCTATGTTTAACCAACACCACATGAATTTATCATTGTAACTTGACAATAAGCCTTGGAATAAGGTACAGTTAACCCTCCATTTTTTTCTTCTTTTTCAAAATAATTTCATCCTTTTAAAAAGCTATCAAAATGCATCTCCAATTTGCTTTGTTGGTGACCTGTTAACACTAATGAAAATGGATAGTTATGATACCTCTGTAACTCAGGTCTGGGAGGTCAGAAAAAGTAGAAATTTATTGTCATTTTATTATTGTTCATTTAATTTGAAAAATAAGTATTCATCCAAAAATATAAAGACTCTTTTGATCTGATAGAATGGCTCTAAAAGAAGTGAACCATCTGTGTCCTTCTCTTTTTCATTATAATTTCACTGTAATCACCCTGAGGGATAAATCTGGGGGATCTCCAATGAATTTTTCTACAAAGCCTTAAAGAAGAAGAAAACAAACAACAAAAAAATTGTTGTTAATTTAAAAGGAAAAGTCTTCCAGGTTCTGTCTGCTATAGTGTATTTACAAAATGCATCACTGTTTGAACATTGATACTTATAACTGTGGGTAGAAATATGATTCATGCTATTGAGGGATAAGCTGGTATAATTGGTATGTCATATGATGATACTGATTGCAATCTGGATGAAAATTAGAAATGATGAAAAGTCATGTGTCAGAAATCCTAACAACTTTGAAATTACAATTGAAAAACAGATAATGTTGCTATTGTACAAAGTCGCTGAAGGCACAAAAATTCCATGCTGAAACACCTTCATGCTCATTTCAAGTGAGCCCTTGGAAGAAAGGCTGTATGTTGACTAACTTACCTGGAAGAAAGCAAAATGTTTACACAGAGGGGAGAAGGATGGAACTGCACACAATGGGGGTCACTTCCAAATCTGTTGTTGCTTATGAAATATTTTGAGTAGTCCCTTTATTGGTATTCCTGTTATAATGATAGTCCCTGATTTTTAATTTAGAATAGATTGCTTACTTAAATGCATATATTTCATTAAATAACTGCATATACTTTTAGAAATGAATGGTGAGGAATGAACAGAAGAGAGGTTTTGTGTCATGCACTATGCTAAACATTTCATTTGTATCTTCTGATTTAATTCCTTGAACAACATAACAAGGTTGATATATCATTTTACTGATTATGAAATTAAGGTTGAGGTTGGTTCAGGAACTCAGAAAACTACTAAGTGTTAGAACTGGGATCTAGTCTCAGGATTTTATGACCACAAAGCCTATGTTTTTCCTGAAGAGAGATATCCAAATGTATTGATTATCATAAAAGAACTGTGAGCCAGGTTATAAAGAGGTTGTTCTTTAGAGGCTGCATTTAGACTCTCAACTTGGTAATTCCATTTATGTTCAGTCCCCAGAAAGAAATGTAAAAGATTCTGAGAAAAATAGGATGAGGAATTCACATTAAATGATATTTAGTGGACTAAGAGAGAATGACATGTATTTTAATTCAGCCTGACAGGTGCTAAAATGTTTGGAGCCAACAAAGACTTTAGGTAGACTGCTTTTTCTCCCCTAAGAAATAAAATCCTGTTAAGAAGTTCCTTAATTAATGCCTTGTGGTGCATGTGTGTATATGTGCGAGTATGTGTGTACTCATGTGTGTCTGTGTTTGTGTGGGCAACGTTGTCTAAAAGTGGTATTTAATTTCATTCAGAATTCATTTTGGACCTGAAATGTTCTGGGGAAAGCTTTCACGGTAACACTTTAAATTATTTTGGCATGTAGAAGTGAATTATTGTCAAGAAGGAAAAAGGGGAGGGGGGAGGGAAGGAAACATTCATTAATGTTTCTGTTTGTAAGCTAGAAATTTCTCATATAAAACCTTATTTGCTCCTCATAACATGTCTGAGGAAAGATGAAAAGATAAAAGCATGGGATATTCATTGTCATTTATTACCTCATGTCTAATGTCTTGAAAAGAGTTATTTCATGTACTTTGCCTAGGTGTTTTGGTTGTATCAGGTGGATAACACTAGCCCCTATTACTCCCTTTTGACCAAAAGTGGAAGTCATCTATTTGTTTGTTTTTTTCTTGAATGACTTTGGTAGTTGGTGCTCTCAAGGAATTTGTTCATTTGATCTAAGTTGTTTAATTTATAGTTGTTTATAATATTTTCTGACTGTCGATTTGACATTTCTAAAATCCATAATTGTAATTTGTGTGGTCTTTCTTTTCTCTTGATAATTCTGCCCAAAGGTTTATTAATTTTATTGTCCTTTTCAAATAATCAGATTTTGAATTTATTGCTTTTTCTCTGTTGGTTATCCATTTCCTGTATTAACGACTGCTGCTCTTATCTTTATTATTTCCTTCTTTCTTTTTACTCTGAGTATAATTTGTTCTTTTTAAAACTTCTTAGGGTAGAAGTTTAGATCATTGGTTTGAAATCTTATTTTCATATATATGCATTTGATGCTATAAACGTCCTTTTAATCACTGCTTTAACAGCATCCCACAAATTTTCATATTTTGTGTTTTCATTTTCATTTAATTCAAAATATGGTATAACTTTACCTGTGACTTTCTTTTTGACCCATGGATGTGTGTGTGTGTGTGTGTGTGTGTGTGTGTGTGTGTGTGTTTAATTTCTGAAAACTTGGGAAATATTTCAAATATATTTCTATTATTTACTTCTATTTTAATTCTGATTTTATAATATAACATTCTCTATATGATTTGTCTTTTTAATTTATTGAGAATTGTTTAATAATCCAGAATATAGTCACACTTATTTAATGTTCCATGTGTTGGTCAAGAGAATTTTGGATGGAGGATTTTGTAAATGTCAATTAGGGCAGGTTGGTTGATAGTATTCAAATCTTCTATGTCATTACTAATTTATTGTCTACTTGTTCTATCAGTGGTTGAGAGATTAGCCTTGCAATAGCCGGCTATAATTGCAGATTTGTCTATTTCTCCTTTAAGTTCTGTCAGTTATTGCTTCATGAACTTTGAATCTCTGTTAGTATCTACATACACATTTAGGGTCATTATATCTTGTTGATTAATTGATCTTTTTGATCATTATCTAATTTTACTTTTTCTGAAGTTTACTTTGTCTGGTATTACTATAGTTACTCTAGTTTTCTTTTAATTATTATATGCACGGAAAATTTTTCCATGTCTGTGTTGTTTTATTTCAGCTACATACTTTGACAGCATAAGATTGGGTCTTTTTTATCCAATCTTACAATCTCTGCCTTTTAATTGAAATGGTTAGGCTATTTGCACTTAATGCAATTATCTTATGGCGGGATTTTAATCTACCATATCTCAATTTGTATTTTATTTATACATTCTGTTCTTTGTCCCTTTTCCCCCTCTTTTCCCACCTTCTTTAAGATTTTTTTTTTTAATGATTCCATTTTATCTTCACTATTAGCTTGTTAGCTATAACTATTTTTTTTTAGATGTTGCTTCAGGGTCTACAATATACATCTTTAACTTGTCACAGTGTACCTTTAAATAATATTGATTTGCCTCACATGTAGTGTAAGCACTTTATCACATGTTTTTTTATACAGCAGTAAACTTCTTTTTTCCCCTTTCTAGGCTCTGTGCTATTTTTGTCATACATTTTATTTCTACATATATTATAAACTCCAAAATATATAAATAATAGGTTTTTAAAGCCAACTTTTCAGAGGTAAAAATGAGGAAAAATTGTCTTTTATATTTATTCACATGTTTACCATTTCCACAGCTCTTTAATCTATTTTTTTTTTTTTTTGAGATCCAAATTCCTTCTATGTGAAAAATTTCCATAAGCATTCAGTGTACTGTAAGTTGGTTGGTGATTGATGCAGCTTTTGTTTGCATGAAAATGCCTTTTTACACCTTCATTATTGAAAGATATTTTCACTGAATGTAGAATTATAGGTTGACAGGTTTTCCTTTCAATACTTTAAAAAAGTTGTCTTTCTGGTTTGAATGTTGCTTGAAGAGAAATATGTCATCATTCTTATCATTACTCTCTTTTCTATAATTTTTTTTTTTTAATCTGGTGGCTTTTTAACATGTTCTTGTCCCTAGTTTTTATCCATTTGATTAATATTTGCCTTCGTGGGGTTTTCTTCATGCCCTTTTCTTTGGGTTTGTTGAATTTCTTGGGTATGTAATGTTATGGTTTTATCAACTTTGAAAAAATTCTGGCCATAATTTAGGCATTATTCCTTCAAATAATGCCTTCAAATTATTCCTTCAAATTCCTTCAAAGTTATTTTTGAACCCCTTTGATCTCTTTTTGTCCTAGGGCTCCAGTTATTTGTGTGTTAGACTGCTTGATATTGTTCTATAAGTCACTCAGACTCTCTTTTTTTCTCTCTTTGCTTCATTGTGGATAGATTCTAGTGCTACATCTTCAGTTTTACTGATTTATCATCCACAATGTCTAATCTACTGTTTAGGGTGCTCTCTGTCTCTACTGTGGCCTGGATACTGACAGTATGCTAGGGGAAATCACATGACTTACTTCCTGTTTGCTCTTCTCTTAGGGATCACTGCCCTGCACTGCCTGTTCTCCATAGACAGAAAGAGTTATTTTGTAATTTTTTTTTTTTTTTTTTTTTTTTTTTTTAGTTTTCTAGTTGATTAATGCAGGAGTGAATTTCTTTGGGTGGTAGAGTGGAAGTATTCCCTCAGTAGATTTTGTGTTTTTTTTTTTTTTATATTGATCTTGCATTGTCATTTTTGACATTCAATTTTATAAACAAATATTTATTGGGAATCTATTAAACTGAGCTTTATAGAAACAAAAAGCTGCATAACAATGTGAGTCTGTCTTCAAGAAGCAGGACAACTGTGTAAACCAAAAAATGCTATCAAATAAGACATAGTTTGTGGATGAAATGTTTAAAAGGTGCTGTCAAGGACACAAAAGAAGCATGGAGAAATTTCATCAGAAATATATGTGTGGTGCAGAGGAAGATATACATCCATTTTCCATGAGATTGTGAGACCAGAAATACAATTCTTTTAACCTGATATGTTGACTTCAGAAGGCCTGGATAAATTCTGTAATCTCTTGATAAATTCCCCAAACTAGGTTTACAAAGACAAATAGAAATGATACATCCCTTAAGGAGCTGGCAATTTAGCAAAAAACTTATAAATAAATAAATTGAGGAAAGTGCTCTAGGACTGAATAGGAAGGGAAGGGTAAGTGTTGAATTTCAACCACAGGGGAAGACAAGGTCAATTCTAGCTGAGCAGGCAGGAAGTCTAGCTTAAGGAATTTTCCATGGTGCTGATTCAGAAAATTGAAGAGTTCTTTGCTGGGTAGGTTGGTGTGATGTGTTGTGTGGGTGAAACATTATGGGGGAAAAATGTCTTAAGAGGCAAAAGTCAGAGTGTTGTGCTCTGTAATCTACAAGAAATATGAAATGCGAGGACCGAGAGTATAATGGAGGTGAGTGTAATTAGAAAAAAAAGACTGAAGGGTAGGCGAGTTTTATAGGGTTGAACATTATTTTGTAAGATTTTACTGAGTATTGTTTAGTCAGTAGCGAACAGTGAGATAAATTTATTACTTCCAGATTTCTTTTTTAAACATAGGGATGGTTAGTGGTGCCCTTCACCAAAACAATCAATACAAGAGTAGGAGGCTTGGGCGGGAGTGGAATGAATTTAATTTCAGAATTTTAGGTTTTATGTTCCCAAGGATATTTACTTAAAGAAATCAAATAGACATTTTAATATAGAGTTCTTGCTATAGTTTATGGAATAAGTTGAACTAAAGGTAAAGTTTTGGGATTTGTCAGCTATAGGCTGTTGTCAAAGCCATTAGTGTAGATTAAATAATCTAGAGCAAATGTAAGGAGGGATAGAAGATGACCTACAATGTAGCCCCTGGAAACAATGGCTAAGGAGAAATAAGAAAAAAATGGAAGAAAATTATGTCTCAGAAGCAAGGGAATTTAGAATTCCTAGAAAAAAAGTTAACACTGTTAGATGTTTAAATTTAATATATGATGAATGACAAGAGCAGCCTGCTAGACTGAGTTAGGACGTCATTGGTAACATCTGCTAAGTGGAGAAGTGAAGGCCCAATTAAGATGAGAGAAGGAAGATTAGGTGATAGAGACCAAGGCTGAAGATTAATTACTCCCCAGGAAACCTATCTGTGAAGGGAAGAAGAAGATTATCCAAAGAGAGACACTAGTAGAAAATTATTATTTTTAGGAGGTAAAACACTTAAATATATTTTTAGCCTTTGTTGTAAGAACTAGTAGAGAGGGAGAGGTTGAAAATTTAGCAGCAAATAATCTTAATGATAGCATGGGTATGGTGAGACCATCTCTTTCATACACAGTTGGTGGGTGTATAAATTGGTATAATCTTTTTGAAAAGCAATTCAATAATGTGTGTAAAGAGCCTTAAAATATAGTTTTTGACCCCATAAGTCTGCTTATAGAATTCTACCCTGTGGATAGAATCAGAGATGCAGATAACAATTTAGGTACAAGGATAATAATCACAGCATCATTTATAATAATGAAAAATGGAAACAACCTTTATTTTCAACAAAAAAGGCATAGTTGTATAATACTCTATGAATACACTACAGTTTATATAACCATTGAAAATCCTATTTTCAAAGACTTTCAAATTATTAAGGGAAATGTCCTCATAATACACTGTTGAATGAAAAATGAGAAACAAACAAACCAAAAAAAAAACCCCAAACAAACTGAATATAGAACGTAATCTAATGTTGAAAATAGAAACATAAAATTTAAAGGGAAAAGTATAGAAATTAGTAGGAAAAACTAGAAAGTTGAACAATGTGTCAGCAGAGACTTAAGGAGACTAGGTCCCAACAGTGACGTAAGGGTTAGTTTAGGTAGAGAGATGCCTCTACCTAACTTGGAGAAATAGAAGGATGTTTGTAGATGTGGGGAAGGAAATTAAAATCTTTTTGTGTTGTTAAATGTGAGCAAGTTCCTCATCATCATCACCACAATTCCACAATATCAATAACACATATTGTGGGCTAATTATGTGTCACATTTTGTGTTATATGTTTTTAATATCACAGTAGCTACTATGAAAGATAAGTAAACCAAGTCATGGAAAGGTTAGACGTTACACACACTAGGGAACGGTGGAGCCAAGATCCATACCCAGTCCTGTTTATCTCCACGGTCCAGCTCAGAGCCTTCTGCAGAGAGGGGAATGGGACAACTTTGATAAGAAGAGACTTAAAAGTTCTGTAATAGTCACTGCGGGTAAATTGAAGGGAGCTGACCAGAGACAAGAAGAAAAAATGGCTGAATGGTACCAAAAGTTTCCTTAAGATCACTTATTTGGAGTGCCACCAGCTCACAAAATTATACATTGTTTTCTCCAAATGCAGTTAAATGTGTTGTGGGAGAGAAAAGGAGAGCTGGATTAATTGAAAGTTATGGTTTACTAGGGAGATTCAATGAAAAGAGTAGGATTTGAAAATTTTGAGGATGTTGGCAACAGTTGAAGCTGAATGTGGGATCTCAGCTTAATATGGATTACAAGGTTTTTATAAAGAGGTGAAGGAACAGGGTAAAAGAGAAGGGTGGAGAGAGGGACTGCAGTCCTTGAAGGGGGTCAGGGCATAGTGAAAAGGGCAAAAGTGGAAAGGGCAAATACAATTTGTTGTCATCAAGAAGGCTGAGGACTTTGAAGCTGTATGGTTAAATGGTTAGAATAGCTGCCCAAAATTCTGTGAAAAAATTAATGATTACATCATCTCTATGATGGTAGAAATCAGCAGTGGAGATAGACTGTGAGGCATGTTCCAAAGTGCTTAGTAGATAAAATGGAGTGACCAGAAATATGAGATAGAGCAGAGGTGGGAAAGTGGGATGGCATGAATCTCAAAAGATGAAAGGAATGTGCTGGGGATCAGTGAAATAAAGATCTAGCATCAGCAAAGAACTCTATGAGAACGACCCTGGCCTCTACAGCACTGGGATATAGTGAGAGAGATTTTCTTGAAGAAGCAGGTGATAGATAGCCTTATGCTTAGGACATTGCCTGGTGCACAAGGAATGCTGAATGCCAACTCATTCTCACTTTATAGACAAAGGAATGAATATAAAATTAATGGTTTTACATCAGGGGGGTGGAGGGATTCTGGGAAGGGTTGAGGATGTCATGGAATGGGGGCTAATTACCTCAGAATCGGGGCTCCCAAGACAACATTGGAAAGCTTTTGTAAAGAAGACCAGAAATGATTGAAAGAACTTGATGGGAAAGGCACAGGATAATGGATGGACGCCAGTCATATAGAGGTTTGTTCATTGGAAAGGCTGGCGTTCTGATCTGTGACTGAGGCTGGCACGCATGAAGGAGTGGCTCCCACTGACTACGCTACAGTCCCTAAGACTGGGACGACTAAAGCCTAGGTAGTCGGAGGAGCTAACAATGACAAAAGCCTGCAGTCTTTGCTCAGTACTCAAATAGCAAGATGTAGAGAAGCTTTCGTAATGTTTTTTAAAGATAATTCTGCTTTGGCTGTTGGAAATGATTCACGGCCCTTTGAACTGCTCCATTCCTAGAGGAATCGTTGGCTTGAGGTAGCTGTGGAATAGGGTTTATTTCTTCTCATACAAATTAGCTATCATGGAGCAGTTTAGATGAAACTACCCTTAAGCAGAGCTCTTTTTACATGGCTGGGGATAAACTTGGCTATTTTCTCCAATGCCTTAGCCCTCAGTGGTATAGAGGTAGACTTTTGGTTGCTAAAAGCCTAATGCCTCAAGTCCTGTCACTAGCCTAAGTTCTATTTTTCTGCTCTGACCATTTGGTGAGAGCATCTGAAGTGGTATAACCTCTCTTCTGTAGCTTACAGGTCAACAGGATGCATATAAAAAGATTATATATATTCTGTAGCTTACATGTCAACAGGATGCATATAAAAAGATTATATATATTCTGTAGCTTACATGTCAACAGGATGCATATAAAAAGATTATATATATATGTGTATATATATATATATATATATATATATATATTAGTCAAAGGAAGATTTATCGACATCTAGTGAGATGTGAAATCCATATCTGTATTATTTACTGAACACATGCTGAGCATTTTTTACCAGAATCATTGGTAAACATCTTCAGTCATAAATTTCGCAAATTCTTGGATGGATTTGTGCTTTAATTAACATTCTTAGCTGGAAACTAGAAGCAGATGGGAAGTGTTGTTAATAATTCCATAATTGATAACAATCACTTCTGAAACACAGAAACAACTCATAGCTCACTACTCATTTCAGAGAACAAAACACTTCAAATCGTTAGAGAAGTGCTCAGTGACATAGGGAGTTGAATAGTCCAGTGAATGAAGACTAGGTCAGAGGCAGAAGTCCTGGGTTTGAATTCACTTAGCATGAAGATACCATCTATCTTCTCTAAGCCTTATTTTCCTCATCGATCAAGTAAGAATAATTCTTATTTTCACAGGGTAGATATGAAAAATAAATGAGAAAATGTGTTTGAATAAACAGTGCACAATGCCTGGTACCAAGCAAATCCTCAGTAAATTCACTTGAGGTTAAGATATGAAATACAAAACAGCCCTAGAAGTTATCAGTATCCAATATCCCCTCAGTGCTCAGCCCTCGTGACAATTCAGTTTTTTAACTTTTAAATTTCTGTTTTGAGCGTCAGGAACAACGTACTTTTTGGTAAACGTTCTGAATTTAACAGATCAGTTTAACTTTAATTTAACTTAGCATTTTTACCTAGAATGCCAGATCTTTCCCTGCCATAAAACCTATTAAACACTCAAGGGATCAAAGTTCCTCAGAGCACCTTAGGAAACACTGATACAAGGTTTCAGTCCCCTTCCTATTATTGGTAGGTTGGAGTTAACAGCAGCAGCAGATTAATGTTTATTAAGTAATCACTATGAGCTAGGATCTATCTCATGAAATTTTAATTATAAAATCTCTCTTAATTCTTACAACATATTTGGGGGTCAGTGCTATTATCAGCACCGTTTTGGAGTTGAGGAGACAGAGGCACAGAGGTATAGAAGATGATTTGAAGACAGACAGTTTCTGTAATCACAATGCTAATCTGGGATTTAATCAGCTAGTGTGGTTCAGTGGATGCCAAGTAGGAAGTGAAGACCACGAAACTAAAAAGATCCCCATGGAGTGGCATATTCCTAAGGGCCAGAGAATGTTAGGAAACCAGAGAAGCAGAGCCAAATACAAGAGCAGTGAGCTGAGAGTAAGCTAGAAGTATGGGGTGTTTTTGTAGAATGCTGGATGCTGTCTGTAGCTTCTTTTTACCTGTCAGTCACGGTGTTGTGTGTGGGTAAGTCTGCTGGGTTTAAAAGGCCAGTAATAGGATGGACGTCTTGGTTCAAATGGGAGAATTTCATTAAATGAGGCTATTGAACTTTATTCATTGTGTAGATTCATAGAATTAGAATTCAATAAAAGAGAAGCATACTGGGTCAAACATGCATAACTAGGAAGGCAGCAGACATTGCCACATTCCGTTTGGAATTTTAAACCACTTTCATGTGAAGGAATCTACTTACTGCATCCTGATGGATACCAATAAGCATGCTTTCTTTCTCCTTAGGTTAGCCCAAATAACTGTCAAATGCAATGCTTTATTTTAGCAGAGTTTATAGGTTTTGTGAATTTAAGGGAGAATGATACAGTCAGAAGCTGAGTTCTCGGTCAGAGGTAGTGACTTCTTAGCATTAAGGGGACCACATTTGCTCACGTGTATCCAAGAAGCTGTCCTTATCTACTAACCTAGGCAAGTGTGCATATTCCCTGAGAATCTAACTGGACACAATTTTGAAAGGTGGATACTTCTCCTCCTTTCCTACCACTATAGAAAAATTCTACAAAGTTGACAAAGGTCAAAACTCCCCAAAATTGCCAAGGATTAAAAACTCCCCAAAGTCACAATTAAGCACTTGTTCCTGGGTGGAAGAGCAGTTTGGATAACCATTTAAGCTGGACTGAATGAGGCAAAGGAACCACTGCAGGAAAAAAAAAAAAAAAAAATTGGGTTCTTTGAAATATTCACTAAGAATTAATCTGCTGAGTAATTCTCTAAAGCCTGTACAAAATTAACTGCACTATAGAGTCCATATCTAGGAATCTCTCTTCTGTCTGCTCTTCTGGGGCATGGTGGTGGATCTCTGTCCAGCAGTGAAAATGGGTTAACTATACGTCAAAAGAGGAAAACCTATTCTATCATTTGGGTGATGGCTGACTCCCACTTTCTGCTCTGTAGAAAAATGAGAGTGGTAATCTATTCAAGACCTAGTAAAAGTTATTTGATGTTTTTTGCAGAATTGGTCATTAAGTGGTGTGATTTGTAATGAATTGATTTGTTGCAAATTAACTTGGGGCTGTGTTGAACTAGAGCCTCACATCAACCTGCCTCAGTAGTGAGGGTCACAGGACAATATGGATGACCATGGGACCTTCCCCTGTGTTTTACAGTTCTGGACTCCTTGTTTAAACCAGAAATCATGGCTTTCAAGTCCTTAGGGACTGAGAATCTAAGTTATGGACAATTTTGCAAAGGTTCCTTATTTTTAGGTCAGGTCTATCCTCTCTCTTTAGCTTGGTAGAATCTATCCTGCAAAGGTTCCTATTCTGCATTCCTAAACTAAGGAATAAGAACTACATCTGTCACTGAGAGGATGCCTAATTCAGACCTCGCCTGTTGTTCTGCTTATCTGTTGTTGCATAACTAACCACCCGACCACTTAGTGGTATAAAACAATGATACTTTAATTATGCTCATGCCTCCTTGGGTCAAGAATTCAGACAAGGCCAAGCAGAGGAGTCTTGTCTCTCTGAGACCTCAACTGGAAAGACTCTAAAGACAGGATGTGGTATGCATGGCTGGGGCTGGAATCATCTGAAGGTGTCATTACTTACATGTCTGGAGCCTGGGTTGGGACAATTAAAGGCTGGGCTCAGCTGGAACTAACAACCAGAGCAACTGCACATGCCATCTTTATGTGACTTGGGCTTCCTCACAGCATGATGATCTCAGAGTAGCTGGATCTCTTCTGTAGTGTGCAGACACATATTCATGTGTTTCAGTAAACAAAGTATTGATAGAAGCTACATAGCCTTTACAACCTAGATTTCAACATCACATGCATTTACTTCTGCTTAAACTCCAAAAATTGTAGTCACAGCCTGCCCAGAATCAGAAGTAGATACAGTACATTCCCACCTCTTGCTAGAAAGTATCAAAGTTCTGGCTGTGTTTTAAAACTGCCACATTTTGTAACTGGCAACACCAAGTAATGAGAGTACATTTCAACACATCCCAATCTATCTCTAAATAGATATTGCCCCTTTAGCACAATCGACTTTGGTTCTAGACACATATTCTAGGGATATTTCCATGGCTCAAGCAAATCTCAGCGTAACAGCTTAGGACCAGTTTGGGAGGCTCAGGAGAACACAAGTCTCATTAATTTTTAGTCATTCTTTTCTTTGGAAGCTAAAAGTCATTCTCTAGCTTCATCGTCTGTCTTGATCACTGTACCTTATGGGATGCATTTTTAGTGGTTTCCAAATTAGTGAGGGGCTTTGCTGCCTCTGACAGTGTTCACGGTGAAATGTTGTGACCAATGGACCACATTATAAAGTAAGATTATTGAACATGGGTGTTGAGTCTGGCTGCTATGGGACCTTGCAAAGGGGTGCTTCCCCTAGTGGATCCACGATGGTCTGAGCTCTGTCTTCACAGACTTGCAAAATCTGAAATTCACTATTGGTTAGTACATGGTCTTAGTGATCAGATCACGTGAAGCTGGTTGCAGGAGACTAAAGTGTAAGCCAGATACCAGTTCAATAATTTATATGAGGAACTATCACTGCTTAGGGATACTTCCATTCCCTCACCTTCATAGTCTTTCCCTGGAGGTACCCTACATGACAAAGCAAGTAACTATCGAACAAAACTCTGGAAGGCAGTTATGATGTCACGATTATCTCAGTGTACTCAATGCCTAGCAGTGGATGAGGCTCACGATACATGTTTGTTGAATATATGAAAGAGAATACTTTAGAATGGAAGAAATCTTAAGGATGATGTAATATGATGGTTTTCAAACATCCCCTAGGGGCCACCTTGGAGATTAATGGGCAGGAAGTAGAAGGGGTTCTCTTTTATCTATTTCAGATATTAAAACTCTTACTAAGATTTAAACTTTGAAAGGAGTTCTACTGGTACAAAATATCAGCAGCTAATAATAGAAAATATTGGCAATAATAATGTGTTGATGAGTAAACTGAGACCCCAATAATTATGTAATATGCCCAAAGCCACCCAATTAGTAAGAGACTGAGCTGGCACTCAAATTGCAAGCTTCCCATTCCAAGCCCTGACCTGTTAATAATAAGCAACATGCTGATGACTCACTGGAAACTTGGCACCTAATTTGTTGTAAAGTTCTCCCATCCATCTCCTGACAAGAGCATTTGGCATCTGTCCAGAACTTGTTACAGCATTTTCATCTTCTTTCGGAGAAGCAACACTTGACATTTCAATCATCATCTTATAAAATTCTCTCCTGCCCCAGTTTTTTCCTCTTCCTCCCTAAGCCTCATTCAGTCACTTTCTTTTAAAATTCCTTGGACAGCCTCACAGACAAGTTATTTTCTGTTACAAGGAGGATGAACTGGACAAGTAGACAATAAAATCCAGGCAAAAGCTCATTCTAAAACACATTTTCCTTCCAGCATTATCACTACTATTGTTCATCCATTCCTTCAAGCTGCCATCTTCTGCTGATGCTTTCAAGAGGTCAAAATAACCCTGCTAGCTTATTTGCATGTAAAAAATGCAAGCCCATGGCCCCAGAAAAGTATTTCTTGCTCATCTTCAGCTGGCTGTGCCACTGACCTTGCCTTGGAGCTGTACATACTACCTTCCTACCCACCGTCGACTCTGGGGATCAGAGAAGCAGAGAGGGTCAGGGATGAGAAAGGCTCTGGGAATCTTGAAATCCAGTCTTATTTTACACATGAAGAGTCTGAAACCCAGAGAGGGGGAACAATTTGCTCAAGGCCACACAACTAATTAGTGGCAGAGAACTGTGTCTCCTAATCCCTAGTTCAGGACTCTCTTAGAAATAGCGGGCTTATTTTGCTTCCGGTCCAATGCAGTGCCCTCCAGCTGAAACCCTGGTGGCAGAGCAGGCTCCCAGGATCACAGAGGACCACTGAGGTTCAGTGGACCAGACACGGCATCCAAACGGCTGAAGTCATGAGGAGCACACAGGCCCAGTGGACGTCGGTCAGGGCGGAGAGCCAGCTAGCCGCATCAGGGGCTGAGTTCCCCAGCTGTGCCTGCCGTCTGTCACTCCAGCTCTTTGTAGTTAACAGGTGATTGGGGGGCATTAAGCAAAAGAAGCAAAAGAAGACTAGAGCAGATGGTAGGGACCACAGAATGTTGTTTCTATTATGGCCAGTGAAAAGGGGTAAAGAATGAGTCTTAGTCTGGAGCAATAGTTTTAAAACATTTGTTTTTATAAGTAGCAAAAAGATTGTATTTTTCCAGGCCAGATCTTGCCTGGAACTTGAGTGCATAAGATGCAGAAAGCAGAGCTGCTCTGGTTGAACTTGGAGAGAGAATAAGATGTCCTCTAAGGTCCCTGGCTACAGAATTTGGATAGTAATGATCAGCAGGAGGAGAAGCCGCCACTAGGAGAAGTTTTGGAAATCTGTGCCGGTAGTTTGGGTATTCATAGTGATTAGTGGGGGTACTCTTGTTATTTAGTGGGCAGGGAACTGGGGATGTCAGATGTCCTGCAATATGGAGGATGGTGGTTCTAGATGTCCTGTATCCTACATGATAGGTATGAATAGCTCCCCAGACATTCATGTAGATGAAAGAGCAATGTGTAAATATCTGAGCCTAGAACCTAGTTTATTTTACATATGACAAGTGGTATTCATTACACAGTTTTAACACACACTGCATCTCCAGAAATGCAACGGCTAGGGTGATTGGGAGAAGAATGTACATTTTTGTCTTCTTAAGAGCTTCACCAGGAGTTGCTCACTAAGAGACATAATGAAAGGGTTAACATCAAGCTTTCTGGCTTTGAATCCCAAATCCTATACTTTACTAGCTGTGTGTGATGATGGCCAAGGTACTTAACACTTCTGTCTCTCAGTTTCCTTAGCTGTAAATTGGAGATAATAACAGTACCTATCTCAAAATGTCATGAGAATTAAATGAGTCAATAATGTAATGTGCTCAGAGCAGTACCTGGCACAAAAGAAGGGCTCTAATTCATCTTGGAAAATCATGTCAGTGATGGCAACGCTGCTTATGTTATTTGTGGCTCTAAAGAATTACACCTGCATTATTTTGCATTTGCAGTTGTCACATTCCTGGTGATTATGATTGATTGATAGAGAGGTATTTAGGTCTTATTTTAAAATATCAGCTATAGGAAAAAATGTTGAAAGTAAAACAATTGAATGTTGTCCTATTTCACATAAATATAAACTTATCAGAGATAAGTGTCTAACTGCTTTCTTACATTTCCTAGAGTAGCCATGCCCAGCCTTTTACATATTGATTATGTATTATTTTTTATTATAAATTACTTTCTTTTGTATCTTATATTTAGAGTTTATGTAGATTTCTTTTAAGGTTATACGTGTAGGTAGTGTATACTACTTTTAAATTTCATTTCAGGAAATTAGTAAGGAAAGCATTACAAAATGCTTGTTTATAACAGAGCACATTGGGTGTGATCAGATGGAGAACCACCGCAATAGATGAATGAGAATCACCTGGAACTCCTCAGTTTGTATCTCAAGAGTTGTCTGGGTTGGTCTGGGTAAAGCTGAGAAGAAGTAAGAGGTTTCTCCAGCCCACTGTATTTTTCTCTAATCCCCCTTGCAACATTTAAGGCTCCAGTAAACACAGTCTGAAAATAGCTCTGGGACAGAGATTCTCAAAATGTATCTGAAAATGTATCTTAAGTCCCACTGGCAATCTTCTTAGTAGAATAAAAATGAAACCACTGGCAATGGAATTGTCCTCAACTGCATTCTAAAGGCTATTAGCAACAAACATATTAAAAGATTTATTACAGATTACTAAAACCTACTGTTTCTATTGCATAATTAGACATTTCTCAAATTTATTCAAGAATCAATTCACTATTCCACTGAGGTATCGGCTATCACCAAAGTCCAGGCCATTCTGAAAAACTCCACAACTCACATAGACAAAGTTCTTAGAAACTGAGGGAAGGATGCTTTGTTAACTGAATGTTACAGGCATTTCAAGTTGTTTATGGCTTTTAATTACTACTGTTCTTGATTCTTAATTATAAATCACTACTAATTTAGTTCTATTAATATTAGTTTTGTTTCTTGTGAATTACTTTTGCCTAAACTTATGTAGTGATGCTAATTTTAATAGTATCTTGGGGGGAGGGGTCAATAATTTGTCAATTAGAAAACTTTTATGTAATTGCATTTCAATTAAAATGTGAATTGTCTGCATCCAATCCCCAGTTTGCTTCTACAGTGGCAAGTTTCTATTTGTCAACTGAATAACAAGTTACTACCTGTCTGAAAAGTGAAAAAAAATGAAGTGGGTTGAGTAAAAGCCCTACCTTAAAGGGCCAAGGTTGATAATATTTAAGAGCCATCTCTAGACAAGAAAGGTGTACCTGGGGTGAGGGTAGAGTAGAGAAGACCCAGAATGCCATGCAGAAAGGTAGAGAAAGTAGATGCCCACCTACAGACAGATTCTTTTTTATCTGGAAGCATATTTGCAGAACACAACAAACAGACTCAACTTACAGATGAACCAAAATTCTTCTGAGGAACTCTGCTTGGAAAGAGCGAACAGACAAGTCAGATCGGAAATAACATTTCTCTGCTTTCAGACACTTGAAATATCTTTCTGCTGGAAAATCTGGGCTTTTTTTTTAGCCAGATTCCATTCATCCATGAGCGAGAAGAGCAGACATTTCCAGGACTTACCAGGAATTCCAAGGATCTCTGTCTGAATAGAAATGAGAGTAAATATCAATCAAATTATAGATAAAATCATCTATGAAACTTTCAGGGACCTACTTATTTTACATCAAAACACATCCACATATTTCTAGGCTAAGATAACATGTCAGTAGGATGATTAGAAGACAGAATTCCATGCAAGTACAGGACAATTTTTTTTCAGTAGATTTTGCATGAGTCCTAGAAGTGAAAATGATTGGGCTGAACTCCATTCGCAAGAAGGGGGTTTTTGCAGAAGTACCTAGTATCCTCCCTCCACCTAAACAGGAAAAAAGTCCAGCAGCCTCAGTTGGAGAGTGTCCCTTGGGTTTTCTTCCAGCCCTAGAATTCCATAATTTTGGGGAAAAAAACACCAGTGAGATTCCTAAACCCTATTCTGCTCACTGTAATCTTCTTTGCCATAGCTCTCTGTAGTCAGAACCTAGAGGAATGAACTTCCTTTCCCATCCCCCTTCACTTGCATTTCAGGTAAACTGTGAATTATCTACACTCATTCCACTAACAGGAAAAAATGTACCACACATTTTTCTAGGCTTTTGGATGCAAAGATAGGGAACCTGATTTCAGGTTGCTCAAAGCCCAGGACTTTCCTGGTACAGACAAATGAAACAATTATGATAATGCAGTAGAGTAAGCAATGCCTCTCAGGTAAGTAAGGTCTGCTATGGGAGTGGAGGATGTTGAGTTGTAGCATCTTGAATCCAAAGGCATCGTAAAAGTGTAAGTACCACTATGCTGTTTGCAAAGAGATTAGATATATCTTTGTGTGTTTCTAGATTGCCATATTTGTCTCCTTTTGAAATTAGATCGTGATGCAAAATGGGCCTCTCTGAATGCAAATGTTACCAGGGATGACACTTATCACCCCTTTTTTGGGTTCTTCATCTGAAGAGTATAATGAACAGTAGCACTTGATTAGTGCTTTCCAACCTTCATCCATAAAAAAGTAAATAATATCTAACACTTACTGAGGGCTGACTCTATGCCAGGTACTTGCGTGTGTGGTTTTCTACATGAACTTACTTAACTCTCACCACAACCGTATGAAGTAGGTACTCTATTTCCACTTTTAAAATGGAGAATTGAAGTAAAAACATGTACAGCAACATGACCAAGTTCACAAAGCTGGTACAAAGTAATCTTACTAAGCTTACTGTCTCTAGAATAATGCATCTAAAATGCAAATAGAATCACATCACTTTCCTGATTAAAAGCCTCAATGGCTCCCTTTGCCTAGACCCAAAAGCGTAAAGTCCAGTGTCCTTAGTGTGATATCTGTGTTCTCTATGACTTGGCCACTTCTCCTATCTCATCTCATGACTTTTCTTTCCTTTTTATATATTTCAGCCATACATGTCAGTCTCCCAGTACACCTCTTTTCATATTTTTGGCTTCCTCTTTTAAATTGCCCAATATGTACTTTGTATTCCTCTTGCGCTTTGTGGACTTCAGTGCCACGCCTTCTATGACATTTCTCTGATGGCTTCAGGTCAGTGGTGGTACCTGTCCTATATATTTATCTGGAAGTCTGTGCATCTTCATGACCAGAGCTTACCATATTACACTGACATTTATTTAAGGGTTTCTCTCCTGTACTAGGCTGCGAAGTCCTCAAGGGCCAAAGCCATGCCTTACTCATCCTGATATCGGTGGCATCTGGCACACTAGAGCAGAGTGGACGCTCAGAATGTGCTGGCTAAAAGGTCCTGACCCAGAGGTTGTTCTGTGCAGCAGCTAAGAGGTCTGACTCTATAGAGCTCAGATCCTACACTACCACTTACTGCTGTGTCACTTGGACAGTTGACTTAAACTCTCTGAGCCTCAACTTTCTCATTTGTAAAATGATAAAAATAGTAGTATCTTCACCATATTCATTGTAAAAATTACACACAACGATGAATATAAAATACATAGCAAGCTGTTTTGTACATAATAGTCACTTGTAAATGTTAATTGTCATCAATCCTCATCATTATATTTAGAAAGGGTCATACTCAAACCCAAGACAAGAGCACATCTGTTTAAGGCTACAAAAACTCTCAGAGAAATTCTACCCAGATTTACATCCTTGCCATTTGCTAGAGTTTGTCAATCCTTGCAGTGGGAAAACTTTAAGGAAATGTGGCTTTATACATGGATCACATTGTGTACCACTCATTCTTTTGCTCTCTTTTCAATGGTCTCTTTTCCTGTATTTGAGAAAAAATTATAAGCTTGAAAATTTACAGAAGGTTACGGAAGAGTAGCCTGGGGAATATGAATAAAATTGAGCCTAAGATAAAATTATCAGGCTTGCCACTTTTTCAGTCTTGCCAACTAGAATACACGTTAATAAAACTATTTAGGTATGTGCTCCTTTCTGATTTATTCTTGGGGCTTTCTGATCCATAGAGCCAAGATTCCTAGTTGGTGAACTAGAAATGTTGGTAAATATGTAGGGAAGGCATGACATTTCCCTTAAATGATACAGACTTTAAAGAACTGAAAATAATTTCCAAGATTAAGTGAATGTGGTATAATAATATAATTATAGTAACTACCTTTTATTGTTTATTTACTGTGATGAGCACATTTGTATTTATTATCACATTCAATAATCACAACAATTCAATGAGGAAGTTACCATCATTATTCTCAAAATAGAAATAAAGAAACTGAGAACCTCAGGACTTGTTCAAGGTCAATAGCTATAAAGAGGCAAACCTGGGACACTGAACCAATTCTGTGTGACTCCCAAGTTCATGCTATTTGTCACTGCACTGAACAAACACACACATAGAGACACATTCATACGCGTGCGTGCATATGTGAAAAGCCAGTAGATTCAAGCTCCTAATTAAGTATATAAAGCTGTAATTGAAGTATGAAATTAATTTTTTTGCTTCATATTAAAAGCCCATGTTGACTCTGGTCAACAGATAAAAAAGAGACAAGTTTTAAAACATTTATTTTAGCCTGTTCCTGAAGACCATGGAGTTCAATTGAGTTCAATTTCAGGAGTGACTTCAGCATTAGAGTCAATGGAAAGCAAGACTGATTTTTTTTTTTTTTTCCTCCTGATGGCCTTTGAGCTGTCTAAGCTCCCAGAAGCAAGACACAGGTTCACTGTCTTTTTTTTTTTTTTTTTTAACCCTCTGCCCAGCTGTGGCTCAGCTAATACCTCCAATCTCTGGAAAAGTTCAATTCACTCTTGTCCCTGATTAGCAAAGCACCTTCTGCCTATAGCTCAGTTCATCATTAGTTTGATTGTACTTCCAGATATGCAAGACACTGGTAATCAAGTACAACTTGTTTTCCCTTAAGCTAAATTGTTGAACTTTAAAGATTTGGAGCATTACAACATTATTTTAACTTATGCCACTAAGCACATTACTCCTTCAGTTGTTACTGAGTCATAAATCACTCCCTGGCCTTTACCCACTGCCAGGTTTGCAGTTAACTATTGAGAACAGATTCTGAGATACGTCTTGGAAAATAAAATCTTCCTCTATTTGTTACATGTCTTGTTATCTCATTCTACTGAGAGATCAATGTGATATTTGAATCAAATCAGGTAGGTTGGTGGTTAAAATTACAGAGCAGTCCCTAGAAAAAAAATGACTAAGTTTTGCTTTTCTTGGACAATCTGAGGAACCTGTGTTGTTGATGCCTGCTGAGATGATGGGAGTATCCAAGAAGAAAAAAATCAAATAGGAAATGTTGCCAGCAATTCACTCCTTCCTTCCTTCTTAAGCCTTTCTTTCTTCCGCTTATGCCTTCCATGTTACTACCAGTTATTGCATGCCTACTATGGGTGAAGCACTGTGCAAATCTCCCAGATTTAAAGAATGGAGACACAAAGATTAATCAAACTTTGTCTTAGTTTTAAGTTGTTTTCATAATATGAGGGCAAGCAAGATATGCAGGGCAAAAGGTAACTAAAATTCAAAGTTGGAAGTGCTCAGTGCCATAGAGAAGCCCAGGTAAGCCTATGGAAGTTCATGTGAGAGATTCTTCCTGCTAGGGAATCAAGGAATTCCATGACTGTGGCAACATTGGAACTGGACTCTTACAAAAGATAGGAAAGAAAGAAGGACAAAGCTGGAAGTATCATACTCTATACTATACTTCAAACTATACTACAAAATTATAGTAATCAAAACAGTATGGTATTGGCACAAAAACAGACACATCCATCAGTGGAACAGGATATAGAGCCCAGAAATACACCCATAGACATATGGTCAATTAATCTACAACAAAGGAAGCAAGAATATACAATGAGGAAAAGACAGTCTCTTCAATAAGTGGGGTTATGAAAACTAGACAGCTCCATGTAAAATAATGAAACTAGACAATTTTCTCATACTGTATACAAAAATAAACTCAAAATAGATTAAAGACTTCAATGCATGAAACTATGAAGCTCCTAGAAGAAAATGTAGGCTGTGTGCTCTTTGACCTCATGCTTAGCAATATATTTTTGGATCTGGATCTGTCTCCTCAGGCAAGGGGAACAAAAACAAAAATAAACAAATGGGACCAAATCAAACTAAAAAGCTTTTCCACAGTGAAGGAAATCATCAACAAAATGAAAAGGCAATCTACTAAATGGGAGGAGATATTTGCAAATGATATGTCTGATAAGGGGTTAGTATCAAAAATATATAAAGAACTCATACAACTCAATATCAAAAAAACACACCATCAAATTAAAAAATGGACAGAGGACCTGAATAGACATTTTTCCAAAGAAGACATGCAGATGGCCAACAGGCATATGAAAAGATGCTCAACATCACTACTCATCAGAGAAATACAAATCAAAACCACAATGAGACATCACCTCACACCTGTCAGAATGGCTATCGTCAAAAAGATAAGAAATAAGTGTTGGTGAGGATGTGGAAAAAAGGGAACCCTAGTACACTGTTGGTGGGAAGTAAATTGGTACAGCCACTATAGAAAATTAAATATAGAACTGCCATAGGATCCAGCAATTCCACTCCTGGGTATTTATCTAAAGAAATCAAAAACAGTAATTTGAAAAGATATATGCACCACAATGTTCATAGCAGCATTATTTATAATAGCCAAGATATGGAAGCAACCTAAGTGCCCATAGACAGATGAATGGATAAAGAAGATACGGTGTATATATAATAGAATATTACTCAGCCATAAAAAGAATGATGTCTTGCCATTTGTGACAACATGAATGGACCTGGAGGGTATTATGCTTAGTGAAATAAGTCCGACAGAGAAAGACAAATGCTGTATATTTTCACTTATATGTGGAATCTAAAAAACAAAACGAATGAACAAATATAACAAAACAGAAAGAGACTCACAAATACAGAGAACAAACTAGTGGTGGGGGGGTGGGGTGAGATAGGTGAAAGGTATTAAGAGGTACAAACTACCAGTTATATATAAAATAAATAAGTCACAGGGATGTACTGTATAGCACAGGGAATATAGTTAATATTTTATAATAACTTTCTATGGTATGTAATCTATAAAAATACCAAATCACTATGTTGTACAGCTAGAGCTAACACAATATTGTAAGTGAACTATATACTTCAGGAAAAAAAAAAGACTGTTGGGGATGGGGACAGCATTTCAGGTGGAGGAATGCAGAGGCATAGAGAGATGAAAAGTGTCATGTTTCCGTCAGTTCTCTCCTTCCCCTTCCATGCCTCTGGATGCCACAATCCTTGAATCCTAGCCTCCTCGGACCCTTTTCCATCCATTTTCCCAGATCAAACTCAATCATTCTGTGTTGGATGGACAGTCAGGACCATCTAGGTGATCTGTCCCCATGAAAATATCATTGGTCTATGATATCATTCATTTAAGGTGACTTGTTTATATTTTAACCAGGGATTTCTGAGACATGACCTCAATTCCACACATAGTATTAGGTTGTCAGGGTACTTGCTTTTATTTTAGGAAAGGAAGGGATACTTTCAACCTTGTCTTAGATTAGAGAGACAACTGTCCTCTTAGCTAACTTGGAAGGCCCTCTGTCAAACAATATTGGGCACAAGAAAACCTGAGCAAGATCTGAATTTTGTGGGCAACATAATTTACATGTAACCAATTTGATTTTTTGGCAGACAAATGATTTGGGGGGAAATGAGGTTTGCTTGGGGCACCCCGAAGTTTGTTAGTATCAAACCGGGTTTAGAAATCAAATAACTATTTCTACTAACCCTGTGTTAAGAGAAAAAGTATCCCTTAAAATTTGCACAAATGTCTGTGTTCCAAGAGCCTCATGGTTTGAAGTGTTCTCAGATATTCTAAAAGGATGCTTTACTTTACCATGACAGGGATAAGGGAAGGAAAATAGATATTTCTTAATTCTTAAAATACTTCTTAAATAATACTATGTACCATGTACTAGCTCTAAGATATTTCTCCTTTACAAACTACCTCCTGTCTTTTCATCCTATTCACATTAAAACATAGTAGCACCGTGGACTTTGAGATCTTGTAGCATTTGGCCTCTGCTTACCTCTTTGTTTCCCATCCCCTGTCACTGTCACCATCACTTCAATTGCTTTTGCCTTTTTTCACTGACTATATTAACTTCATTGCTTCCTTGAGGTTTGTGCACTTCCTGTATCTTCTGCCTGGAGTGGTCCTCCCCAACAAAGCCTGTGGTTCTCTCTCTCCCTTCATTCTGGTCTCTGCTCAGAGAGGCCTGCCCTCACCACCTGGTCCAATGTAGATCTCCTCCCACCACTGATCTCGGCTGCTTCTCCAATTTAGTTTTCTCTATCTCACTTAATGCCACCTAACATAATGCTATATATTAATATTTTAGTTTATTGTCTGGGTTTCTCTCTAGATTAGAAACACCAAGAGAATAGAGACTTTTTTTGAATTTTAGAATTTTATTTATTTTTTTATACAGCAGGTTCTTATTAGTTTTCCATTTTATACATATTAGTATATATATGTCAATCCCAATAGAGACTTTTATCTTGCTTACTGCTGAATATCCAAAGCCTAGAACAATTCCCAATATGTAATAAGCATTTAATCAAAATGCATTAAATTAGAGGTATTACTGTCCATGTTTTACGGGGAGGTGCATATTGTCATCAGCAGAGATTGGAAATTTACTCAAAATCGCCAGCCTCGTAACTGAAGCAGCTGGGAATTAAACTTGAAAGCTCCTTCCCTTTTCACTACACCAAAATAAAGATCATGCTGTAGTAAATTTCTCCCTTGTGTTGCAGAGTTTGACATAAGCGATATCTTCTTCCACAATACCTCTGTTATAATTAGGTATTTGTTTTTCTCTCTTTCCATTTCAGTGTAACCTAATCTGGGCTGTCATCATCTGTGGGATAATTGTGGAGTATTTACTGCACATAGTAATCATTAATTAATGCACAAAGTATATTAACTTTAGCTAATAAAATAATAGTAACGATGATCCCCCCCTGTCTATTTGATAGAGCTTTTTCTCTCATCTCTTATCTCAGTTCAATGAACATCAGAACAGGAAGGCATCTTAGAGACACAGAGTGGAAAGGGATTCTTTCAATGTCACATATATCCCTGTAGTGGGTCTCCATGCTCTTTCTGATATGGCCAGCTGCCTTATGGCCTGCATATGAGAAAAACAAAAGGAAAAAGAAAAGCTAAAAGCAAAATCTATCTTAATGCCCTAAATTTTTCCTTTGCCTCATGTTAATGTTTGTCATAACCCGAGTTCCTTGAAAGCTTTTCTATTTATTTTATCTATGCTTTTTTAATTATGGGGAGACATGACAGAGCCATATCTCAGTGTGGTTTTAATTGGAAGTATTGATGTTTTGAAGTTGCACCCTGCTGGGAAAATTTTAATTATGATTCACATGTCCCCAGCCTGAATGGTTCTGTGGTGAATTGTAATATTGTTCATACATAGCTCTCCATTTCCTCCCCACCCCTATAAGAGGAATATACATCTGTATCCTTTGCCACACATCACTTGCAGCGCCTTCTGTAGGTACCATTGGCAAGACTGGCCATGTAACTTGCTTTGGTCATTAGCATATGAGTCGATAGGATGTAAGCTGCATCCAAGCAGATGCTCCCTGATATAAGAAGAAGCATGTTATACAAAGAGGCTGCTGTTTTATCCTGACACCCAGAATGGGAAGTCAGGTGGGGCAGATTCCAGTAGACCTGGAGCAGAGCCTGAACTGACTTGCTGCCTTTATGTGATATATGCAAGAAATAAATATTTTATTGTTGTTGTCCATTAAGAAATTGGGTTTGTTTGTTAGCATAACAAATGCTCAGTAATAGAGGTTCAAAGAAAGTAAAGCAAAGAATTATAAAATCTCAAGGTTGCAGATCCATCAGAGGTCATTGAGTCCTGACCTCTATCCAGTATAGGAATTACTCCAGAATATCATACCAAATAGCCATCAAGCCACTCACTGTTTGAAAATCACTCACAAGAAGCTACCTTGTCAACCACTCAAGAATTTTTTCATCTTAACCTATCCAAGTGATACCTTAAACATGTTCCTACATCCATGGCATCATCTGAGTTGCACCTGTACAATTAATTACTTATAAATCCTCTTTAATTAAACTCTTTTTGTTTAAATAGATTTACTTAACAGGAGTACTTGTTATCACTACCAGAACTGGAAACCCATTATCAGTTGCCTTAAACAGAAGGTCATTCAGTAAAAGACACATACTGTAGAAATGAAACAATATTATTGATCCTACCTATGCCCTATTGATTCCTATCACTATGGGCCTTTCTATCTCTTTATTAACAAGAATTATTAGGAAGTATTACAAATTGAGCCCTACTCCTTGTTACTAGAAAGAGGGAAAGAAAAATTAATAAAGGGTAAGTTACTCTGTGATTTAGGGCTGTTCAATTCATACTTCTCGTTTTGTGGACCATCAGAAAGACACACCAGAAGATAGAGTTGGAGCAAAGGGAGCATCACTTCTCTCAAGGGCAATTATCAAGGGTAAAGCCTCTTCAACAACTTCTTTTATGATAATATCTTGATCCCATAGGTATTGACTGTAATGCAAAGATGATAAAAATTCTAATTCTCCTTCCACTTTTATACTATCACCTCTCCCCATAGTCTTAAATCTTCTTTTCTCCAGGATAAACATCTCGAAGTCATCAACTTTTCCTTGTATGCTATGCTTTCTGTGACTTGCCCCCAATCTCCCTTCCCTGGATAGTCTTCTCTCCTTGTCAAGTTCCCTCACTCTGATGCAAAAATGAGTAGAGCTCACATGTGAATAATTGAGATGGTCTGGAAACTTACTGTGTAAAATTCACGATCATAATTAGGATGCAGTGGGAGACTGGAAACAGTAAATGGCTGATGATTGGCTCTCTCTGATGCAACTGCAAAATTCTTTCTGAAATACAATGAGAAGTTTTCCCGAAACTTTTACTGTTAGCTTTGGAATTAGCAAAGCTTTAAGCTCTCCTAAGCTGGGGGTGGGGGGTGGGGGAACTACTTTTATTTTAACCATTCCAGTTCTAAGAAGGGATCAGGACTGCTGTTCCTACAAATGACCTTCCTGTTTCCATTCAGAAGAAATGTAAATCAGTCAATGAGAGATGGTAGCAGCAGGACCTAGTCAAGCAGGGCAGGGGAAAGGAGACTTTCACTGTCTGGGAAGAACCTGAGTGTCACACAACCTGGCAGGGTCTTTTGTAAGTGAAGCTATTACACTGTCCATTTGGCTTGACAATGTCAGCCACAGACGTGCTAAATTGTCACACTTCTCTGACAAAAAATCCTGGGCAGTAATTCCTTCTTTGAGTTAAAATAGCTTTCAGACCTCTCTGTCTACCAGGAAACTAATGGGACTGCTCTGCAGTGCTGCCTGATTAAAGCTCCTTTGTGTGCACTTCCCACCTCCATCTACCCACACGGGACCAATAGCACTGGAGAGGGAGAAGGAAGAAGTCCAGCCAGTTATAATGTTATGCCTTCTGTTCCCCTCATAAGGCTTTGTTCTAATTTTTTTCCTTACTATTCCCCTGCTTGACCAAGTAGGGTGGTCTGAATCGTTGGGAAAATAGCCCTTGAATTGATTTTTTTTTTTTTTTTTTTTTTTTTTTACTATTTTGGCTTTCTGCCTTTTACCTCTTCTTCACAGCTTCTTTTCTGGCTCCTGGCCATATGTTCTTGGACAGATCACCAGTCACTTAACCGCTTTGAGCCTCAGTTTATTCCTCAGTAAAATGAGAAATTTACAATGCCTTCCTCCAAAGGCCATTGTAAATATTCCGTGAGATGACGTGAAAGTTCCCCAGGATACCGCCTAGCACATAGTAAGTGCTCAATAAGTGGGTTTTTTGTTTTTTTTTTTATTGTGTGAGTATCCAGGTAGCATGCAAAGCACTTTGTATGGATTCTCTCTTTTAGTCATCACAACCCTAGGAGGTAATTATTATTATTATTATTATTATTTTTAATTTTATTTATTTATTTATGGCTGTGTTGGATCCCTGTTTCTGTGAGAGGGCTTTCTCTAGTTGTGGCAAGCGGGGGCCACTCCTCATCGCGGTGCGTGGGCCTCTCACCATCGCGGCCTCTCTTGTTGCGCGGAGCACAGGCTCTAGACGCGCAGGCTCAGTAATTGTGGCTCACGGGCCCATTTGCTCCGCGGCATGTGGGATCTTCCCGGACCAGGGCTCGAACCTGTGTCCCCTGCATCGGCAGGCAGATTCTCGACCACTGCGCCACCAGGGAAGCCCAATAAGTGGGGTTTAAATCAGAATCAGACTATGAAATATTAAATCATGTTCCTCTAATGTGAATGCCTCACAGGTAAAATCTATCTAAATCCAAAGAGCCTGTAGGGCAAGTTCACAAAGACACCTTCATAAAGGGCTTATACACATTATTCATTATTTCTATTCATACAAGACTTAGTGACTGTTGAAGAGAGCTCAGAAAAGAGCAGTGAAAATGATGAAAGGTCTGTGAGGTCATTCCTCTGGGGAAAAGGTTAGAGGAGATGTGTTCTTTAATCTGGGCAGGTGAAGATTGCTGCATGACTTAATAATGGTCTTCAAGTGTGATTGATGTTAGTAACTGAAAGAGTAATGGAAGGGTTGCATTAAAGTGGAAACACATCATTATCATTCTCCCAAAACCTGCTAGATATTTCCTAAGAGCAGAAGTAGATGAAATAGAGTCCTATCGCTAATAACGATAGATGTTGGGACCGGAATCAAGGAGAAAACCCCCTGCCTGTGTACTTGTCAGAGGCAGAATCTGGATGGCTGGTGGCAGGACATTTTTGAGAATGCTTTGCCCACCCTGGACTTTAGGCAATTTTGTGACTTCTGCCTACAGACTGTGATCTTGCCTCTAAATCTGGGCTAGACCCCCAATGTCCAAAACAGTGCCTGACTCACAGTGAATGTGTGACAAGTGTCTGCTAAAAAGCTTTTATTCCTATCTTTTGAAAAATGGAGATAATATTCTACCCCTAGGGTTGATCCATGTGACATATACTACCATGACAAATGCTACCTTTCTTTATAAAAATGACTCTAGTGGTGGTGGTTGGTAAGAGGAGAAGTTGCACGATAGGAACTGGATAACTTCTGTCTGTCACTAGATTGTGAACTTTTTGCAAGCAGATTTCTTACTCTCCAATGTTCGAGTTCAGTGTCTCTCAATCATTAGAATTTCCTAAGGGAGCTTTAAAAAAAAAACCACTGAAGCCAGGGACTCAAAGCAGACTATTTTAATCGAAATCTCTGAGTATGATGCATCAGCTTTACCGTTTTGTAAGGTACAGTCAAGTTTGGGAATCGCCGTTGTAGCTGAATGCAAAATAGAACTAGGAGAATAGAGGACAGAGAGCTAGTGTGCCTTATCCCCCAAATCATGAACCCTTGAAAGTTCCACACCATCTTGAAAAGAACAAAAGTATAGTTTCTTTAGAGAGCACTAGAATTTTTTCTTATCCTGCTACTCTGATCCTCCATGGAAAAAGAATATAAACTGGTCTCTAATTTTTTTTACATTCTAATATTTTGACTCAACTCTTATATAGGTGGTAGAAATTGCTTCTTTAAATCTTTATGAGGAAGGAAGGCTTTCAATTTCCATTTTTGTAGAATTTTATATGCTTCTTGACCTTTATGCCATACATCCCCAACGGAAAATTTATGAACATCTCATATGCTCTAGAGCCGTGACTAGCATCTCATGTTGAAGGTTTCACATTATCTAAAATTATATTTTCTAAATTTACATGCCAGAGAGGCATCTTAATTTTTCCTAGAGCTATAGAAGTCTATAGGCAATAATGATATGGGTGATCTATATCTCGGGAATATTAAAGAATGAGGATTTGACAAACAGATAAAGAATCCCATATTAGATATTCAAAATAATTAGCTAGAATAACATAAAAAAGGAAGAAAAGTCTACATGCAGCTGTAGCATTCAGATCATTCTGTCTTACAGTGATTATTAAAATTCTGGCAGTGAGCGGATATGGAAAAGTATTCTTTCTACTCCCTCTTGTTCTCATGATTTCTTTAGAATATGGCCAAGCTCCTCACAAGGGTCTGAAGTTACTAGTTTGAAGAATAGTTACTTAAGAATCTAATACTTCTTCCATGAAAAATATTGCTCAGTTGCAATTTACCACTACAAGAAAGTGTCTTTTTACTTGAAAAACATGGTATTTTTAAAAGATTATCTGTTAAAATGAAAACAAAGAAAAACCAAATTGTCATGAAACTTTTAGCACCAGAAAATTCATTTCGGAATCTCCCTGGATTTATAAACCTTGGTTGATAAATGGTAATTGACTCTGTTATGGTTACTATTAGGCTTCTATAAACTTATTAGATAATTAGCAAAGCTAATGTTTTCTGCACCTCTCCCATTATCCCAAAAAAGGAATCAAAAATTTCTTGTTTGAAGTACATACCAATATGTGCTTCCTGCAAGTACACCTTCAACAGACTAACTGAATGAATTGTTAGACAGGGTTATTTACAGTTACCCCCTTAAACATAGGTTTGGGGCTCCCGAACACAATGATTTAAATACTGTCCTGTCAGAGGTTCTGCTTCGGGCAGTAATTAGACTACTGGTTTAGGTGCTACGTAAACTGCTAGTAAAGTAATTCTGCAATAAGTATCAAGATTTTTAAAAATCTTCATACCTTTGGAGTCAGTGTTCCATTTTTATGGGGATTTCCTAGGGAAACAGTGTAAAATGTAAACTAATATTTTTATGTAAAATGTGCCTTATGCTGTTAGTCATTAATCAAAAGAGTGTACAAGTGGAAGTAACCAAGTATTTAGCATGGGGTATAATTAAGGAAATTAGGATACCCAAAGAATGAAATATTGTATGGTTATCATATTTTGATAAATGTTAAGTAACAAAAGGAAAATATGAAATGATATATGTAGCATATGCCCTCACTGTAAAAAAAAATGCATACAAATGTTAATAGGGGTTATCTTGGGCAGTAGAATTTGAGGGGTTTTTCCTCTGCTTTATTTTTTATATAAATTTCTGAATTTTCCATAGTTTTTCTTTTTCTTCCATGATGGAAATAGCCCTATTTTTTTTCCCCCTAAAATAAGAATAAGAATAACAACAAAACACTTGCCAATACAAGTTCAAACATAAACACCTAATGAGGAAAACGACATTTATTTCCCCACACCCTGAGAAACCACCATCATTTTGGTCATCATTTTCACATGCATCACCATTTTTTTTTTTTTTTGCATACACATCCATGCTTCATACTTTTAAAAAAAGACATTTATAATGCTGCTTAATGGTAGGCAACTTTTTTCAGTTAGGTTGTTTTTCCCCTTCTCTCTCTTTTTTCCCTTTCTTCCTCTTCTTCCTGTAGTTTGACCCACTCCCCATGTAACCACCTAATATAAAAATATACAGATACACACTTCAGGAATATGTATGTGTAGGTTTGTGTTTATACATATGTTTATATTATGTATTTACATATGTATATATGTAGTAGTTTATATATCCACATATATGTATGCAAGTGTATATTATATATTGTATGTGACATATATGTATGAATATACATGAAGTCATAGTAATGATATGAAATTGCCAATATTCAACTGCTTTTGACTTGAAAAATGTCAGTTTCAAGTCAAGGGTTATTGAGATTATTATGGTGTGGATAAACTACAGTTTACTCAACCTTTCCCTCATCGATAGGCATTCCTTTTATTTGCTGTTCTCAGCATAAATAATGTTTCAGTTATCATAATTGTACATATATTCTAAATAATCAATGATTTTTATACCTAAGGGGGATGTTTTATGTATGATACAGATTTTTACCAGAACCATTTACATATATTATTAACAAGGATGTATTTTGAATAACCTTTTCTGATATTTGCAAAACCTTTCATTTTGTCCTTTTAGTTGGGCTGAAAATGTACAAAATAATCCTGTTGAATAATAATGATGATAGTGGTCATTTATGCCTTTTACTTGATTTTTCAACAGACAACTTTAGTGTTCATCCTTTGAGATTCCTGCTACTGATTTTTAGTAGATAGACTAGGTCTTGAAACCATTTTAAGTTTATTTTTGTGTATGGTGTGAGTAAGTGTTCTAATTTCATTGATTTAAATGAGCTGTCAAGCTTTCCCAACACCACTTGTTGAAGAGACTGCCTTTTCTCCATTGTATATTCTTACCCCCTTTGTCATAGATTAAATAACCATAGATGTGTGGGTTTATTTCTGGGCTCTCTCTTCTGTTCCGTTGATCTATATGTATGTCTTTGTGCCGATACCACTCTGTTTTGATTACTGTAGCTTTGTGGTATAGTCTGAAGTTTGCAAGGGTTATGCCTCCAGCTTTGTTATTTTTCCTCAGGATTGCTTTGGCAATTCTGGGTCTTTTGTGGTTCCATATAAATTTTAGGATTATTTATTCTAGTTCTGTGAAAAGGGTCATGTGTAATCTGATAGGGATTGCATCAAATTACAAATTTTTGGAGCAAGGGCTGGCTTTGGTATAAATGCCAGTCATGTCGTTCCTCAAGGTGTGCTGGTCGTTATCCCCTTGATAGGGAGTGTTATTGGTGTTGTGTTTAGAGCCTGTGCTGGATGTGAGGCAGTGCTTCCTCTTTGCTCTTTGGCTGTCACCCCCCTGTCAGGTCAGGGTCTGCTCCCCAGTTATTGGAGTAGAAGCCTTGAGGGTTGGGTTCAGTCAGGCTCCATTGTCCTTGAGCATGTGCCCTGCCTGAAAGGAAGTGATTGCTGAAGCCAGTGAGGCCCATGTGGTCACAGTGAACCTACGCATCGCCTGTGTCGGCATCTGTGGCTCCTCTCAGAAGCAGCCCAAGATCACGTCCCTTTCTCAGTTGTGTCTGTCCCAGTTCTAGTTTAAAGATGTGGTCTGAAGTAGGCTGGGGCTGGGGATCGAGGTGTTGTGACTGCAGGAATTGAGGTGGCTGTGCTTCCACCTGGGATCTGGGCTGCCTTTGTGGCAGACCTCTCCCAGTACCTGTCTTCCCCAGATCTGGTGCTAAGCTGCACAGAGTGGAGTGGGCGGAGCCAGGGCTCTCTTGCTGGGAAAGGAATCGCTGAGAAGCCCTACCCAGGGTCTATGTGCCTGAGATTCAGTGTTTAGCCACTGCTTATTCTTGTGGGGCCACCCAGTGCACGCTGACAGTGGTCTCTGCTGTTCTGCCTGGATCACCTGCCTGGACCAGGTGCCCTGGTCTCTCTTTGCATAGCTAGACCAAATCTTTGCCCTGACCTCACACCAGGCTGTGACATGGAGTGAGTGGAGCCAGGGCATTTACCCCTTCAGATTGGGAAGTACAGCAAGGAGGCAGCAGCTGCCAGTGCAAGTCTCTCTCGTCCTAATTGTTAGCAAACCAGCATGTACCCACTCCTTGTGGGGAGAGTCTAGGCTTCTCTAGCCCTTCTATCTGTCTCAGTGGGTTTCCTAACAGGCAAGGGGGCTTGTCTCCTCCATGTAGGACCCCAGGTCTGGGATGCTCGGACTGTGAGTCAGTCTGCTCCCTTCCTGGGGTGAGTGTCCACCCATGTGGACCTTCTCTTCCTCACAGATCCCTCCCAGGGGCACTGGTCTCAGCTGCTGCCTGTTTTTTTTTTTTGTTTTTTTTGTTTTCATTCTACACAGTTGCATGATCTTTCTTGCAGCTTTGGTTGTATAGGAGATCTTCTGTCAATTTCCAGTTAGTTTTCTGTGAGAATTGTTCCACGTGTAGGTGTATTTTTGATGTGTTTGTGGGGGGAGGTAAGCTCCCCATACTCCTACTCTGCCATCTTGATCCCCCTACTCCACAATTGATGTTTTTCACTCAGCTATTTTTTAGATACATTCATATTTATACATATAGTTCTAGTAATATATTTTAATTGCTGTATAATTTTATATTTGAAGAAATTAGACATGATTTAGTTTCCATTTTTATAGTGATCAACATTTAGGTTGTTTCCATTTTTAATATCATAAAAATTGTTGCAGTTAATATATTTGTGAATTTTCCTTGTAAGCATACTTACTTTCAGGGACTATTCACATTAAGATGTTATTCCACAATACTCATAGACAGTAAACTGTATAGAACACATCCTTGCAAGCATTTACAAGAGTTTCTTTAGGGTACATATCTAGAGATGGAATTATCACATCACATGATAGGACTGTCTTCAATTTTATTAGATATTGACAAATTACTCTTCAAAGAGGTTTACCAATTTATACTATTTATACTATACTATACAATGTTGGTTTTCCACACATTTTCACTAATAGTTGGTAGGGGAAGATTTTACTTTTTTTCTAATCTGACATAGGAATTGGTTTCTTTTGGTTATGTTACATGCATTTCCTTGATTAAGCAACTTTTCATCAATTTATTGGTCCTTCTGTTTACTTTCAGTGCATTTTCTACCCATATTTCTATTGTCACCTATATTTTTCCGGTAGATTTATAGGATTTTAATTACACACTGTTTTGTTTTATAGCATCCTCTTTGTTTTATATCATCCTTGCACATATCTTCTCTTAGTCCATGATATCACTTGTCAATTGTTGATGTTCTCTTGTTTTCTCCTTTTGATTAATTTTTGTGTCTGTATTGTATTTCAGAAATCCTCTCTTACGTGGCATCATGAAGACATGGTCTCACTTTTTTCTGGAGTATTATGCAACTTTCCATTTATTATCTAAGGTTTTTAACACATTAAAATGTGTTTTTATATATAGTGTGAAGTAGGGATCTATTATTTTTGTTGTCATTCTATAGGAAGAGCCAGTTTTCTCATTTACTTGTCTAGTCCACCTTGAACATGGGTACCCCTTCATTATAATCACATTAATATATATGACTAAGTCTATTTGCAGTCTTCCATACTGCTTCATTTGTCTATTTGCTATTCATACACCAATAACACATTGTTTTAGTTACTATATTGTTTTTAAAAAACTACAGTTCATCTCGTAGTGTTTATTTCCCACTTTCTTTGAAAGTTTGTTCTTGGCCTTTCCATAGAATTCAAATCCAGCTGTTGGAGTGGCCAGCTTTCTCTGCCCCTGTGGCCAAAGTTGTTGTGAGTTGTAGCAAGTTGTAAGTTTCCTGTTTGAGGCACTGGGAAGATGACTGTCTGCATTGGCCAACTCTACTATAAAGACTAGCATTCTCCTAGCCTCAGGGTGAGAGGATTTAATCCTCCCACTCAGCTCTCTTATGATTTTTAATGACAGGGAATAGCAGGTGCTTCCAAGGGCATTTACACAAGTCTAATAAAGTCTTTCTTCCTATGGGTCCAAGGATCCTTGAATACCAAGGTTTCTAGACACCACTGTGTTCTCATCCTTACCCCAGGGCTATCCAGTACCAGTCTAATTACACTTCAAACCCAGGATGAGAGAGTCTATGTCATCTGTTTAGACTGGGACTCAAGATCCTGGCATAGCTTGCTGATATCTTCTAGGACCTGTCTCGTCGCCCTAACCAGATCTGCATTCCTCAGGAGAAGACATAGGTATTGGATTGAAGTTGAAGGATATGAGGGCAAAAGGATACGTTTAGGCCTCTATCTAGAATCTTCTATTACAAAGTTTATATAATGATAAATTTAACTAATCATCTGGGAAAAAAACATTTAAAGTAAATCAATAAAAAACACATACTATCAACATGGCATAAAAGGATTATCTTCCTTTTTATAGCATCCACTTCACCAAATAATTACACTAGCATGATTAGCTATAACAACTTAGTAAGAACATAGTACTTTCAATACCTTCTAGAATTTAGATTTCATCTGTCATGAGAGTTCTTACTTATTCTACTACGTATTATACTGTTTGGCCCAAAAATGCTTCCTGTAATGATGAGTTTTATAAATAGCTTTAGATTACTCTTCACTTCTCTCCAAGTGCTAAACCACTGTACAGTATCTAAAGATTATGTACTGTCAACCTGTTTGCTCTTCATGCAAGATGTTAGCCCGTATTTGGGAAGACTTGCTTTATGATTTGTCATTTATGGCTTTAGTATTTTATTCCCTACATAATATTTATAGTCAGGTGGAAATATAATTCCCAACAATTCAATTTGCATTGTCTTTGAAGCATATATACATTTGGGTGGCGTTTATATCTTCTTTTTATTTCCACTACCCAGAACCACTGCTCTGTTCCTAACAAAGGGTTCATCCAGGTTACCTCTGTTATAATTTACCCTTATTCCTAGCAGTGATATGATGCTATGCTTCTTATAGTGTTGTTGGAAGATTTAGTTGAGATATTATATTTACAAACTTTTTGTTAATTTTGTTAACAAGGTGTTTTCAGATATGTTATCTCATTTGAACTTTATTCCTACTCTGCAATGAAGGCATTATTTTCTCCATCATAGGAGGAGAGAAACTGAGGTTCAGCAGCACACTTAAAGTTATTAAATATAAGACAGGACTCAAACTCATAGTTTCTTTTAATTAGTATTCTCCCCACCCTGTGTCATATTCTAATATCCAGAGCATATAAATATTTTCTCCATCGTAGTGGGTTGATGTTTGCTGGTGACCGTCCTGATGGTGGTAAAGGATGTGTTTGTTCTATACTGTTTACTGTCCATGAGTATTGTGGAATAACATCTTAATGTGAATAGTCCCTGAAAGTAAGTCTGACTTTGCCAACATGCATCGTCTGTAGGTCTTTAAGTGTGTGTTTGTGTGTGTGTGATCTCAGTAAGTTTTTTTTTTTTTTTACTGCTAAAGATATCTCAAAAACTTTTTCGTGGATGGAAATTTTTATCTCTTCTGAGCTTGGCAATTTAATAGAGACTGGTTCTATTTTCCTATCATTTTTATTCTTATTCAATCAGAAAAGCAACTGAAGATGTGTGATTTTGTACTTGCAAATTGTTGTGGTAGTTGTCTCACATGTGACCCAGTATTACCTAGAGTTTGACTTACACTTCTTGGATACTCTGCTTAAAATCTCATTGTCCATTGTAGGGCTTGCTTGTTCTTTGTATTTATTACCATGTAGAACATTTTGACAACTATTATTTCACCTCATCAGCATGTCTCATCTGATTATGGTGTGAGGCAAAGTAGCAGGAAACCCCATTATTTGAGTCATTGACAATGAACTGGACAAAGGAATGTGTAATCAACTGTGGGCAATAATATGTGCATTATTGGGATTTAAACTGGTGTATCCCATCTGCTCTAATTACTACAAATCTGTCATAAGTGACAGAAAAAGATTTATATCTTATTACTTACCAGCTGATAATGTTATGGAGTAGGTCAAGGTTCTCCTCTTTGTGGCCTTAGCTCACCATACATGTGAGAGACAGTCTGTCTGTGATGGGGCAAATGGAGTAACTAGAGTAAGCCTCATATACAAAGAGTGTTGGGGAGCCAATGTGTGTGCATTTTATAACTCCTCTTATTGCATGTCTCCCTTCCTCCAATATTTTGTACTTTCTGGCCAAGTCCCAAAAGTTTAATTTGTTTCAAGACCAGCCCCGAACAAAGGTCATCAACACTCCTGCCTCTTGTCTTTGGGAAACAGTGACTATAGCTTTGAAATCCTCTGTCCTTACTCATGTGTGTTGTAGACTCTCTCCTGGAAACAAAACATGACTAAGGTTTAGAAGGCCGATAGGGGTGGCCTCTGTGGATTTAGAGTGGACTGATTTCCAACCAGTGCCACTCCAATTATTTATTATCGATAACATTATCAATAATGGAGGTAGGAGATGGTATGATCAAAATTCACAAAAATGGAGAGGTGAATAAGAATTATCAGTAAAGTGCAGGAGTATGCAACCCTGGATAAGTAACTAACTTGTCTTGATTGAAGAACTGCTATTAATTCTCCGGCATTGGGTTAGATGGGAAAACTGAGGAATAGAGAGACCATGACAAGAAAGTGGCACGATTCAAGTAAGATCTTCTGGCTCCAAAACCCATAACCTTTTCACTGCAAAATACTGCAGAAAGTGCACGTTTGCTTTTAAAACTAGTTAATGCATTTATTCTCACCCTGATTGAAACTTTCTCTTCCTGACTCAGGCAACTCTATTATCATCAGCATTCACCACATAGCCCTAGGGAAGTTATCCTAGAGAAGTTAAGGGGTCCTGGTGTTCATGCAGCCTGATTCATCAGAATCTTTTCCAATTTGATTTTGAAGGAAGTTAGGCCAACAGTATATCTGTTGCCTTTTAGAATCTTGTTCTTCATGGTCTTCATTATTATTTCCTGCCTTTCAGGCAGTTTTGAGCTTTAGGATTCTTTTGGTGAGCAGATATATCACAGTGGCCTTTTCTGGTTATACACCTGCATTGTGACTATGCCAGGAAGGAACAAAACTGACATAGCAAATGTGCATGGTTTTCCTCCTTGAAAAGGTCCTTGGAAAGCTGGCTGCTATTTATAATGTTAATAGAATAATTCCTTTTCTATGCTTCATTCCCAAAGAGAGAACACACACAGCATATTTTGAATGATAAGCCGGAAGCTGAAGGGAACAGGCATGAGTATGAAGAGAGGGTCAGGTTTATGCCATCCTCTCAAAGAGTAAGTGAAACTCCCCATATCAACCACATACCAGTTGAGATATAGGACCTAAGACACAGGGATATACTTCTGTTAAGACAAAAAAAGAAGATAAAAATCAAATAATGAAGTATAGTTGGCCTGCCATATCCACAGGTTCTGCATCTGTAGGTTCAGCTAACCGTGGATTGAAAATACCTGAAAAAATTACAGAAAGTTCTAAAAAGCGAAATTTGAATTTGCTTCATGCCAGCAACTATTTATATAGCGTTCACATTATAAGTAATCTAGAGATGATGTGAAGTATACGGGAGGATGTGCATAATGTGCAAATACCATGCCATTTTATATAAGGGACTTGAGCATCCTTGGATTTTGGTATCCACAAGATCCTAGAACCAGTCCCCTGCAGATACTGAGGGACAACTCTGTGTTTCTCAGTAACAGAAATAAGCAGGGATTTGGGGTTTGAGTTCTATCGTGTGTTTTCCATGTGTCTTAGGTAAATCCTCCTATCTGTACAAGTTCCAATTTCCTCAGCTGTGGAATGAGAATAATAATCCTCCTTAAAGTTACTTTAAAGCACAAGAATACAATATGGGCCAATACAGAGCATGATACTTGGAACAGGTTCCTTCTTCCCTCGTCTTAAGCATATGTGACCTAAAGACTGAATCTGATGATCTTTAAGTTTCTGTGAAGTTCTAATACTCCTGAACTCTATACGTGTGCTGTCCAGAGTGGTAGCCACTAGCCACATGTGGTCATTGAGCATTTGAAATATGGCTAGCACACCTGAGCAACTTAATTTTCAATTTTAATTTGGTTAAAAATTTAAAACTGAAGCTTATGTAAAATATTTTAGCACAACTCTATTGTCTTGGTAGGACTACATTTTACTTTCATTGTTGCATCATGCTAAGATATTATTATTAATGTCGTAGTGTGACAGTTGGCTTCTTATGGGGTTTCTAAATATCTCATTAATAAATGTTATATATTGATTGTATATTGAAATGATAATCTTTTAGCTATAATGAGTTAAATATATATTATTGGAATTAATTTGGCTCCTTTCTTTTTACTTTTTTGATGTGGCATCCAGAAAATTAGAAATTTTATTCCTGGCTCATAGGATATTTCTATTGGACAGCACTGCTCTAGATAGTATAGGAGGATACCTCAACATCAAGATTGACATTTGCATCCCAGAGGACAGCTTTACATCTGTCTGGAGAGTTAGGGAAAGGTCTGGTCAGGCAGACTGTCGTGTGTTGACTACAAGGCTGGGGTTAGTCTGTTACTGTGCCTGGATCCTTTCTGAGGGGCTCTCAGGGAACAGATAACATTTACATTGCTTCTCAACTTGAATAGTTGACTGTAAATCCAGTCATTTAAAGCTATTCTCAGTTAGGCCCTGCAAATAATGTCTGTCTCAGACTTTGCAGCAGTTTCTCTGAGTCTCCATATTCTAATACTTCACTTGCCCAAACTAGTCCTTAATTTTGGATTCTATTTCATGGCTGTGACACTGGGTTCTTTTTCCATTTTTTGACATCCAGGAATTGATCCTCCAACCCTCTTCACCTCCAAATTTTTCCTTGATTCCAACTTTGATATAATAAATATTGTGACATCACTGGGAGGCGTGAATTATATCCCTGCCTGGTGCTGGATCCAGGAACTACTTAGCTGCATTCTCAACAGGGATTTTTCTCTTGACAAAGGCATCCCGAATTAGTGAATAACTTGTGACTTTCTGTCTGTCACTGTGAGAAAGCTGGTTCCATGAGATCTTTGTGAGAGCAGAGCCCTCGTTTGTTCTCCAGGGCTTAGAGCAGCAGGCTGGCACATAAGGTGTCCAATAAATATTTTGACAGAATAATTGGAAGCTAGGGTGCTTTTTCCCAAGCGCATTTAACTGTATTGTGATAATACCGTCATAGTAATACCTCATGTTTGTCAAGGGCTTTGTAGTTTACAGCTGCGCTCACATCCGTCATCTCATTTGATCCTCACATCAGCACCATGCGGGGATTCTTACTTCATGTTCTTGGATGTACAGGCAGAAACTCAGAGAGATGAGTAAATAGTGGGGCAGGAGTTGGAACTACGTCTTTTGTTCAAAAGGCCTGTTTACCTTCCTCTGCTTCCACAGCATCTTCTACCATCTGACTCCAATTTTTGTGCATAATTCAAGAAATTTGCAGGGTGCCTTTGTAATTCTTGCCTTAATTAACTCGATGCTTATCATGATGTACCTATGATAGGTTTTGAGAAACTTGGGTTTTAAATTGCTCATTCTCTCTGTTCCCATTTTTCTCCCAGTCATGTGGGTTTGGTCCTTTTTCTGCTCTTTCCCCTGGCTTCCAGAGAGGATATACACTACTCTAATTTTAATTTCAATGAGTGTTTGTTTTAAACTCACCCACTCATTAGCTCGAAGCAGAGATTCCAAAGTCATGCTCAGCGTCTCCCTCTTGTATCATCCCCAGCCTGTTACCAGATCCTATTGATTCCACTCTTGGCTCTCTCTTCTCTGCAGACTCCATGGCTATCACCCTTGGTATCTCTTGCTTTGATCATTTCAATATGGTGGGATTCAGAGTTAACATTTTCCATAAGAAAAGTTTTTAAAAATTATATTGCTTGATAAATGAGAGAAAACTTCCTTGTCATACTGGCCTTGGGATGTCACTTTGTAGGAAGACTACCTGTCTTCTAAGGCCTCCCACATGATTTTCCTGCTTCTAAACAATCCTCCAGTCTTCACTAACCCATATCTCCAGAGTGATCTTTTCAAAATAGAAATGCGATTATGTCATGTTTCTGCTGAAAAGCCTTTGGATGATTTCCCACTTAACTCAAGCAGGACTTAAATTAAGGACTTTCATAGAGGAATCCCATCTTACCTGATAAACTCATCTTTTCCTCACCTTGCTCTTCCATAAGCCCTGTGCTTCAGCCACGTTGAGGATCTCAATGTTTCCTGAACACTCTGCATTTTATCCTGCATCCAGGGTTTTTACATATGTTGTTTCCTGGTCCTGTAATGCTCTTAAAAGAGCATTCGCCTCCATCAGGGGAAATTCTACTTGCCTTTCAAGGCTCAGATCAGACATCTCACCTATGCTATTTCTTTCATTCTCATCTCTATCCAACAGTAGCGCCCCTTCTTCTCTTCTAAAAACCTTGACTCATCCCCTCTAACATTTAGAGTATTGGTGTATTTATCTGTTTGTCTCTTTTTCCTCTGCTACACTATGAAATCCCAGGTGTGAGGACCATGTCTTTTCTCTGTATGTCTTCTCTGCCTCGTTCTTACTCATAGTAGCATTTCAGTAAATGATTGATGACTGAATAAATGTTGGGATTCTGAGTTTTCCCCTAGGTACACACACAGAAATTCCAAAACCATCTGGTTAGTTCAGGGCCACCAGCATGTCAGACTCTCATAATATAAGCGTCCTAATATGATAAGACAGGCTGAAAACTAATTAAAAAATCATGCTGGTGCATGTGTTAAAAAATATTTTTACAAATTAGGTGCGCTGTCTTAAAATAATGACTTTTAAAGAAAGGTCAACACCCAAAGTGGGGTTGGATTACTATGCTTAAAAGAATTGTCAATGTGGTTGCCATTTGCGTATTTCTGAGTTTATTCTGACATTTCAAACACTTAAAGCGGGCCGATAATGGAGATCCAGAACTGCAGAATCACAGCACAGCTGCTGCTCAACACAGTAATGCCTGATTCACCCAACAATTCACAAGTCCACCCTCCTGCCAAATCATGGTGCTCAATCATGTTTGGGATAACATGTTTATGACTTTCTGGTCTAATTGGTCCCAAGATACTTCAGAAAATACTACCATATAATGACTTTGTACTCTTAGTAGGAGCCACTATTTAAGACTTTGAAGTGGGATCTGGAGTAAACTGACCTGGGCTTTAATACAGATTTGATGTGTGCTTTGGGATTTCCATTTCCTCATCGGGAAGGGGGCTAACACTTTATTGCAGTTGATGGAGGCATTAAAGAAGATAATATATGCAAAGCACACAGAAGAGTGATGATTATTATTATCTCAAAACATCAAGCAACCTGAGTCCATTAAGCTCCCAACCCCTAGAGACAGATGTTAGACTCACTCTAATGTTTCCTACCATGTTTTGTTTTGTTTTGTTTTTCTATATCTATGTATTTTTATTTGGTTTGGTTTGTTTCTTTATTTAAAAATTTTTTATATTCCACATGCATCTTATTCTTCACTGCCTAGCATGGAGGAGATAGGCAGTAAGTGTTTGTTGAATAGATGCCATGGTTTTAGACTTATGGCCAGACAGATGATAGACTAGGAGATCCTTTCATTTGCTGAGCTCTCATTCTATCTTGCCCAGGGAAGAAATGGAAAAGACAGGGCTAGTTACATCATATGTTGAACATACGTTATTTTCTAAGTGTTCCATTAGGAGGGTTCATACTATGTGTATTTAATCTTCACTCTATCCATGTATTATATTCCCTATATTTTAGTCACAAAGAATCAGGCTCACACTCTAACAAAAGTAAAAAACTTGTTCAAGGTCACACTTTGGAAGAAGGAAAGCCAGGATTCAAGCTCAGGACTGCTGAATTCTTTCCATATCAATGCCTGAGACATTGTGAACAAGATGCACCTTCAGTTTTTTTGAAGAGTTTTTCTTCTCTTCTTCGTTGAATATCTTCCCTTTACATAAAGAAATATTCCAGGAAAAAACTGGATTTATATTATTTTTGTGAGCTGGGAAACCTGAGTTTTAAAAATTAACAAAAAAATTTTTTCTTTAAAGATTTATTCTCCTGGGACATCTGGCAGAAACAAAATCTCATTCTTTCTGGAGGCACTCACCACCAACTCAAGTCTCACCCGGTTCTCAGGTGTAGCTCCACTGAACACAATCTTTTATTCAAAACCTCTAAATAATATGAATGAGAGTCAGAAAATTAATAAACAACAGAATAACATGTGCAGAGGTTTCAGAAAATAGAATTGTTGGATCCCAACACATATTTTAGGAGTTAAAATATGGGACTAAATTTGTTGAATACAGCTTAAATGGTTTTTTGATGTACTTCAAATCTTTTGTGAGAATAAAAAAAAGGCTAAAATTAATAATAAAAGCATGCAACTTGTGAAGTTAGGAACCTCAGAATAAAACAAAGAGAGGAAACCAAAGGGGAAAAGCTAAAGATAATAGCAAAAATAAGTAAAATGAGAAAAGAAATTTAAGTATCATCAAAAGCTGAAATTATTTCTTTAAAAAGATCCATTATATAAACAAAACCCTACTGGCATTAAGCAAGGGGAAATAGTCAAGGCACAAATAGTCATTATTAGAAATAAAAAAGAAGGTTTAAGTACAGATACAAGTAACTCTTAAAATGAAAAAAAATTATCTTAAAATTTGAAAACTTAGATGAAGTACACATATTATTGGAAAAATATAATTTACACAAACTGCATCAAAAAGAAATTTAAAAATTAAAATTTTCAATTAGTTAGAATTCTATACTCATCTAACCATACGTATAGATACTCAACAGTCAAGCACAGATATTATTTAGTGAGGTCAACTGAACATCTAGGAAACATATAGTATTGAACTTTACAAAATATTTCAGAGAATAAAAAAGGGGAAATACTTCCCAATTGCACTTAATATAGATAGTATAAACTTGTTGCCAGACTAGTCAGAATCAATTTAATAAAGGAAAATCACAGTCTAATATCACTTATATTTTAAAAAATTATTTTCAAAAGAAATATAAGGAAAACAACCCCCAAATGATTATTATTTTAAAAATATCATGAATAGGTTGTTTTTATCCTAGAGATTCAAGAATGATTTAACAGTACCTAATTTTCAATAATTCATTACATTAAATGATGCAAGGAGAGAAATATTTTAATTATCTCACATTAAAAATATAACTTTCAGTACAATTCATTCACTGTGTTAAAGAAAAAAAATCTTAGCAACTGTGGGATATGTGCTGAAAACCTAGAGCATGCCTCAAATTGAATGGTGAACTGGTAGAAACAACCCCTTAAAAAACACGAGGAAATAAAATATTGAAGATCATTCTACATTAGCATAAATTAACTTTTGTTCATCAAAGAAACTATCCCTTCCAAAAAGGTGAAAATATAAGGATGAATAAGATATTTACAACAGATATAAACCAACAAAGGTAATATGTAGAATATATAAGTAACTAAAAATCTATATGAAAAAGGAAAACAAATAGAATGGACCAAATGATAAATATAATTTACAGAAATTAGAAAAAATCAATAAGCGTATGGAAAGATGAGTTTCATTAGTAATCTGGGAAATGTAAATAAAACCACATGAGATACTGTCTCACACCCACTGTGGTAGTAAAACTTTTGACAGTACAAAGTGTTGGCAAACACAGGAAGCTCCAGGAAAGAAAATGCACACTTTTAGCTGGAACACATATTTATATTAATTTCTAAGCTTTTTGGAGAATTGTTTTGTACTTTGGTAAAGGTCACTGTGTGTGTGTCTCTGACCCAACAATTTCACTTACAGGAATATACTTGAGAAACTCTTGAGCAAGTACCAAGAACATACAAATGGGAATGTTTGTAAGTTCACTGATTGTGATTGCAAAAATTGGGGAACTGAATTTCTATCAAAGAGAGGATAACATAATAGCACAGAAATTGAACAAATTAGTAAATGTCAAAACAATGTTGAGGGAAAAAAGGAAGTTACAAAAATATGTGCGCAGCCTTATGCCATTTATATCATTTTAAAAATGCAAAAGAACAGTATTCATTGTTTAGGGATTCGTACATAAAGAAGCACCTGGGAATTACAAAACTATGATCATTACACTGGTTAATACTAGCAAGATGTGATCAGGTGGGCATACAGAGGAGTCCGCAACTGTATTAGTAATGATTTATCCTTTTACCTGGGAGGTGGATGTTGGTGCTTTGACAGCATTACCTTTTACACTTTTTGGATTACTTTGGGATTTCATAAAAATGACAGGTATGTGTATAGGTGAGCAATAGAGATGAATAGTATTCTCATTGCCTTCATGATGATTAAAATTAATTCCAAAACTTCTGAGGATTCCTACTACAGATTATATCATTGATCCTTGTGTTTGATCTATTAGGAGAGGCAGTGAATGCATGTACGCAATGATAACCCGTGAACTGAAGGTCTCATTGAAAACTCCAGAGACTGAGGCCTAACTAACATCTTGGGCACTTGTGTTGAATGACAAGACCTCTCCAGCCCTCTAGGAGTAGCCCAGGATGACTTAACATGATTCTGTACTGTTGGTGAATGCACGACTGGTCACATCTTGTTTTCAATTATAAATCATAAGCCATAATGGATGCCTTTTAGAAACTGTATTTATAAATGTGCAGACAGGCAGAGAATAGTGGCTGTATTTAATAAACACCATAAATGACTGTGCTGGAATAGAGCATAGAATCCAAATGCAGTTTAAATGTGTCCTATGGAATTTGTGAAGCATTCTCTTAAAGCAGAACTGAGCAAATTCCCATTTCTGCCCTTGACTTGAATCGTGTAGAAGCATAAAGGAAAGCTCCTTGGTGTTCATCTTTTCCTTGGTGTCCATCTTTTCCTTCATTCTCACACATTCTCTGGTTGGGCTAAAGCATAAGCATAGGATGAGGGTTAAACCTAGTTACAGTTTGTGGTAACAAATTGTAGTGTATTTGCTCTTGCCCAAATCTGCCAAAATGTCATGATCCAGCCTAGCAGAACATATTTAAGCTATGGTATTAATTCCTGGAGCATGAAAAGATACACCTGAGGTATGAGCACTTTTTCCCCCAAACTCAGCTCCTGAACCCTCTCAGGAGTTCCTTATTTACTCCCCAACCTCTCTTGCTTTATATTTATTGTCCTTTTGACCACTTCAAATGTGATCTTTCTTTTTACCATGTGAACTGCCCTCTTCTTGACTAGTCACTTGTACCCGTCTCTCCTAGCTAAGATGTTCTTGGCTATTTCTCTTTCTTTTAAGTATAACTTTTATGAGTGTTTGCTATTTTCATGATTTGATTTGAAGTACTAGTTTCAGTTAAGAGAATGGAAATAAATTATCATGGTTTATATCTCACCTTCATTTTCTAGCTGTGTGATCTTGGGCAAGTTACATAACTTCTCTGAGCCTCTATCTCCTTATCTGTAAAATAATAATAATAATAGTTTCTGTAACGTTAGGTTGTTGAAGGGATTAGATAAGCAAACACCTGTAAAGTGCTCAGAAGAGTGCTTAGCAGAGTCAGCACTTAATGTGTGCTAGTTGTGGTTGCTCATCGGTTATTATCAAGATGTTGCCTCCAATATATTCCAGCAGTTGTATTCATTGGAATCATCTCTTACTTTCTCTGAGTCACCCTAGTTTCCTACAACTTTCTTATTTGTACTTTCCCTCTAGAGTTACTGGTGGCTTACTCCAGTTGGCCCTACAGGGAAGGAGCCCAACACAAAGGAGCTTCCACTGAGCTTGCCATTCTCACCATCAACTGTCTAGAATGATGTGGGCACATGGTAATAACAAGACAGAAAAGTCCCTCTCCTCATGTGCTTATATTCTAGTGGAGGAAGAGAGACAACACACAAACATGTATACCACATCACATCAGACACTGACTAATGCCCTCAAGACAAGAAAGCAGAGTAATGGAGTAGGGAGAGACTGGAGACTACTTCAAAAATGGTGGTCAAGGAAGGGGTCTTTGCGATGGTAGCATTTGAGTTGAGACCTAAATAACAGAAGGAGCTTGTTGTGTATATTAAGGACATTCCAGGAAGAGGAGACAACGAGTGCGAAATCTTTAAGATAGATGATGGATTTGAGAAGGCCATGTGGTGAGTTCTGGAGTGCAGTGAGCTGAGGGGAGAATGGTATGAGGTAAGAAAAAGGGTGAGGACAGTCTAGATCTTGTAGGGAATTGTAATTCAAAGCTTCTATTAAAATCTAAATACTATAATGAAACCCATGCATTGGAAAAAGTGGCCCTAAAATATTAAATTATGTGAAATGCAAAGATACTTCATAACAAGGTTGAGGAAAAGACTCAATGAGCCTGCCCAGGTGAGCCAGCTCCGAGACCTAAATCCACCCAGGCTTTGCTACTATTTGGTGCCACCTGGTGGCTATTGTCCTCAGGCCTCAATATCACATTGAGGCTACTTCTAGTTCCTTGTCTTGGATAAAGTGTGCAGCTGTTCCAGAAATGTCCCAGTGAGATGGTGCTCACTGATGATTGTTGATGATCCCAGATGATCAAGCTAAGAGGATATTGGGCACATGGGACCCATTCTCATTCCTGTTTTCTGCTGGCCTTCTGTTCTCTTTCCATCTCCCCCAAAGATAATGTTTTTATTCCACCTCTATTTGAGAATAAGGGTTAGACAGAGAATGAGAGCTAATTGCCACTCAGAAATCCTATTATATTTTAATTCATGCTATCAGGGAGTATATAATCCCAGAATTTTACTGTTAGAGAGGATGACATGGTAGCTTTGATTTTGTATTTAACTGCATTTGACTTATTAATATTATATTGTCTAATATTGTAATTATATATGTTCTTTTCTCCTTCAAGGAGTATAAACTCCTAAAAGGCAGAAACCAGTCATTCAACTCTGTACCACTGGTTATAAAGGGGTAAAAGAAAACCAACATTTTTATTCACATACTGCAAATAGTAGTACAAGTCTCATTTAATAGTCACAAAAGTCTATAAGACAAGAATTATTATCTCTATTTTAAATATAAGAATGAAGAATCCAAAACCACACAACAAGGAAAGGACAGATCTGTGTATTCAGTGCCAAACCATCTGAAAATATAAGCCACATGACCATGAAATAGTATTTGAAACATATAAACCAACAAAGCTCGTTTACATTCCACTTCAACAGATCCACTGCCTTGAACTCCGAAGCAGGTTGCTGGAACGTAGCTGTTACTCAATATCAGCTGGTGAGTTATAAGTGAAAAACATATTTGGCCATTTTGGAGTAAGAACAAGGGGTTAAGGGCACCTATGTGCCTAATCTAAGGATTCAAGATTATTGGGTACCAAATTTATTCTCAAGCATTCAGGCCACAGTTAGCTACTGTCTGGGGGCCCAGGCAGCCCTGCTGACGCTGCCACAGAAGAGGTACTTGCCAAAGTCAATCAGTCTGTCTCTGCTGTTCAGTTAGGTTCTGACTTGTAATCCTCTTTCCTCTATCACCATTTTACTCAATGAATTGTAGTCAACACCACAGGAATAATTAATGCCTATGAAATAGTACTTGAATAATGGGAAGAGAAGCCAAATGTGGACTGTTTGCAATTATTAATGAGGGTATTCCCTTTTTTCCCCAAAATAATATGGGCTTTGGCTTTTGCAAAGAAGTCATTCCTTAGTGAACATGTATATATGTGTGTTTTGGGGGTGGACATTGGTAAGTAGATATCTGGGGGAAAAAAATACTTTTGCCAGATTATGATGACCCATTTCTCTACTATTCCATCGAAGAAAGTCATCTTTTTCAATTTTAAGAAATTATATATTTATAAACAGATTGCAGAGGCTAGGAAAAAGAGGAAGTAAAAAACCAAAAGTTTTAAAAGTGGCAAGTTTTCTCAAAGAGATGCATGTGATTCTCAGTCCATCAGAGATAATCGTGTTGTTAAACAAACTAAACAGAGTGGGAATAATAAGATTTAAGAATGTAAGAGGTACCAGCTATTGAGCATGGGCTTTGATTTCTGAGATCAACAATTTGCAGGCTTTACCTCGTTTAAATATCACATTGATATAGCCATTATTTTCCCCATTCTAGTCCCATGGACTGAAGGAGATAATACCTGGTTCCATAACCAGGAAGGGACAGAGGCAGAGTTCGAGCTGGTTCTGGTTGACTCTAGAACCTGTGGCTTAGAGTCTGAGCTGCCCTGATTTGGTCGTCTGTGGTGACTGTGTAAGAATGGTGATGGGACATTCATCCCTGCCTGCAGCACCAGGCATGTGCCCCAGGACAGTCATATCAATCCACTGGTATTAAAATATTCAAATTTCTATTTGTATTAGTTATCTTTTAAAAATAAAGACATAGAATTTTACTAGTCTTTAATTGCATATGATTTAATTGCAAACGTTACCCTGGCAACATCATTTAGTTAGCACAGAAAGTAGTTCAAAATTAAAAGTGAGACTCTCAGAATCAGCAAACCTGTTCTGTCATTTTGCAAATGTTAAAAATAATACATTGGACAGAACAAACATTTTTGTGAAATTAATAAATAACAATGTCATTAATATTACTAATTGATTTAAATATTTGCCTTATTTTTCACTTTAACTTTTGTGTATGTTTGGTATGTAAAAATGCTTATATAGGGGTTACTAAAAAAAATATTTATAATATCACAGGTGCACCATCCAAAAAGTTTAGAGATTGTGTTGCCCTTGTCAACATGAGGGCAGCCTCTTCTGGCAGCTGTTACAAACTCAGGTACCTACACCTGTCCAGCATGAGAAGAACCAGGTATGGGCTGCTGTGCAGTGGAGAATTCATGTACTATTTAAAGGCGGCAACCACTGCTCATGTCCCACCAATTGTTGTCATGTGGAAGCGTGGGCCTAGGGTTGCCAGATTAATTTTTTTAGAGATGCCAGTAATCTAAAATTTGTATGTGAAATCCCCAGATTCTTAATGTTGGCATCTGGTCCAGTTGTTAAGTAGACCTCTGTGTGTGCCAAGCAAAACCATACAATGTGTGTGGACTGTTTCTGGTCCCAGGGCTGACTGTGTAGGTCATCTATTCTAAGGCCACAGGAATAGACCTGGCACAGGTACTGTGCAGTTTTCTTTGTGACAGGAAATCCCTGCCTAAGGAATTGGGAAGCTATTCTTTTTACAGGGTCCAGTCCTGTCCCATTTTGTTGAAGACTGATTTTCAATGTATTCGTTCTTCCTTTGCCAATGTTATTATTGAGAAGCCAGGAGTTAGGTGATGAAAGCAATACTAATGCTTGTGGTGATGGCAGTGGATGAATCCTTCTTAGAAGGAAACTTCTTAGAAGGAAACTTCTTAGTAGGACCAAAGGTAAAGCAGCCAAAAAATGGTGAAACATTCTGAAGGATGACTTGACTTTTCCTTGGCAATCATGTGTGGACACCTAAATTATTTGATAATTCCTCTTTCCTGTTTGTTTTTTGTTGTTGTTTTAATTAATTTATTTATTTTTTGGCTGTGTTGGGTCTTCATTTCTGTGCGAGGGCTTTCTCTAGTTGTGGCAAGCAGGGGCCACTCTTCATCGCGATGTGCAGGCCTCTCACTATCGTGGCCTCTCTTGTTGTGGAGCACAGGCTCCAGACGTGCAGGCTCAGTAGTTGTGGCTCACAGGCCCAGTTGCTCCGCGGCATGTGGGATCTTCCCAGACCAGGGCTCGAACCCGTGTGCCCTGCATTGGCAGGCAGATTCTCAACCACTGCGCCACCAGGGAAGCCCTCCTGTTTGTTTTTAATGATGCTTTAGACATTTACTCCATTTTTATGGTATGGACCTTCATGTGGCCTTCAGTATAAACAATCTGTGGTATTCTATGCCTGCTATGTTTCTACTTTTTTAAAATTTTATTTGTTTTTATTGAAGTCTAGTTGATTTACAATGCTGTGCCAATCTCTGCTGTGCAGCAAAGTGACTCAGTTATACACATATAGACATTCTTTTTTTTAATATTCTTTTCTATTACAGTTTATCACAGGAGATTGAATATAGTTCCCTGTGCTATACAGTCAGACCTTGTTGTTTATCCATCCTATATATAATAGTTTACATCTGCTGATCCCAAACTCCCAGCCCTTAGTTTTGAAAATATCAGTCTCTGGTGCACTCCAGGGGACAAGGATGGGAGAGGACAAATGGGAATAGCATACTGAAAATTATTGAAACAGAAAAGACTCAAGAAAAGTGAAAGCTGGATGGATGAAGACGGAGCCAATAGATATATCACCAGCAGGAATCAAATCCCATTGCAGCATGTTAATTAATTCACTCTGGAGGAAACTTCCTCTTGTTTCCTACCACTAACCTCCTTTCTATCACCAAATGCCTGAATAGTTAGCATATTACGCTACGAAGAACATAGACGCAGGAGGCAGAAGACCTCAGCGGGGCTTTCCCACCTTGAGCAGTTTCTGAGTCTCAGTTTCACCAGGTTTGAAGGGAAAATCTGAACCTTAATGTGCCCCATTCACTGTGGGGTGTGAAGGTCAAACAAGATACTGAGTGTGATAGCACGTCGCATATGGTTCCATTCTGAGCCTGCCCTGAGAGATCACCATTGTCGTCAAGCCTGCGAGGTACAGCATTTCGCATCAAAAAGACGGTCTTAGGAGCTCCATGATCTAAGTTTGAGTGTGAAGCCAGAGCATCCTCTAGATATTGCAGAGAGTATGTTCGCACCTCCACGTCGGTTCAGTGCAGGTTGGGGAGCAGCAACTGAAGCTCTACTGAACTGAGTAATGATCTTCCTGCAGACCTGGCTCTGGATGTGTCCCCCAGAAATGCTAGAGTTTCTCTGGGTAGGTAGCACTGAGTTTCCCCCAGAGAGATGATTGTTTCTTTGTCTGGCTCCCTCAGCAGACTCTGAGGTCCTCAAGGGAAGAGGCTAAGTGTGGTATTTATGATTTCACAGAAGAAGGTGGAAGAAAGAGTCAATATTGCATAGTAGGAGAAACAGAGTATTTGGCATGAGACAGACCTGTACTTGAATCTCAACTCAATCATGTAGTATCCTACATGGCCTATACTTTTGCTTTTCTTATGTGTAAAATGGAGAGAGTAAGTCATACTTCTCAGGGTTGCCATAGAGACTAAACCATAGTGCCTGGGCATTTAGTAGATATGGAAGAAATATTCATTCTCTTCCTTCTTTGCATTTCATCATCTAATCTCTGGACTCATGATAGATGATGTGTGTGTGTGTGTGTGTGTGTGTGTATTCATGCTGTTAGGTAGGGGACTTTAGATAAATTACTTCTCTCATTGGGCCTCAATTTTCCTTTGTATAAATAGATGGTCATTGGACTCAGAGTTTGCAAACTGAGAGCTTGAATTCAATGAAAACTTATTTTCCATGTCCTGTCCAGTATTGGCCTAACTGGTGTTTTTAAAAAATAAAATTAACTTTACAGGCAGACTTGACCAGTGAACCTTCAACTGAGTGAAGGAATGGTCTTTGCTGGGATTCCACCATGGCTGGAGCTAAGTAATAGCTGCTCCCAATAGGCAGGGCATGTACTCTCACCAGTTTACTAAAGCCTGGGCTACATCGTTCACTTATTTTGCCTGCCTGGATTCTGTTAGTCTTTGGAATGTATGACCTTGAATATGGTAGCATATAAAAATTCCATTCCTCTGTTCCCTTGTGAATCAGTGATTTCTAAGCATGTGGACTTTAGACAAACTTAGCTATTACCAATACTACAATGGCTAACCCACATAATTGGAAAGAGCTATTGTTTCTCTATAGGCACTGAAAAGGGACAGATGACAAATGACCACAGACAATGATATTATCCTCTAATCCATTTCTGAGTGATTTTCACCCCATGTAATCTACTCTATCAGGAGTCTGTCTTCTCTAGACCTCTAGATACCTAAGTGGACTCTCAAGTTGAATGGTTGTTTGTTTGAAGCGGGATGACTCATTTTCTTTGTTTCCACTCGTAGTTACTTGGTCCCGGCTCTGAGCTTTCCAGATCATAGATTCTCAGGCTGACTCACAGGGCCAGCTCTGGCTCTGGAACCTTTGTGAACAGCATCAGCCCAGCAAAGACATTTTCAAACCAAATGCATCCAGGATACTGTGGCACTAGAGCCAGACAAAGCAGCATGAATGTTCTTTAGAGATCTTAAATTCAGGTCCTTCTATCTGTTTAACAGTATGCTTGAATTTTCTCTTCTGAATTTCTTCTCCAACTCACGGAATAGAAAAAAAGACACTTCTTTCTCCCCTTCCAAAAACACCAATTACAAAACTTTGTGAATTTGACAAATAAAGGCTTTTACTTTTTTTCCCAAATAACTTTTTCATTATTATGGTTGTTTGTCTGCCATTAAACAATATAAAAGAATTTTTCTTTGGGTGTAATCAGATGGTGACAGAAATATGGTGACGTTTTCTAAAGGACTGACTTACTTAAACTTTTCATTTTTTATTGGAGCCTGAAGCCTCTGTTTTATTTGGAGGTAAATTATCTTATTTATCATGACTGCATAAATACCTCCACTATGAATAATGCAGACTATTGGAATACTCAACGAAAAACATGTGGATCTGTTCTGAAAGGAACAGGTTTAACATCTTGCAGGAATAAATTAAAAACCAACTTGTGTTCCACCTTTTAAGCGAGAAAATAAGGTATTGTTCAGGATGGTTTCACTGCTGTCTTAACCAAGGATTCTTAAGGCCATAAAGATACTCAGGATTAGGTATAATGAATGGCACAAGGGGAAAAGGTTAAAGCATAGCCATTTCAGTTTCCTGGTCACATCAGGCAGACCTGCAATTTGGTAAGAGTGACAGTGTGACCTACTGAAAGGGAGACTACTGAAAGGGAGACTAGCCTACTGAAGTTTTGAAATCAAAAACAAGTTCAAATCTTACCATACCATGCACTGGCTAGCTTAATAGAAATTATTTGCTCTCTTTTGAGCTTGGTTTTCTTATCTACAAAAGAGGGATAAAAGTATTCTATTGGTAAGTTGTTGCTTGTGGCTGCAAGTAACAGAACACTCAAGTAATTGTAACTTAATAATAAAATCCTGAATTAAGTTTCATGACATAAATCTGGCATTATGTATCTGCAGGGTTAGTTCAGAAGGCTAGTTTGGTGTGCCTGTGATTTTACTGGATTTTCTCTCGTGGTACCAAGATGGCTGCACTTCCCATCGTCAATTCCTCCCTCAGGGTTGCCGCATGGAATGGATATGCCAGGAATTCTGTCATTTCACCATGAAAAGCAACCCCATTCTTACTTCCAGCCCCAGCAGACTTCCCCTTACTTCTCATTAGTCAGAACTTGGTCACATGCCCTTATCTAGATAAACCACTGGGAAAGGCGACAGGGATAGCATTATGATCATAGACCTGTGGTTCTCAAAGTATGGTTGTTAGGATGATTCTGGTAAGCTTGTTCAAATACAAATTGCTGGGTTCTACCCCCAGAATCTCTGATTCAGTATGCTGGGGTAGGGTCTGATAATTTTCATTTCTAGTGCGTTCACTGCTAGTTAATGCTGCTAGCTTGAGGATTACTGTTTGAAAACCTGTTATTTAGATCAAGAGTAATTCCACCCCTGGGGCTGGGATATGGGCTTCCTCTTTTCTGAGATTAAGGAACCACTACCCTTTATGTAAACAACTCCAAGTTCTTCTACCAGAAGGGAATGGAAGGTGGTGTATCAGTCACAATCTAGCACGAAAACAAAAACCTCAGCAGGTAATTCAGTGGAGGTAGTTTAATAGAGTGAATTATTTACAAAGGTGTTAGAAGAGCTTGATGAGCAATTGGGGGAAGCAGGAGTGACCTAGAGATTAGCATTTCAGGAGCCACTCCCACTGCTTGGGCTGGAAAGGTATAGCCATTGTCAGAGATGCTACCAAAGGTAGAGAGGATGGGAAGAAATGTCCTGCTCTCTCTTCCTCCCTCACTCCTCAGTCTCACCAGTGCCCCCAATCAGCCACACCTAGCTGAAAGCCAGTTGACAAAAGGGTCTGAGGAATTCTACTCTCCAGAGTCAACAGAGGAAAGGTAGGTACTGAATTGACAGCAAGTAGATGAATGACTGGTACAAGGGGCTGGGAGAATGGTTGGCAAGGAGTCAGCTGCAAATGCTTGCTGTGTGTAAGACTGACAGAAGCATTCAAAAACATATTTAGAGTAGTTAACAGCATGCATGTTACAAAACAAGATCTCAGTAAATGGTGATGATGAGCAACAATGACAATGATGATAATGATGGAATGAAGTGATTCCCAAAGAATTGCCAGAACACATTATGTCCCCTTTACTAGTTTGACGTGTACTCCGCCATCTTCCCCAAATCCCCAGAGGAATCTTTTATACTTAGTTCACAGAATGACACTGGACGTCCTTCTTTACCTTCTTGCTAACAACAGATACATATATCAGAAACTTTGATCTGATGCTAAGACGAGAATAGAGAATTGAGAATTGAAAGTGCCCTTTCTGATTGAGACTGAGAAGCATTCCTAAGGGAAAGTTGTAGACTGTCCAAAGTAGGATGGGTTCATGAGCCATTAGATTCATCTCAGATATGCTGCAGTTGTAAAACAAAACCTTGATTGGTTTTGAACTCAATTCTCAGGTCCAGATACCTCGGGTGAAGCTGAGTTTACATTTTGCTCCAGGGATGGGCTGGTAATCCAGACATGGCCACAGTAATTACTTCAGGACTCAGCAAATGACCAAGTTGAGACCAATGATGCTCAAATTCTAGATTTTTGACAATGCTGTTGATAAAGAATCTCTCTTTTCGATGGATTTAGAACAGCTTAGAACAGCTGGAGAGGCTCTGGTTTAAAGTGAAGCTAGCACAATGAAGAGCAGAGTAACCAGAGAAGGAGTCTGAATCCTGATGATACTGTTTGATTACCTGAATCCCATAGTTTAGAACCCCTGGAGGTTTCAATTAGGTGAGACAATATGTTTATTTGGGGCTGGAAGTTGTTAAGCAAGGTTAAAGTATAACCTGAAACTGATGGTCCAAGATTAAAAGGTTTCAGCATCAACTTACCATTCAAGTACTCATTCCTGGGCCTCTCTCCATGTACCTGCTCCTTGCACCTCATGATTACCTGCTTTCTGTTCTCCTAGATCTGTACTTCACAATTACTCCTCCAGCCTTTGCCCTTCACTCTTTCTTTCGTTTTGTTGTTCAGAATCATGTTTTTGTTTTTCCTCTGGTTCTCAGCATCAAAAATTTACATTTGGCTCTTCTGCTTCAGGTTATGTTAAGAAATATGTCTTCTATTTTAATAGAGTCTTTGAGAGGCCTTGATGTCGACACTGACCCTACCTCACATACTCCAGCCCCGTGGCAGGACCAGATATAGTGTAAAAATCTGTTTGCCTGTCTTTTACTAGTTTCTTACAGTGGAAAGTTAGATCATTGGTCTTAAACTTTTCTTTTTTCTAGTAAACGCATTACAGCCAAACATTTGTTTCCAGGCATTGCTGTAGCTGATTCCCGCCAATTTTAACATGTTGTATTTTTATTGTCATTCATCATATTTCATATTTTCCCGTAATTTCTTTTTTAATCCATGGGCTTTTGGAAGTGGTGTAGTTTCCTAATATGTTTACTTTTTCTAGACATCTTATTGTTATTTGACTTCTCATTTAATTCTGAAGGTCAGAGAACATACCCTGTAAGATTTCAATCTTTTTAACTTTTTAGAGATTGTTTAATGAACCAGCATTTGTTTTATCTTGATCAACTTTTCGTGTGTACTCGCAAAAAAAAATATGTATGCTGAAGTAATTGGGTGTCATTTCAGTAAATGTCAATAAGTCTTGTTTAGGTCTTCTACATTCTTACTGATTTTTTTCTGTCTAGTTATTCTATGAATTACTGAAATATGGGTGTTAAAATTTCTGGATTTGTGTATTTTCCCCTTTAGTTCTTTGGCTTTGTTTGATATATTTTGAACCTTTGCTATTAAGAACTTTCAGTATTTAGGATTGTTATATCTTCCTGATGAGCTGACTCTTTTAGGAAATGCCTTTTTTATCTTTGCTAATTTTTCTTATCTTGAAGCCTATTTCTTTCTGATATAAATATAGCTATTCCAACCTTTACCAATGTATACATATATCAAATTATCATGTTGTACACTTTCAATATTTGACAATTTTATTTGCCAAATATCCCTTAATTAAGCTGAAAAATAATAAGTATTCCAGCTTTCTTAACATTCATGTGTACATGTTATATCTTTTCCCATACTTCTATTCTAAATTGCTTGTGCTTTTGTATTTATAGTGCAGCCCTTGAAGACAATATATAATTCGATCTTGCTTTTTTATCTATTCTGATAACCTTTGCCTTTAGCTGCATGAGCTACACACACACACACACACGCACACATTGAATACAAATATTGATATGGTTGGATTTGGCTTTACCGTTTTTCAGTTTCTTTTCTATTTGTCTGATTTTTTTGATTTTTTTAATTCCTCTTTTCCCTTTATTGATGCCTTCTTTGGGGTTAATCAAATACTTTTCTTTTATTAGGTTTTTTGCTTTTTTAAAATTATTTTTAGTGGTTGTCGTAGGGATTACAAAAAGGTTCATTATCTATGAACCTTTAATTTTCAGTCTACTTTGGGTACTGTTTTGCTAGATCAGTATAGTTCTGTTTTTTCACAGACTACTTCGAGTTAATATTTTAATACTTGAGTATGGTTCCATTTTACCACCCACCTCTCCTTTTGCTATTGTTGTCATTTGTTACATCTACATACATTCTGGGTCCTACAATAGTGACATAATTTTTGATTTAAAGTTATTTGTACTTTAAAGAAGTTAAAAGACTGAAAAAGAGATAATCCATATAGTTTATATATTTTCACCTATATTTATTATTGGTAATGTGCTTCATTTCTTCCACTGGATCTGCGATACCATCTAGTTTCTTTTTCCTTCACCCTTAAGAACTTCCTTCAGTGTTTCTTGTAGTGCCAGTCAGCTTGCTATGATTCTCTGTTTTAGTTTATCTGAAAATATATTTATATTACCATCATTTTTGAAAAATAGATTTATTGCATCGACTTCTGGATGTATAAACCATTTACACTTAGTGTGATTATTGATATGGCTAAAGTCTCTCATCTTGCTATTTGTTTTCTATTTGTCCCATGTGTTCTTTGTTCCCTGTCTACTTTTTTAGGTCCATTTTTGCAATGAGTGTTTTATAGGATTGCATTTTATCATGTTTCCTTATTAGTTATCAATCTTTATTTTGTTACTCTACTGGTTGCTTTTGTATTTATAGTATAACCTTTAACTTATCATAGGCTACCATTATGTGCTATTATACTTCCTTACATATAAGAACCTTACAGTAATACACTTCCATTTCTTCCCTGTTGGACTTTATGCTATTGTTGTACATTTTATTTCACATGTGTTTGAAACCTCCAAATACATAGTTTTTCTTTTAATAAACAGTCAAAAATCATTTAAAGATATTTAAATAATAAGAAAATAATTTAAAAATAAAAATTTTAATTTTTTGCTAAAAATAATAAAGAAAATAATTTTACAATGCAGACACCATTTCCAGTATTCTTCGTTCTTTTGTGTGCATCCATATTTTCATCTGTTATCATTTTCCTTCTGCCTGAAGGGCTCCCTTTAAAATTTCATGTAGTACTGAAAGGCTAGCTGTGATATCTTTCAGCTTTTATATATCTGAAAGGTCTTTATTTCACTTCATCTGTGAAATTTATTTTTGCTATGTATAGAATCCTAAGTTGACAGGTTTTTCTTTTTTTTCATTCTATGCTTTTAAAGCCATTACTTCACTGTCTTTTTCACTTGCATTGTTTCACAAAAGAAATCTGCTGACATTCTTATCTTTGTTCCTCTGCATGTAGCATATCTTTTTTTTTTCTTTGACTAATTTTTAAGACTTTTTTACTTTATCGCTGTTTGGAGGAAGTTTGATTATGATGTACCTTCATGTTTTCTTCTTCATGTGTCTTGCACCTGGGGCACAGTGAGCTTCTTGATTCTATTTGCTTATAGTTTTCAATGCCTTTGGAATATTTTTGGTTAATATTCAAGTATTTTTCCTGTCTTCCTGCTCCTTATTCAGGGACTCCAATTACACATATATTGATTTTCTCCTGTAGTTTGAGTCTCTTTTAATTTTTTTAAAGTCTGTTTTTTATTTATATTTTGTTTTGGATAGCTTCTATTTCTATGTCTTAAAGTTCACTAATCTTTTCTTTTCTAATCTGCCAGTAGCCTCATACAGTGTATTTCTCATCTCATACATTGTAGCTTTTATCTCTATTAGCTTGATTTGGAGATACATACACACAGATGGGGTATATATATATATATATATATATATATATATATATATATATATATGATATATATCTATATCATATATATAATATTATATATTCTATCTATAATATACAGTTAATATATATAAACTCTTTTCATGTCTCTATTAACTCTTTTAACATGAATACAGTTATAGTAACTGTTTTAATGTCCTATATTCTAACACCTGTGTCAGTTTTGTTTTGATAGCAAATGATTTCTTTTGTCTTCATTTTGAGTTAGATTTTTTTTTCAGTCATCCTAATAATCTTTGTTTGAATGCCAGTCAATATTGATTTTACCTTTTGGATACTGGATATTTTTGTATTCCTATAAATATTCCTGAGCTTTCTTCTGGGACACAGTTAAGATACTTATATACAATTATATCCTTTTGGGTCTTGCTTTTAAGATGATTAGTTGAGGCCAATGCTGTGTTTCATATAGGCCTAATTATTCTACAGTACTGAGGCAAGACCTTTTTGTGTACTCTATCCAGTACGTCTCGATGAATTATGAGAATTTTCAGTCTAGCTTGTGGAAGCATGCACTAGTCCCCTCCCTAGGTGACCACCAGGTACTGTTGCCTCTAATCCATTCTGATGTCTTTCTCCAGCTTTGAGTAGTTTCATGACACTCATTTTCTGATCAGTACTCTGCTGAATACTTGAATGGGACACCCTGCAGGACTCCAGAGTTCTCTCTGTGCAGCTCTTGCCCCTCCACTACTCTGCTCTGCAAACTCTAGCTGTCTTGTTCTCTCCATACCCTTAGCTCCATGTCCTTAAACCAGGTAATCCACTGGGCTCCTCTTGTGCTCCTCCCTCTTGTACCAGGTCTGAACCTCTCTCAAGGTAGCAAACTAGGGCAATTGCAGGACTCTTCTCATGTGTTTTATGTCTCTCAGGGATCATTCTTCTTAACTGCCTAATTTCCAATATCTTAAAAACCATTTTGTTCATATATATTGTTTGGATTGTTCTTGTTATTTTGGGTGGGAAGGTAAGTCCAGTCCCTCTTATTCAATTTTCAATAAAAGTAGAAGTCTATTTATTTTTCAACTCAGTATCTTTTTATTTCAGTCCTTGAACATATTTCTGTGTTTCTTTAAAGTTCTGTCTACTTTATCCAACATCCGGGTAAGAGTGGGGTTAGTTTCTATTATCTGCTTTTTCTCTTTAGCATGGTCACATTTTCTTATTTCTTTAGATGTATAATTTTTTTATTGTGTATTGGATATTATATTCCTACTTAGCAGAGGTAGAATTTTCCTCTGAAGAGTGCTTATTTTCATTACAGCAGGCAGTTAAATTGGTTAGCCTCAGACTCTAATTTCTGTCTCCTCTGTAGTAGCATTGGCTGAAATCTGTACTCAACTCTTTCACCTGCATATCTGTTGCTAACAATAGGTTAGATCATCTTTAGGCCTGAAATGGTGCTTAGCCACAGGTGATGCTAAAAGAGAAGTTCCTTCTTCCTCCAAAATATGCAGGAGGCTGTATGGGTTAATGGGCGTATTCTGGAGTCAAGTAGACCTTGGTTTAAATCTCTCTCTGCTACTTTCCAGGTGCTTTACTATGAGCATATGATTTAAACATCTAAGCTCCCATTTTCTGTTTAAGGTAATTCAAATTATGTCAGAGCCATTCTGAGAACCAAATGAAGTAGTAAGTATAAAGCACTTGTCGGAGGGCCTGACATATAATAAATTATTAATAGGTAGAAGTTCAAAAATTCTATCTGGTAAAGAGAGAAACTATAGCAAGAAACACAGAATATTCTAAAATAGAGTGGATATAAGTTAAATAGGGTAGCAGAACTGTGTTAAAGAGCACAGTAGGAATTCAGCTGATAGAACTGTTAAACACTATAGGAATTCAGAGGAAATAAAGAGAACTTTTTTTGTGGGATTAAAATTTGTGCTTGGATTTTAACTTAAAAAAAAAAAGTCACTTACAGAGTGGGAAGCATGAAATGAAATTGCACATAGAATATGCAGATACTAAGGTAACCAGGCCAGAGTATGCCAAGGTTTTGTGCTGAAGAATTTTGAGAAATGAAAGAGAATTGATCGGCAAAGTGAGGTCAGATCATTGACTCTTTGAATGCCTGGTGGGAGGTTTTTACAATAACGATCATTTGTAAATACTAGAAGAGCCGGATATAATAAAATCACAGAATCATAGAAATTTCAGACTGGGAGTGAATATGACCTAGTTCAATGGTTTTGTTTGTTCGTTTGTTTGTTTAATTATCAATGTGCATCACAGTGAAACTTTAATAGATCTATACTACAGAAATGTATAACTTGCTCAATGGCCACTCCAGGTGGGTCCATCTGGAGATTCAACCGGTTTGCCTAAGAGAACCTCCATGGAAACCTAGTGCTCTGTTGAGTACTAGTTGAAAAACACTGATATAGTTAAATCTTTGCTTATTGTAAAAGTAAAAGAGTTAATGTATTGAGTTGGAAAGTGACTTACTCAAGCTGAATTAGCTATCGAGTGCCAGAATAGCTAGTGTTATTTTAATTAAAATTTGCTGAGCAATTAGATTTGGGAACATCAGTCTTATACATCTATGAATTGGAGAAGACAGTGATGGAAAGACCAGCCAGGATATACTGCACTCATTCAGGTCTGAGAAAATAAGAAACTGTGTGTGGTGTTGGCAACAGATCTAGCGAATGGATGCAAAACAGATTTTTAAACCATGTCAAAGGAAGAATTTTCAATGCATCTCCCTTCCCTTCCTCTGACTTTCCTTCACCCAGAAAATATTCCTTTTGTGCCACTGAATTCCAGGTCCTGCTTTGTCCTCATGTCACCTCATGAGCTTACAACCTAGCAAAGGGCTTGCTGAGAGGATGGATATTTCAGTATAGACTTGGAGGTTGAGATATTAAGCCATGGAGGTATCTGAGAGAACATTCTAGACAGAGGAACAGCTTATGTGGACAACATATGCAGCGGCTGGAGCATGTCTGATATGCCTGAGGAGTAGCTGGGAAGTCAGTGTAGCTGTCCTGGCCAGTGTAATCAAAAAGAACAGTGTTTGATGAACTTAAAGAAGTAAGAGCAGGCAGATCATGTAAGGTTTTGTAAGCCATGATAACAACTTTGACCTTTTATTCATTGATTGTGAGGAATGAGAGCTGAGACAGAGTATTGGGGAGGAAAATGAGTTTGATACATAGAAAGATATATGTTATGTAATGCTTTGGGTAGAATGAGTTTGAAATGAAGAGACCTCTGAGATTAACTTATTCATAGGCAATAGTAAATGTGTGTATGAACTTCTGTTAGAGGTCACGTTATAGAGATGTAGATGAGACACCCTCCAGATTAGAGAGGAGAGTTAAAGTGGGTTAAGGTGATTCGTTGTAGAAGAATTTGGGAATGATTTGTTCAGAGACTAGTCAAACAAAAAGAAACACTTCAGAGATAAAATTAGAAGGGTACAACTCTCTCGTGCCAAGTCAGTAAAGAAAGAGATTTACAAAAGGCAGAGAAGAGCAATATCACCAATGCCACTGATGCTATTATTAATAGCAGGCACCGTTCAGTTTAATGGACCCAAACGAGTTGCTGATCGGGACTTACGAAGAAGAAACAGTAATAATGATGTCACCATATATTCTGTGTAGCAGTTAATTGACTTCCAGGGCTTGTTTATACCTTATTGAAGCTTTGTTTGTGAGGCAGACAAAACATTTATTTTTGTTATTGCAAATTAGATAATGAAGAAACTGAGGTACAAAGCGATCATTTAAACTTGATAACACCATTCAGCTGGTTAGTAGCAGATGACGACATCAGCCCAAAGCCCAGATCTGCCATCTTGTAGGGAGTTAAAGCTGGAAGAAGACTGAGGTGTGCTACAGCACAGTCCTTTCCTTTTACATGAAAGGAATGGAAGCCTGGAGACTTGGACTGTCTTGGCCTGGACACATAGCTCCTCCATGACCAAATGGGGATTAGAAATTACAGAATGTTAATGATTGCAGACCTAATGAGTGCCTGCCTAGTTTGGTGGAGCAGCTTGACACTGATCTCATTCAATCCTTAAAGTAACAATGAGAGCTAGGTAATATCCTCCTCCTTTAAGAGCCAAGGAAACTGAAGCTGAAAGAAGATAAACAACCTGCTCAGAGTCTTCTAACTAGGAAGTCACAGAGCCAGGATTCAAACTCAGGTATATTTGACTACAAAGCTTTGTCTCATTTGCACATTATCTCGATTCTTGGTTTTCAGCACAAAACCACCCCTGTAGCTGCCTGCATAATCTTGATAGGTGCTGTTTTTTTCTTGTTTGCTTATTTTTGTTTTTGTTTTTAGAGATTGTGTCTGCATGCTTCTGACCTTAGCACAGTCTTTCCCCTTAATGTGGAAAGGGGTCTATCAAAACAGTTAGGGAATGCTGGCTGTAGCAATAAAGCAGTCCTAAAACGTATAATGGCTCAATAAGACAGAAACATATCTCTGCTCACATAAAGGGTCCCTGACAGTTTCAGGTCTGTGGAAGGGCTCTGCTCCACCTAGTCACGCATGGAGCCAGACAGACAAAGGCTCTGCCATTTTCAACCTGTGGCTTCCAAGTTCCCCTGTACATTAGCCTCCAGTGGGAAGGTGGAAATAGCATGGAGGTTCATATGAGATATTTTTGTGGGCCATATTGGAATTACATTATTTCTAACTTTAGAGCTAGAGCTTAGTCACAAAGCCTCACCCACCTGCAAAAGACGTGTAGGCCTCACCCATCTGTAAAGGACCTGTGCTCAGGACACACCCTTGGGAGCCCAAGAAGAAAAGATGGAAGAGCTAGCCTGTTTTTACCACAGAGCCTTTCTTTTTATTTATTTATTTTTTAATTCAAGTATAGTTGGTTTACAACGTTGTGTTAGTTTCTGGTGTACCGCAACGTGATTCAGTGGGTACACACTCACATGCACACACACACACGTGCACACACACATATATATATTCTTTTACAGATTCTTTTCCATTATAGGTTATACAAGATATGAATATAGTTCCCTGTGCTATACAGGAAGTCCTTCTCATTTATCTATTTTATCTATAGTAGCTTGTATCTGTTAATCCCGAGCTCCTGGTTTATCCCTCCCCCGACCTATCCCCTTTGATAACCATAAGTGTATTTTCTACATGTGTGAGTCTGTTTCTATTTTGTAAATAAATTCATTTGTATCATTTTTTTTTAGATTCCACATATAAGTAGTACTATATAATATTTGTCTTTCTCTGACTTACTTCACTTAGTATGATAATCTCTAGGTCCATCCATGTTGCTGCAAATGGCGTTATTCTTATTTGTGGCTGAGTAGTGTTCCATTTTATATATATATACACACACACACCATCTCTTCTTTATCCATTCATCTGTTGATGGACACTTAGGTTGTTTCCATGTCTTGGCTCTTGTAAATAGTGCTGCTACGAGCATTAGGGTGCATGTATCTTTTTGAATTAGTTTTCTCGGGATATATGACCAGGAGTGGGATCGCTGGATCTCCACACTGTTTTCCATAGTGGCTGCATCAATTTACATTCCCACCAACAGTGCAAGAGGGTTCCCTTTTGTCCACACCCTCTCCAGCATTTATTATTTGTAGACTTTTTGATGATGGCCATTCTGACCAGTGTGAGGTGATACCTCCATGTAGTTTTGATTTGCCTTTCCACAGAACCTCTCCTTTTCATTTATTTGTCTTTTTAGTTTCCCTCAAGTATTCCGATACATGTTATGTTCAGTACAGTCCTGGAACTCAGCAAATATTAGATAATAATCAGGTTTGTGTTCACTGTACTTGTGGCACTTTACGGTATTGCTTTACTTCCTTAAATTCAAGTAACACTTTTTGGGAGAAGAGAATCCAGTTTTATGGGGTGTATATTATAGATTCATAGATTCTATCCCTGAATGTTTCACAATATTACAATTGTCTCAAAATACAAATGAACATCAGTGTCTTATAGTTTTCTGCATATAGGTCTTTTGTCTCCTTAGGTAGGTTTATTCCTAGGTATTTTATTCTTTTTGTTGCAATGGTAAATGGGAATGTTTCCTTAATTTCTCTTTCAGATTTTTCATCATTAGTGTATAGGAATGCAAGAAGTTTCTGTGCATTAATTTTGTATCCTGCTACTTTACCAAATTCATTGATTAGCTCTAGTAGTTTTCTGGTAGCGCCTTTAGGATTCTGTATGTATAGTATCATGTCATCTGCAAACAGTGACAGCTTTACTTCTTCTTTTCTGATTTGGATTCCTTTTATATCTTTTTCTTCTCTGACTGCTGTGGCTAAAACTTCCAAAACTATGTTGAATAATAGTGGTGAGGGTGGACAACCTTGTCTTGTTCCTGATCTTAGAGGAAATGGTTTCAGTTTTTCACCATTGAGAACGATGTTGGCTGTGGGTTTGTCATATATGGCCTTTATTATGTTGAGGTAAGTGGAGAGATATACCATGTTCTTGGCTTGGAAGAATCAACATTGTGAAAAATGACTATACTACCCAAAGCAATCTACAGATTCAATCAAGCAATCCCTATCAAACTACCAATGGCATTTTTCACAGAACTAGAACAAAACATTTCACAATTTGTATGGAAACACAAAAGACCCCGAATAGCCAAAGCAATCTTGAGAAAGAAAAACGGAGCTGGAGGAATCAGGCTCCCAGACTTCAGACTATACTACAAAGCTACAGTCATCAAGACAGTATGGTACTGGCACAAAAACAGAAATATAGATCAATGGAACAGGATAGAAAGCCCAGAGATAAACCCATGCACATATGGTCACCCTATTTTTTATAAATGAGGCAAGAATATACAATGGAGAAAAGACAGCCTCTTCGATAAGTGGTGCTGGGAAAACTGGACAGCTACATGTAAAAGAATGAAATTAGAACACTCCTAACACCATACACAAAAATAAACTCAAAATGGATTAAAGACCTAATGTAAGGCCAGACACTATAAAACCCTTAGAGGAAAACATAGGCAGAACACTCTATGACATAAATCACAGCAAGATCCTTTTTGACCCACCTCCTAGAAAAATGGATATAAAAACAAAAATAAACAAATGGGACGTAATGAAACTTAAAAGGTTTTGCACAGCAAAGGAAATCATAAACAAGACGAAAAGACAACCTTCAGAATGGGAGAAAATATTTGCAAATGAAGCAACTGACAAAGGATTAATCTCCAAAATTTACAAGCAGCTCATGCAGCTCAATATCAAAAAAACAAACAACCCAATCCAAAAATGGGCAGAAGACCTAAATAGACAGAGGAGATACACAGATGGCCAACAAACACATGAAAGGATGCTCCACATCACTAATCATTAGAGAAATGCAAATCAAAACTACAATGAGGTATCACCTCACACTGGTCAGAATGGCCATCATCAAGAGATCTACAAACAGTAAATGCTGGAGGGGGTGTGGAGAAAAGGGAACCCTCTTTCACTGTTGGTGAGAATGTAAATTGATACAGCCACTGTGGAGAACAGTATGGAGGTTCCTTAAAAAAACCAGAAATAGAACTACCATACTACCCAGCAATCCCACTACTGGGCATATACCCTGAGAAAACCATAATTCAAAAAGAGTCATGTACCACAGTGTTCACTGCAGCATTATTTACAATAGCCAGGACATGGAGGCAACCTAAGTGTCCATCAACAGGTGAATGGATAAAGAAGATGTGGCACATATATACAATGGAATATTACTCAGCCATAAAAAAGAAATGAAAATGAGTTATTTGTAGTGAGGTGGATGGACCTAGATTCTGTCATACAGAGTGAAGTAAGTCAGAAAGAGAAAAAGCAATACCATATGTTAACACATACATATGGACTCTAAAAATAAAAAAAAAATGGTTCTGAAGAACCTAAGAGCAGGACAGGAATAAAGATGCAGACGTAGAGAATGGACTTGAGGGCAGAGGGAGGGGGAAGGGTAAGCTGGGACGAAGTGAGAGAGTAGCATGGACATATATACACTACCAAATGTAAAATAGATAGCTAGTGGGAAGCAGCCACATAGCCCAGGGAGATCAGCTCGGTGCTTTGTGACCACCTAGAGGGGTGGGATAGGGAGGGTGGGAGGGAGACGCAAGAGGGAGGAGATATGGGGATATATGTATATGTATAGCTGATTTACTTTGTTATAAGGCAGAAACTAACACACCATTGTAAAGCAATTATACTCCAATAAAGATGCTAAACAAATAATAAAAAATATATAAATTTAAAAAAATACAAATGAACATTTTTAAAGATCCAGAAATCATCTCTCAGTCCTAACCAGTGACCTGGTTAGAAGGTAATATTAATTTTTTTCTGTCTTCTATTTTTAAGCAGTAAGATAGAGTCCAAAGTTAATATCCTATACAGTAGGGGAAACAGATTTTGCTTAAGGGTCTCTTTTGTTCATCACATCTATGAAGTTTGATTTTTTTATTCCTGATCTACAGATCAGAAAGCAAAAGTTTGGAAAAATCTAAACAATATATTAGTGTGTTGTTGAGCAGGAGTTTGAAGTCATATTTGTGTGCAAAGCCAATGTTCTCAACCATGGTTCTATGTTTACATTCCAGTTGCCCTGATAGACTCTAAGTGTCTGGAGTACAGGGACCTTATCTTTTTCATCTCTTTATCATAGGGTGGAATATAGCTTCATACAAGTATGCTCAATAAACTTGTTGAATGAATGAAAGCATGAAAAGTTTTTCTCATGGCTCAACCTACAAATCCCTAAAAAGATATAATCAACTATTTCACTGTGAACTTTAACCAATTAATATGAAATACAAAAGTATCTCCTTGGAAATAAACTTTGAGAACAACTTTATTTTGTAAATTTTCAAATAGCAAATCTGAGAGAGAGGAGATCAGATGAAGGAAGAGATTCATCCAAGTCAAGAAACTAGAATTTTGCAAGAATCCAAGGATGTGTTTGCCGATGACTTTTGATAGCAAATTCACTGTACATTCCAAATAGGGTTAAATGTGTTGCTTAGGACACATCCTATGGAAAAACCTTGGGTTGTCCTCTGTTTTTCATGCTGAATAAAAAACTCAAAGTACAGGTAGGATTCTTGATTGAAGGCAACTTTAACTGTGTGTGTTTTGTTGCCTGAAAATCCCTAAAGATTAGACTCAGGAGCAAAGTCTTAAAAACTATATAGTGTCTTTTAGAGGTAAATAAGATATAAAGATTAAACTAACCCCATAATATTTAGTTTTGTGAATTGACATTGTATCTTTGTGATCTGCAAATAGCAGGATCTCTTGTGGTACTTTGAATCTCTATTATAGCACTTTTTCATTGTTCCTTATGTTCGGTCCATTGTCATTTATTTTTTCATTCATTCATTCCCACAGACTTGTACTGGGTACTTTCATATTGCTTGACATTCACTTATTATTCCAAGAAATGTAAACCTAAGATGTTGTCTGTATCCTTGGGAAGTCTGCATTTGAGGGATGGACACAAAAGGGAAATACTGCTGTGCTTAAATAGATGTGTGTGTACATAGTGAGGCATTAGGGAGGGAGGACCTGTATGTCTGGAGGAGTTGGAGAAGGCGATATCAGTTAGGGTTTGAAGGATGAGTGGGTGTTATATACCTCTTCCTCTTGATCAAGAGCTCCTGCGTTTCAGGAATCACATCTTCTTCACTTTTGCATCTGTTTTGCAACTGCCACAATACAAATATCATCCTTGACATGTATTTTCAACTCAGCCAATATTTAGAGAATTGAATAAATACATTATCTTGGTGTAAATCTTCCTTTCTCCATTCATCAATGACATGATGTGATAGAAGAGTGACAAGTACGGGTTCTAGCTCATTCTGAACCTGGTTTCACCATATGTTAGCTGTTTGACCTGGGCTATAATGTGATTCATCATGTAGCAGACACTTGGATACAAAAGTGAATACTATAGGTTCCACTCTCAAGAATCCTCCAACATCTCTTGTTTCCTTTGCTACATTTTCAGGTCTGTGCTGGATTAAACTGAGATTTAAACAAAATCCTGGGATTTGTTATAGGAAGGAAAAATGATTTTTTTATTTGTCTGTTTCCTTTGCAATGTCTGACACCGTGTGATGCATCCAGGCTCACTGTGATTTATCAGAATTCCTTGAGACAGGGGGCCGGATTCCACGGTGAACTCACAGAGACCCCAGTCCCGGAGCATCTGTCTTGTTTGTTTGCCCGTAGCAAGTGCTGACTGGGAGAAACAAATCTCTTAGGACAAAGGCAGCCACAAGCCATTTAACAGTTTTTAAAGTCCCCAAAGTATCACTGAAAAGCCTCCAAGTGTTTTCTGTATTTGGGTTTGTGGTTGTTGCTTTTAATACTACTGCGACTATACAGAAGAAATAGCCAGTTTTATGAACACGACGAAAATATAAGCACCTCTCAAGTACAGCCTGGTTTCATATGAAATGAAACTGTTGGCTTCAGTTATAGACCTGGCCCATGAAATAGAAATGCGCAGCCTTGTTTGCAGGTGCTAGTGTGCGATGAGCCCTGCTTATTCCCAGTGAAGCCCCGGAATCTGCTATGTGCAGTGCAGCTCCCAGGCAAGGAACATCTCCACTACTTTTCTAATTTTCAGTATAAGCCAGGAGTACCCCAGTGTCTCTGGGGTAATTGCAGATGTATAACTTGACTGGTTGTATTCACTCCCTATAAGAGTCTCCCATGCTACACAGATAACTTATATCCTGCTGGATCGTGGAAGCTTTTACTAGTTTCTCTTATTTCATTTTGGGGAATAAAACTATCTGTGAATCGAAAAGAAATATTTGCACATCATTCAGTACTCCTGCCCCTCCTAGAAATTTCCTGTAGAATTGAGAGCAGGAGGAATTATTTGTAAGATGTTCAGATAATTTATCCTCCAAACTGAGTTGGTTTTGAGAGTGAAAGAGGCAGCAGGTGACAATGAGACCAACCAGGACACATGCTTTCTTTGGTTATTTGAGAAGTTTTGCTTTTGTATGTCCTGGTTTCCTGACACACTAACTGTGGCTAGATGGTTGTTACCTAAATATTGTCATTAGTCTAGAAATCACAGGGTCTGTGGCGATCATGACAGACTTTCTGGAAGCTTTGGAAATAAATGTCTGAGGCAAAATTTGTTGCTGCTTTGTTACAGAGAGTTATCTTTCAGCCTCTCATAGAGAAGTTATCTCTGAAAATCAGTCTTCTAGTTATGTCTGTTCCTCTTGGTGAACTGTATTTAGAAATAACCAAACTGACTTCATAACTTAGGGCCCGGTCCTTCCCCTCTGTGAGACATGGCCTCAAGTCACTTCTCTGTTTCAATTTATGAACATTTTAGTGATTCAAGGTGTGTCCCACTGAACCACACACCTGTAAAATTTCAGAAATGAAAACATAGTTGTTGAAATTTTATTGTTTGGAGATTTATAATAAATGCACACACAACCTGACTGCTATAGCTGAAGGTGCTATAGAAGCACTAGGTCCTGCGGCCTGATTGCATTTAGAAACCTGAGGGATGTATGTCTGTATGTCAAAGGACTGCATGAACTTAATGACACAGCCATAAAGGATGAAGATGGCAGTTGGCAGAAAAAGGCCAGGATGGAGTTGCCCAGAATAAAGAGCTGCACCTTTCCTCTCTTTACTTGGCTGGAATGCTATGAGATGAGACTGGCAGGTTTCAAACTACATTCACAGCCTTGTGCACAACTCAGGACTTTTCAGTATAATAGATACACTGGTAGCTGATGCCTACAGCAGGGCACTGCTGAACAGGACTCCAAAGTGCGTTCTATCCATTATGTGTTATATCTTAGTATTAATTAAATTTCTATTTGTATAAGACTGCTGTAGATCAGGTGTTTCTAGGAGGACTAGGGGGGGGGATTCCCAGCCAGCAATGGCTGTATTCCAAGAAATAATTACCTGGAGAGATTCTGTGAGATGAGCCAAGCCTGGCATGACGATTGACAGATCATCTTTCTGCAGTGGTGTCACTTTCCTTCAGCTCAGAGGCAAGCCTTTGGGCTAGAGGATCTGTGCGTGATCCAGGCATTTGCTGATAGAGCAAATACAGCCCGGAAAACTTCTTTTCATCAGGCATGATTGAAGAATGAGGAGCTCTGATTGACTATCACAAATCAAGTCCTTAAGTGAATCAGCAGTTTTAGAAAGAATTAGAACAGTGGTTCTCAAACTGTGCTCCCCCAAAACTTAGTTTCACAAGATATTATCCAAATACAAAGCATTCCTCAGCCAAATAAATTTGGGAAACAGTGTATATTATGATTCTCCTAAGTTTTGCAGGGCATATAAATATGATAAGTCTCTGAGACTGAAATCTATAAAACATTTGTGTAACACTATTTAACCTAGAGTTTCCTGAACTTATTTGTTCACAGATATTTTCAAAGAATACCAATTAATATCTGGGATTACTGTACTGAAATCACTGAATCAGAGAAGAGTCATATACTCTGAATAACAAAACTGTGCCAAACATCCTCGATTTAGTTTCTGGTGATTCAGAAACTAACACAGCATGTGCCGTTAGGAATGTCTTCATGACCATCAGTTCTCATTCATTGTTCAATTTATGAGAAAGCATCCAAAAAATGAAGCTTTCTGTTTGTTTATTTGGATTCTAGAAAAAAAAGATGGGATACAGTTTTTCCTGTAACTTTATTTTAGGTGACTAACCAGTTTTAATTGATATGTTGACATGAGCATGTTTTAGGTGTTTATTGAAAGGTTAGTGTCAAAAGAAATTAATGTCCTGGTGGGCTTGTGTTTTTCTCTGAGGCAGATATTGATGAATGTACAGAGGGGATCATTGAGTGCCACAACCATTCCCGCTGCGTTAACCTGCCAGGGTGGTACCACTGTGAGTGCAGAAGCGGTTTCCATGACGATGGGACCTACTCACTGTCCGGGGAGTCCTGTATTGGTAAGCAGCTTTCAGCCATGCCCTCCATCCATCTGGACCTTTGCAGGAGGAGCAGCCTGCTTTGGTAGTCTGTTCAGCTCCCAGTGTTAAGATATGACCCCTCACTGGTTAAACTCATCAGTTTTCAAATTTCCTCCCTCTACAATTCAGGGATCAGGCCAGGGATTAGGCAGTGCAGGGTTTTAGAACTATTATACAGAAACTGGGGCAGTCAGAGGACAAAGCCTGGGTCTGTAGGCTGTGGCTTTTAGTTCTTTCTGAAGGAAACCATGATGACTTGCTGGAATTTTTCACAGTTTAAGATACAGCTGTGGGAGAAGAGGAAATATTGCGGGACTTAGAAAGTTTAGTTTAAATCTCAGCTCTTGTACTACAAACGTCACTGTACCTCTCTGAGCCTTCTCCTGTGAATACATAAAAATGTGGATAATAATGCACATATATTATTAGATTTAAATGGGATACCATAATATTTAAAGATTATAAGCTTTGGATTGATGCACAAATATGATAGAGTCAAATTAACCTTATTATTGTTGCTATTACCACTGCTATCATCTTTGCAAGGTCTCCTTGAATCACTTTTCTGCTTGCAGTTCTGTTAACTGCTGAACAGAGGAAGTTAACAGATGGAGTTCTTCCCCTTCAAGACCTTATACCTTTCATGAAATCCAAACAACTGATCAAAAATGTAATCGTTTCCATGAGAACCTTGGCCAATCCAGTTATTTCATGCCATGTGGACTCAGCTGAATTCTTAATGCTGATTTGGACAGACCCAGAGGGCAAGCATTCTGACCATGGGTTCTCAAAGTTCAGAATGCTGAATTAGAAAATGGAAATTTGACTTTGCTCTCTGCATATCTATCTTATTTTTTCTAAAGGTTGCTCCTGAGAACCAGTCAGTGTTTTTTACAACTCTTCCCCTAAGATTGCTCTGAAGCAAAGATGAACTGGGGAACAATAGGCACATGGCATGAATGGTCCATTGCAATGTCAGCATTACTGCTGAGAGGCACGCAGTGTAGTTGTTAGAGGCATAGACCCTTGAGCCAGACTCCCTGAAGTCAAATTCCAGCTCTGCCATTGCTAAGTAGGTTGCAAGGTCTTATCTAAACTCTACCTCAGTTGTCTGATCTATAAAATGGAAATGTTCATGTTCCTGCATATTCAGCCCTCTACCCCACGTCTATCCGTGTTTCTTTTATTGTTAAAACGATGATTTGCAACCTCAGGGAGAGGTTTGCATCTATCCTGGGTCTTCATGTACTTCCTTTACACATGGCCAGGAACTTCTGTATGTGTACAACTCAGAGTAAATAGATGTTATGTGAATAGGGATAGATCAAATGGCTGTTGTTGGATAGAAATATAGAATATTGACATATGCGATATTACATTTTGGCGCTAAAGATAAAAATTTCATTTTTAAAAACAGTACTTAACATCAATAAATAGGTGACTCTTAGCTTTTTTGTGCATAAAGGACCTTAAACATGACTTAGTTGATCCAATTTGATAACTGCCTGGACCTGCCATGGTGTCGCACACTTCTGTGCCTTTGCACGGGCCGACCCCTCTGACTGGAATGGAACAGAGCTCTGAGTCAAGGAGCTCTTCTCCTTGATCATGCTGATTCACATGTGAATTTTTGTTCATTTTCCTAACTTCAGCTCATGTTTCACTGGGACCCCATGAAGCATTCTTTGATGTCTTCATAGGAGTCATCACTCCTCTCCTCTCTAGCTCTAGAGCTTTTACCTCGGCATATGTTTCTGTAGCTTCACTTGTTGCACTACCATTCAGTTTATTTGCTCTTGGACTAGTCTGTGAACATGAAATGAGGTTTATTCTTCTGTTTCTCCAGCGAGACCCGTTGGTAGTTGGTGTGCAGTAAATGAGAAGATGCAACCACAGTTCATGTGTCCAGTAAAGAAATGCAATCTCAGAAAGGGTGACACCTTGCTTCCAGCCACGTAGTTTGTTTGGTACAAGTCGAGACTCAAGCCTAGGTCAAGGGTGACTCTATGTCCCAGATGCTGGGGACAGTCCCACTTTATACCTATTGTTCTGATGTAATTATCAATCGTGCCCTGTCACTGTCATAAATGTCCCTGTTAGAATGACAGATGTCATGGTCACCTCACCTGCTGATTTCTCTCTGCCATGCTGAGTGACGTGCCTGGGGAACAAAGCTCTGCCCCCCCCCCCCCCCAGGGATGCACTTTCTTCATCCTTGAACTGCTTCCTGCTCTGCCCAGGAAAATGTCGGTGAACTGGATTCCTTGGCAAGGAACTAGGGTTGTTTTTAGTAGTAACATATTTTCTGAATTCGCTTTCATTTCCTCCCCTTTAAAAATAGCTTTGTATATGGGTCTTACTAAGAACAGAAATCTGACCATCATTTAGGTTATTTTTGGTAGTTGAGAGCACTGTTGGTTCAGAATATTTCTTGGTGTAATAGATGTATAAATCTGATCATGTCACTTTCTTGTTACATCCTTCTAACGCCTTTCCATTGGATGTAAATAAATTTCTAACTTCTTTGCATGGTCTTCCTCCAGGCTTTAGGTGACATTGTCCCTGCCCACTTATTGGGCTTATCTCTTATATATGTTAGCCTTTCTGATCTTTTCATGCCTTGAACCTGACAGTGAACTCACCCAGTTTCAGGGCCTTTGCCTTTGCTGTTCTCTCCGTCTGGAACACTCAACACCTGTTTCCTTGCATGGTTGTCTTTTTTTTTTTTTTTTTGGAAGTATAGTTGATTTACAATACTGTGTTAGTTTCATGTGTACAGCATAGTGATTTGTTTTCTTTTTCTTTGCAGATTATATTCCATTAAAGGTTATTACAAGATATTGGGTATAGTTCCCTGTGCTATACAGCAAATCCTTGTTATCTATTTTATGTATAGTAGTTTGTATCTGTTAATCCCATACTCCTATTTGTCCCTCCCTCCCTTCCTTTCTCTTTGGTAACCATAAGTTTGTTTTCTATGTCTGGGAGTCTATTTCTGTTTTGTATATAGACTCATTTGTATTATTTTTTAGATTCCACATATAAGTGATATCACATAGTGTTTGTCTTTCTCTTATTTCACTTAGTATAATATTCTCTATGTGTATTCATGTTGCTGCAAATGTCAACATTTCCTTCTTTTCATGGCTGAGTAATATTCCACTCTGTGTGTATATATGTGTGTGTGTATGTGTGTGTGTGTGTGTGTGTATATATATATATATATATATATATATACACACACCACATCTTCTTAAGCCAATCATTTGTTGATGGGCACTTGCGTTGCTTCCATGTCTTGGCTATTGCAAATAGTGCTGCTACGAACGTTGGGGTGCATGTATCTTTTTGAATTAGAGTTTTCATTTTTCCAGATATATACCCAGGAGTGGGATTGCTGGATCATATGGTAACTCTACTTTTAGTTTTTTAAGAAACCTCCATACTGTTTCCACAGTGTCTGCACCAATTTACATTCCCACCAACAGTGTAGGAGGGTTCCTTTTTCTCCACACCCTCTCCAGAGTGAGTTTGTTATTTATAGACTTATTTTTTCATTTAATTCTTAGCTCGAATGCCACTTGTTTGAGGAGACTCTCCCTGACTATTTTATCTGGGGTAGTTGCTTCATTATATCTCTCTTTTATATCTTTTATAGCATTTTTTTGGTTTACAAATTTATTGTGTATATACATATGTGTAATTGTCTCCTGCCACAAATGTACAGATTCTCTGAGGGCAGAGACCTTGTCTGTGTTTCACCACTGTACACACAGTTCATCATGTATACACAATGTAGGCACAAATTAGGCATTCAATGCATATATGTCAAATGATTGAAAGAATAGATAAAACTGTAATAGGTCAAATTTATTTTGTATTTGGTTTGACACAACTAGTTGTGTAGATTGCAGTGAGTAACATAAGGTGTTAAATATCACAAAATCATGTGAGTCTTTCGTTTCAGAAACATAATATTTATTAAGAACAACCATTACACCAGTACTGGGTTAAGTCTTCTGGGAATATGAGTATAAAGAAGATAAGATCTCTGTTCTTGAAGGATTTATAACTTGAAATATTTTGAATCATAATAACCTATCTTAATGGCACTGAACATTAGCACATAAAATAAGCCCTAAATAACATCAGCTACTAATGCTTACATTTAAAAGAAATAGCAGCATCTAAAACAATCGTTTAAAAAACTCTTTTAAGTGTTTTAGCAACATGCACTCAGCTATGCTTTTTCCCCAGGCAATAGCAGGGATGGCATATGTTGGAATCTAAAATATGGCAATTATAGGCTTTCAGGGCAACAGTCACCTGCCACTCCATGCCATTTTTTGTTAGATGAGGTTAACACCTGCTCTACTGACTTCATCAGCTACTGGAAACGTCGAACGTTACTAACATCATAAAGAACAGCACCCTTGCAAGATTTACTGTTGCCTCTTTCTGCTAAAGTAGATCATATAATTGAAGAAATGACTAGTCTAGGTATTGTAGAGACAGACGGAATCGCCCTTCTTGAGAAGCTTATCAGAGTCTCCTCTATCTCCCTCTTTCTCTCCCATTTGCTTGTATATGTTTATAAGTCCGGGAGAGATGGGCACACACAGGTTTGCTAGCTGGAATTTGTAGACGAAGATGACAGGGATGCCTTATTACTGTGGGGTCCGGTGTACTTTGTGTTTGGATGCAGTGGTGGGAGTTCAGTGACTCTCGGTTATCACATAGAAGCTGTGAGCAGTTCCTTTTTATCTGGGCACAGTTATCTGGGTCATTTAGAAATGAAAACTAGTGTATAATCAACAATGCCATGTCTAGAGAGCAGGATTTTACATATTTTGAAAATGAGATTCAAATTCCCTTGGATGTCAGTTTGCCTCCGTGATCTTGCTTCTGCCTTTGAATCTTTATTTTCCTCTGCTCCCTCTCATCTCCCACATGAATCCTCGGGCCTCCGCAAATATTTCTTCCACCCTTCCCAAACCCTGCACTCTTTACTCCTTTGCTTGTATGCTTTTCCCTGACCACCCCTCTATCCCCATTTCCACTTGTCAAAATCCTGATGAAGTTTTACACCCTAAACTAGTGATTCTCAAATGTGTTTCACAGTAGATTCACGTGAGTAGCTTTTTAAAAATACTTAAAATGGGGCATCACACACTGGGAGAATCTGATTCAGTTGGTCTGTTATGGGATAGATTGAGGTCATTTTTTTAAGGTCTGCAAGTGATTAGAAAGAATAGTCAATTAACATAGAGAACCACTGTCATATTTCTCTAATAATAAAAAAAAAAGGCCTACCTCTTCTATGTTCTCATAGCCATGTGTTTGCACGTGTTGTATGGAATTTATCAGATTAAGTTTGTTGTCATCCCTTCTTTATAGCCTGCAGTACAGCTGAGGTCTTTTTGTATCTTCTATAGATTTGTATTGAATTAAATTGTACTGTTCATGCAATTTTGTCATTATTGTTATCAAACAAAATTTTCAAATCCTGGTAAAATCCATTTTGTTGATGACGGACTCGGGGATAACATATAGCTCTTCCAATGGGACGCAGCACCTCTTGGCCTCCCATTATTGCCTCCTCTAAAGGGACTTGGTTGTGTGAGGCAGGTTCCCAGACTCTGGAATCTGTTTTCTGGTCACTGTAAACAGCCCAGTGAGGATTTACTTGTCAGAGCAGCTGCTGCAGCTGACGTGAACTTGCAGAGCAACATAAAACAACCAGAGAATGTTCCACTGGAATCTCTTGGGAAGGAGATTTCACTTTTTATTGATTGAAGCATCAGGGCTGATCGAAATGGTCTAAGAATGATTTGGGTTCTGCTGTCATTGCCCAGTGTCTAGTTCTCATAGGAGTGGAGATTTAAAAAAAGGGCTAGAAGCTGGACATGCTCCCTGTGACAAACCTCACTGCGGGGGGTGGAGGGTTCTGAAACCTTAGCCCATAACAGTGTGATACAGGAGAGGCAGGTTTCCAGTATATACTTATAGGATTGTTGGGATTCAAATCCCAGCTGGACCGCTTTCTAGCTGAGTCACATTTGGCAAACTATTTAACCTCTCTCTCTAAACCTTAGTTTCCTCAGCGTACAATGATTAAAATAATATTTCCTGGTGGAATTTTTTATAATATAAGTGTTCCTATATGCCAATATCCTAGCAAGTAGTAGATGATAACAGTCAACATTTAACTCCCCTTCGCCTAAATCTCTCATCTGTCAAATGAAGACAGCAACAGTGATACTAATAAGAGCCAACATTTATTGAGAGCTTACTTTCTGCCAGGCACTGAGCAATTTACAGAAGTGCCGACCTCATAAATTGCTGTGGAGTAATTGTGAGGATTAAATAAGCTAACATAGGAAAAAAACATTCAGCACTTGTGTTTTTAAGTGCTCGATAAATGGGAGCTATTATCATGAACTGAGCACCTACACCATGTGCCAGGGAACTTCATGCATTACATAATTTAGTTCTCACAACTGTCTTAGGAGGGAAGCCCTTTTACTGTCACCACTTTAAAGATGAGGGAAATAAGGTCCCAGGGATTAAGATAACTTGTCCCAAATGCCACAGCCAGTAAGTGGCACACAGAGGCTGTAATCCAGGTGCCTTTGATCCCAAATCTTCTTTCTGCTTTTAGTATGTTAACACTGCAGAGCTGTGTGGAAAGGAGGAGACCTGCGATGAGCCACAGGCAGAGGAGCTGCCAAGCAGAGCAGCTAGAGGTCAGTGAGACACAAGGCAAAGAGCGAATGAGGGAGTATAACTGAGACCCAGACAGAGCTGCTATATTCTGTCTGAATCAAGAGCATCGGGGAATTGCTGTATCCGAGGGACTCAAGGGCTGTGTCTTCGGGCCCTCCTGCTAGACCAGGGGCAGGATGTCAAGGTGGCAGGTTCTTGACAGGTAATCTGATAGCATCTTAGCCTTAACAATAGTATCACCTGGCTATCCACTGATGCGATTACCTTCCCTACATTTTTCATGATATGAATCCAGAGTAGAAAAGGAAAGGAAGGGGTGGGGAATAAAGGGTATGAGAAACAGTGGTAAGTAGATTTTTAACTAATTATATTTGTTCTTTCATTCATTCATTTATCCCCCGCCGCTTGAAAGTAATTAGTATATACAAAGAACACACATTCAGTAGGGTTATTAAAATAAAAATATTTGAAAAATACAGAAAATATACTAACCATGAGAGTTAACAAAGATGTTTACGAATATCCTGACAGGCAGAGCAAAAAGGAAAGCATGATTATATGAACTGGTCTAATCTGAAAGGAGTTCGCATAAAAAGTCTTTAAGCAAAAAGGCTCAAATGTGCTTTTTCTCTGTTCCAGAGCAGAGACATGCCAGGGTGGTGAAAGCATCTTTGTGGACCAGAGTATTTCAAGCTAAGAAAGTTTCAGAGACAGTGGCATACACACCAATCTCGGAACACTCATTGGATTTTCTCTTTGCCAAACAATAAAACCCACCCATGCATAAAGTATTTTCATTGAAACAGCTCCTGCCCTAACCTTCCTTGATAATATTTAATGATCTCTCATTAACTTCAAAATTGATATTTGTTGCCAAAGAACTTTAGGTTTGGTTTTCATCCAAGTAATGAATTATCTACCATTTAAGAGACTTCCCAAAGGCAGACACCACCTGGCCATGTCGCTGTTTAAATAGCTTTATGCATCTAACTAGCAGTGGTGTGAAGTATGTGGGGCTGTGGTCTGGGGACTCAGAGGAGGTCAGTTGCTTGGCACAAAATTGCCACCTTCAAATGGACAGAGAGACCAGGGACAGACACCACCTGGGTATGGAATGGATATGGAATAGGATTAGTATAGTCAGGTCACAGGATGGAGAGGATAAGAACAGTTTCCAACATCTAATAGAGGGGATATTCTGGGTCCCCCAGAAAGGGCCTTACAGTGGATATTAACACACAGTTGCAAATGTTAAATCAGATGAGAAATGTGTCCCATCAGACCCTCTGCAAGTTTCCTGCTCCCCTTCAAATCCAGCCATGCATATATAAGCCTGGAGCTGTTTAACTGTAAGTTAAATTGGGGACTTCTCGAGGAAGGCAAATGTTCCTCCTCAGTGTTGGTGATAAACATTTCAAAAATATAATTTCACAAAATGATGTCAGAATAGCATTCATCGCACTAAACTCAGGCGTGAACGCAAAGTCCATTGATCACCCTCTGCCTATCTGGGCTGACACAACAGGCCTATGTGATATTATCCACTTCAGCTCTGGAGCTGAAACAAGACATCTCAGGGAATTATTCTAACAGACCTCAAACTAACGATAGGGTCTATCCTCTAAGCCACCCCTGGCCCTGATTAGTATCTTTTCAGGGACAAACACCTTCCTAATGGAAGCTGTGACCAGCCATGGAACAGATAAAACAACTTGGAGCCATGCCTTGAAGCAATGCACAGTGCATGGAGAGCCAGGGACCTCAGTTCTAATCCAAGTGAAGATCACCTGGGTGATAATGAAGAGGAGGAAAACTAGAAAACTATTAAGAAACAACTCTTCACAAGGATTGCCATGTTATACTTATT